>NC_140957.1:138251550-138259050 GCF_014529385.1 Adiantum capillus-veneris
ATTCATCAAGGAGTAGCCCAAAGAGGGTTGGGGAAAGTGGGCATCCTTGTTTGACACCAATAGTGCTTGCAAAATTTTTTTAAATTCCTTCTCCCATACGTAATCGACATATCACTTTTTGGTAGATGCGAAAGACTGCATGCATAAATTCTCTCGGCACTTGAAGGCTTTGCATACGTCTCCAAAGATTTCCTCGCGGTACCATGTCAAAAGCTTTCTTGAAATCCACAAAGCAACAATACAATTTTTTTCCTTTCAATCGAGACGCTTCCATAAGAACTCGAAGAGTGACAAGGTGATCAATAGTGCTATGATGCTTTCGAAAACCTGCTTGGCCAAGTGCACGTTTGCCATTCTTTTCAGCCCATTCACTTATCTTCATCTCCATGATACATCCAAATAACTTTGCTATAAAGAACCAACCATTATAGTGCGATAGTTGTTCACATTGTTTACATCTCCTCCTTTGTGCAAAGGTTTGATCCAATTTGCACTCCAATCATGAGGCATGCCATACTGAAGTGCAAGGTTAAACATATCGCATATCCAATATCGTGTTTTCTTGCTTGTCCATTTAATCATTTCAGCCTTGACACCTTGAAGGTCACCTGCCTTGCGAGTAGCAAGTTTCTCAAGCGCGCGGCATACATCTTCAATGGTAAAGAAGGGATACATAAACGGAAGGGAGCTACAACACTCCATCTTATCAACATTGGGTTGCTCATAGAGGTTCTTACAATGCATATACATATCCTCAAGAGTCAAGTCAGCAAAGCTCTCAACGCGCTTGCCTTTTAGATTTTGCCAAAACTTGCCACATGCATGTGCTTTCTCTTATGCTAAAAGAAGTTGTTTTTCGACTTCCCACCTTCTCCTCTTCTTTTGAACAAGTGCTTTGTATGTGTGTGAACATTCCAAGTAAACTTCCTTGTCTTTGATTGCATCCAATCTTAGCAAGTGTTTTCGGGCTTGACTACATTCCATGTCAAACCATTTCTTCTTGGTGCTACCCTTCTTAGACCTTTTGCAAGACATATGTTTCACAGAAAAGCATTCCTTCGCACAAGAGAAAATTACTTCTTTGAAAACTTTCCACTTGCATTCTAATGTTGGGCTCTCTTGATGCTCTATCATGCTTAACATTTGGTCCACCATATCAGCATATATAAGTGCTCGTTTGAAGTCTAGACGTAGGTACAAATGATTCACATCATGATTGGAGGCTACATGCTCGGGCCGTTTACCACACTTGAGGTCAATACATAACATCCTATGATCAGATTCCGGATTCCATTCAACAAGTGCAAATCTTTGTATGCATTCTAGAGTGGCTCCTGAGAACAACATATAGTCAATCACGCTAGCACCGTTGTGCTTTCTACATGTAAAGTCATTGGTGCCTTGCCATAGAGGTACACCATTTGCAATGAGCATTCCGGTACTATTGCACATATGTAGAAGTGACTTTCCATAGTGATCCACTTCTTTTGCATCATTAGAACTTCGATTATACATGTATGAGTCATCCATTCTTCTTGAGACATGCGGCATGTCTACTTGTTGTGTGTCGTGTTGTAGTTTATTTGTGCGAGCATTCATGTCTCCAAAAACAATGACTTCACCTTGATCCTTGTAATGAGCAATGTTTTCCTCTAGTTCAACAAAGGGCTGATCTCTATCCATATTCAAGCAAGCATAAAAGTTGGAGTCAAAGTGAGGAATGTAGCAACCGGCCACCAACATGACTTGACGATTTGGTGGGCTGATTTTCAGCCATAAGTAGCGTTTATACTTATCTTCTTTGACAATGGAAACATCTTTCAAACCCTTTTTGGTCATACATGCTACGCCTCCTTGGCCTCTTCGTTGCTTTGCATTTTTGGCCCACATCAAAGAATGCACATCGTATTCTTCAAATCCAAGAATTCGTTGCGCATCATGCTCCCATGTTTCGACAAGAAGTATCAAATCGGAGTCATTGGTAAGCTCATCAATGCCAATTCCCGCATTCCATGGATACCCGTTACAACTCCAAAAGCTTATTCGCAAGCGTGAGTTGGTCTCATAGATCATGTGTCCCTATTTGTTGGGTGGACTTGCATCCTCCTTAAGTGGCTTTTCTTCTTGAGGTGATACCTTAACCTTCTTGCTACTTTCCTCATATGCTTTGCGACGTACATTTTGTTGCATAAGAGTGCGATCCTCATATACATTACAACCTGTTCCTTTGAGGTAGATCCAACCATTGTCAAGGATGATCTTTCTCTTTACCTCATCAGCCATGGTACATACAATAGGTCTTTCTCCCGAGCGAGGGACTCCTTGTTTTCCAACTCGATGTGCACCATAAGCCATGATTCCTGACATGCCAAAGTGTGTAGCAAAAAACTCTTCAATAGCAACTGCAAGAGATTGGGGTGTTTCCATGCTTTCCTTCTTGATTCCATGAATGACGATGTTCTTTGAGCGTTTTTGTCATTCGTGCAATTCTTGAGTGTCCACATTCTCTACATTCTTCGCTTGGCCAACGGCTTGCGTGATAGGAGATGTAGAAACCACATTATCCTTACATATATCAGCCCATGATTTGGATGTATTTCTCATCTCACATACATCATGTCGTATTTTATCTATTGTTTCCTCTTTCAATACATGATCACTCTCAACTTTGCTCAAGCGCTCTTTCAATACATTCATGTCAACATGAGAGCGTTTACATTCTTGAACTTCATTCTCAAGATGTATCAAGCGTGTTGTTTGCATTTCAAGAACCTTCTTGAGGTGCTCATTCTCCACAACGAGAACTCTTAAAGTACCATTCTCCATTGCAAGTGCGCGCAACTCTTCACCTTGTTTGTTGATGGTTTCTTGTAACGAGATCAAGTAAGCCATGATCATTGCTTCCGTTGTTGTAGATGATGTGGTTGGATTAGCATCCAAATTCCTTGGAGATTTTGCATCATTCTCCATGGCGAGTGTGGCTTTTCCACCCTTGCGAGTTTTATCTGACATTGCCTTCACGTCGGCAACAAAAACGCAAAGTTTTGACAGTTTTTTCAGTTCTGAGATGCTATTACAGCAAAGCCTTCCATTACACAAAAAAATTCTGTCTTTACATCAATGTGTAGAGGGCTTCGTTCTCTTCGATTGAGGCTATAGATCACCTAAATCGGAGTTCGGATGAGCAAGTTATGGTCAAAGAGTGAACTAATGTCTACTAGGACAAAAAACGGCTGAGAGAGAGAGAGAGAGAGAGAGAGAGAGAGTGATAGATAGTTCTATTATCGTCCTGGGAGGTCAAATATGACCTATGGAACCAAATGAACATGTCACGTGGTGTGAGTGGAGTTCATAAGTGACTCTCGATGCTCAAAAATGGCTGAAATGAGCGTCGCAATAGAGAGTCCACATCGTGGTTGGGAGAGGAAGGTATGTAGGGAGAGATCATGGTTGAATATATGGGGAAAAGAGGACCTAATGTGGTCAAAAGATGAGCACTCAAGTAGTGTGTGGTACTCACTCTCTCGCACTTGGCGAGGGCATAAGGTGCAAAGTCGATGACACTCCTCGCCAGTGCCCCAACGTCCTGTCTCGCAGCGTAGAGAATGGGAGCTAAGACGAATGGAGGCAATGGTGCGGATCGCACTCAACGGGATGGGCTCAAGGATGTAGGAATGGGTTCGGTTACCTCGTTCCGAGAAGAAGAGAGATTTGTAGTTTGGGGCAACGTGTGTGGTGTAATGGCTGAAGCGAGAACCTCCGGATTTCTCCCAAGCCGTGATACATTGGCGTTGTAAGAAGGCCTCATTAACTTGGGAGTCGATCGACGCATCCTTGACCAAGTGACATGCATGCCATCTTCCAAACCATTTCTTGATATCAAGCATCCACCCCGAACTTAGTATTTTGCTCTTGCATGTCTTTGAACCATTTGACTTGCTTCATATGCGATTCTAGGAAGTCGATGCAAAGGGCTACGTTGTGTCTTACGCATGTACTCCACAACCCTTTGCATGCCCAAGACCTCAATGGGAAGCAATCCGGACTCAAGAAGTAAGAGCATGTAGGGTGTTTGTGTCTTGACTTGGAGAAAGTTGGTGAGAAAACGCTTTTGGACATTCTCAAACTCTTTCCAAGTAGACTTCCCGATGCTTCCACCCCACAGCTCCACTCCATAAAGAAGCACCGGTGTCACCAATGTGTCAAAGAGGTACTTTTTGAGAGCACCACAACACTTGATCTCTTCTGCATTGCACATGTTCTCAAATGCATAATAGGCCCTCTTTCCGGCTTCCAAGCGACGCATTGCACAATCCTTCCATTTATGATTGGATGGAACCTCAAGGCCAAGGTACTTGAAGTGATCTACCACTTCAAGTTTCTCATTGTTATATACAATGCATGGATTTTCATCATTGAGGGTCTTTACAAGCATAACCTTGGTTTTGGATCCATTCACGATTAGCCCGCTATGTAGGCAAAAGCGTTCCAAGACACTCATAAGCTTTTGTGCATCTTCTAAGGTATGTGCCAAGAGCACTACATCATCGGCATAAAGCAAAAGCATGATCACCGCATTTCCAATCTTAACCTCTTCTATGCCTTCTTGCTGCATAAAGTCAAGAACCATGCATTCCAATTCATCAATGAGTAGCCCAAAGAGGGTTGGGGAAAGTGGGCATCCTTGTTTGACACCAATAGTGCTTGCAAAAAATTCTGAAATTCCATCTCCCATACGTTATGGACATTTCACTTTTTGGTAGATGCGAAAGACTGCATGCATAAATTCTGTCGGCACTTGAAGGCTTTGCATATGTCTCCAAAGATTTCCTCGCGGTACCATGTCAAAAGCTTTCTTGAAATCCACAAAGCAACAATACAACTTTTTTCCTTTCAATCGAGACGCTTCCATAAGAACTCGAAGAGTGACAAGGTGATCAATAGTGCTATGATGCTTTCGAAAACCTGCTTGGCCAAGTGCACGTTTGCCATTCTTTTCAGCCCATTCACTTATCTTCATCTCCATGATACATCCAAATAACTTTGCCATTAAAGAACCAACCATTATAGTGCGATAGTTGTTCACATTGTTTACATCTCCTCCTTTGTGCAAAGGTTTGATCCAATTTTCACTCCAATCATGAGGCATGCCATACTGAAGTGCAAGGTTAAACATATCGCATATCCAATATCGTGTTTTCTTGCTTGTCCATTTAATCATTTCAGCCTTGACACCTTGAAGGTCACTTGCCTTACGAGTAGCAAGTTTCTTAAGCGCGCGGCATACATCTTCAATGGTAAAGAAGGGAGACATAAATGGAAGGGAGCTACAACACTCCATCTTATCAACATTGGGTTGCTCATAGAGATTCTTATAATGCATATACATATCCTCAAGAGTCAAGTCACCAAAGCTCTCAACGCGCTTGCCTTTTAGATTTTGCCAAAACTTGCCACATGCATGTGCTTTCTCTTGTGCTAAAAGAAGTTGTTTTCGACTTCCCACCTTCTCCTCTTCTTTTGAACAAGTGCTTTGTATGTGTGTGAACATTCCAAGTAAACTTCCTTGTCTTTGATTGCATCCAATCTTAGTAAGTGTTTTTGGGCTTGACTACATTCCATGTCAAACCATTTCTTCTTGGTGCTATCTTTCTGAGACCTTTTGCAAGACATGTGTTTCACCGAAAAGCATTCCTTCGCACAAGAGAAAATTACTTCTTTGAAAACTTTCCACTTGCATTCTAATGTTGGGCTCTCTTGATGCTCTATCATGCTTAAAATTTGGTCCACCATATCAGCATATATAAGTGCTCGTTTGAAGTCTAGACGTAGGTACAAATGATTCACATCATGATTGGAGGCTACATGCTCGGGCCGTTTACCACACTTGAGGTCAATACATAACATCCTATGATCCGATTCCGGATTCCATTCACCAAGTGTAAAGCTTTGTATGCATTCTAGAGTGGCTCCTGAGAACAACATATAGTCAATCACGCTAGCACCGTTGTGCTTTCTACATGTAAAGTCATTGGTGCCTTGCCATAGAGGTACACCATTTGCAATGAGCATTCCGGTACTATTGCACATATGTAGAAGTGACTTTCCATAGTGATCCACTTCTTTTGCATCATTAGAACTTCGATTATACATGTATGAGTCATCCATTCTTCTTGAGACATGCGGCATGTCTACTTGTTGTGTGTCGTGTTGTAGTTTATTTGTGCGAGCATTCATGTCTCCAAAAACAATGACTTCACCTTGATCCTTGTAATGAGCAATGTTTTCCTCTAGTTCAACAAAGGGCTGATCTCTATCCATATTCAAGCAAGCATAAAAGTTGGAGTCATAGTGAGGAATGTAGCAACCGGCCACCAACATGACTTGACCATTTGGTGGGCTGATTTTCAGCCATAAGTAGCGTTTATACTTATCTTCTTTGACAATGGAAACATCTTTCAAACCCTTTTTGGTCATACATGCTACGCCTCCTTGGCCTCTTCGTTGCTTTGCATTTTTGGCCCACATCAAAGAATCAATCGTATTCTCATCAAGAATTCCGCATCATGCTCCCGTTCGACAAGAAGTATCAAATCGGAGTCATTGGTAAGCTCATCAATGCCAATTCCCGCATTCCATGGATACCCGTTACAACTCCAAAAGCTTATTCGCAAGCGTGAGTTGGTCTCATAGATCATGTGTCCCTATTTGTTGGGTGGACTTGCATCCTCCTTAAGTGGCTTTTCTTCTTGAGGTGATACCTTAACCTTCTTGCTTCTTTCCTCATATGCTTTGCGACGTACATTTTGTTGCGTAATAGTGCGATCCTCATATACATTACAACCTGTTCCTTTGAGGTAGATCCAACCATTGTCAAGGATGATCTTTCTCTTTACCTCATCAACCATGGTACATACAATAGGTCTTTCTCCCGAGCGAGGGACTCCTTGTTTTCCAACTCGATGTGCACCATAAGCCATGATTCCTGACATGCCAAAGTGTGTAGCAAAAAACTCTTCAATAGCACCTGCAAGAGATTGGAGTGTTTCCATGCTTTCCTCCTTGATTCCACGAATGAGGATGTTCTTTGAGCGTTTTTGTCGTTCTTGCAATTCTTGAGTGTCCACATTCTCTACATTCTTTGCTTGGACAATGGCTTGCGTGATAGGAGATGTAGAAACCACATTATCCTTACATATATCAGCCCATGGTTTGGATGCATTTCTCATCTCACATACATCATGTCGTATTGTATCTATTGTTTTCTCTTTCAATATATGATCACTCTCAACTTTGCTCAAGCGCTCTTTCAATACATTCATGTCAACAAGAGAGCGTTTACATTCTTGAACTTCATTCTCAAGATGCATCAAGCGTGTTGTTTGCATTTCAAGAACCTTCTTGAGGTGCTCATTCTCCACAACGAGAACTCTTAAAGTACCATTCTCCATTGCAAGTGCGCGCAACTCTTCACCTTGTTTGTTGACGGTTTCTTGTAAC
>NC_140957.1:138264050-138631550 GCF_014529385.1 Adiantum capillus-veneris
ATCGCATATCCAATATCGTGTTTTCTTGCTTGTCCATTTAATCATTTCAGCCTTGACACCTTGAAGGTCACTTGCCTTACGAGTAGCACGTTTCTCAAGCGCGCGGCATACATCTTCAATGGTAAAGAAGGGAGAAATAAATGGAAGGGAGCTACAACACTCCATCTTATCAACATTGGGTTGCTCATAGAGATTCTTATAATGCATATACATATCCTCAAGAGTCAAGTCACCAAAGCTCTCAACGCGCTTGCCTTTTAGATTTTGCCAAAACTTGCCACATGCATGTGCTTTCTCTTGTGCTAAAAGAAGTTGTTTTTCGACTTCCCACCTTCTCCTCTTCTTTTGAACAAGTGCTTTGTATGTATGTGAACATTCCAAGTAAAATTCCTTGTCTTTGATTGCATCCAATCTTAGCAAGTGTTTTCGGGCTTGACTACATTCCATGTCAAACCATTTCTTCTTGGTGCTACCCTTCTTAGACCTTTTGCAAGACATGTGTTTCACAGAAAAGCATTCCTTCGCACAAGAGAAAATTACTTCTTTGAAAACTTTCCACTTGCATTCTAATGTTGGGCTCTCTTGATGATCTATCATGTTTAACATTTGGTCCACCATATCAGCATATATAAGTGCTCGTTTGAAGTCTAGACTAGGTACAAATGATTCACATAATGATTGGAGGCTACATGCTCGGGCCGTTTACCACACTTGAGGTCAATACATAACATCCTATGATCCGATTCCGGATTCCATTCACCAAGTGTAAAGCTTTGTATGCATTTTAGAGTGGCTTCCGAGAACAACATATAGTCAATCACGCTAGCACCGTTGTGCTTTCTACATGTAAAGTCATTGGTGCTTTGCCATAGAGATACACCTTTTGCAATGAGCATTCCGGTACTATTGCACATATGTAGAAGTGACTTTCCATAGTGATCCACTTCTTTTGCATCATTAGAATTTCGATTATACATGTATGAGTCATCCATTCTTCTTGAGACATGTGGCATGTCTACTTGTTGTGTGTCGTGTTGTAGCATATTTGTGCGAGCATTCATGTCTCCAAAAACAATGACTTCACCTTGATCGTTGTAATGAGCAATGTCTTCCTCTAGTTCAACAAAGGGCTGATCTCTATCCATATTCAAGCAAGCATAAAAGTTGGAGTCATAGTGAGGAATGTAGTAACCGGCCACAAACATGACTTGACCATTTGGTGGGCTGATTTTCATACATAAGTAGCGTTTATACTTATCTTCTTTAACAATGGAAACATCTTTCAAACCCTTTTTGGTCATACATGCTACGCCTCCTTGGCCTCTTCGTTGCTTTGCATTTTTGGCCCACATCAAAGAATGCACATCGTATTTGTCAAATCCAAGAATTCGTTGCGCATCATGCTCCCATGTTTCGACAAGAAGTATCACATCGGAGTCATTGGTAAGCTCATCAATGCCAATTCCCGCATTCCATGGATACCCGTTACAATTCCAAAAGCTTATTCGCAAGCGTGAGTTGGTCTCATAGATCATGTGTCCCTATTTGTTGGGTGGACTTGCATCCTCCTTAAGTGGCTTTTCTTCTTGAGGTGATACCTTAACCTTCTTGCTTCTTTCCTCATATGCTTTGCGACGTACATTTTGTTGCATAATAGTGCGATCCTCATATACATTACAACCTGTTCCTTTGAGGTAGATCCAACCATTGTCAAGGATGATCTTTCTCTTTACCTCATCAGCCATGGTACATACAATAGGTCTTTCTCCAGAGCGAGGGACTCCTTGTTTTCCAACTCGATGTGCACCATAAGCCATGATTCCTGACATGCCAAAGTGTGTAGCAAAAAACTCTTCAATAGCAACTGCAAGAGATTGGGGTGTTTCCATGCTTTTCTCCTTGATTCCATGAATGACGATGTTCTTTGAGCGTTTTTGTCGTTCGTGCAATTCTTGAGTGTCCACATTCTCTACATTCTTGGACAACGGCTTGCGTGATAGGAGATGTAGAAAGCACATTATCCTTACATACATCAGCCCATGATTTGGATGCATTTCTCATCTCACATACATCATGTCGTATTGTATCTATTGTTTCTTCTTTCAATCCATGATCACTCTCAACTTTGCTCAAGCGCTCTTTCAATACATTCATGTCAACAAGAGAGCGTTTACATTCTTGAACTTCATTCTCAAGATGCATCAAGCGTGTTTTTTGCATTTCAAGAACCCTCTTGAGGTGCTCATTCTCCACAACGAGAACTCTTAAAGTACCATTCTCCATTGCAAGTGCGCGCAACTCTTCACCTTGTTTGTTGACGGTTTCTTGTAACGAGATCAAGTAAGCCATGATTATTGCTTCCGTTGTTGTAGATGATGTGGTTGGATTAGCATCCAAATTCCTTGGAGATTTTGCATCATTCTCCATGGCGAGTGTGGCTTTTCCACCCTTGCGAGTTTTGTCTGACATTGCCTTCAAGTCGGCAACAAAAACGCAAAGTTTTGACAGTTTTTTCAGTTTTGAGATGCTGTTACAGCAAAGCCTTCCATTACACAAAAAAATTCTGTCTTTACATCAATGCGTAGAGGGCTTCGTGCTCTTCGATTGAGGCTATAGATCACCTAAATCGGAGTTCGGATGAGCAAGTTATGGTCAAAAGAGTGAGAGAGAGAGAGAGAGAGAGAGAGAGAGAGAGAGAGAGAGAGAGAGAGAGAGAGAGAGAGAGAGCAAACTCAGAGGTTGGATTCGGGCGGTGTTCTTTGCACAGTAAGAAAGAGAGAGAGAGAGAGAGGAGAGAGAGAGAGAGAGAGAGAGAGAGAGAGAGAGAGAGAGAGAGAGAGAGAGAGAGAGCCCCAACCGAGCGAGCTCGCTATGTCCTACCAGTATTCTCTCCCCCCTCGCCTTCGCTACATGTTGTCCGCTCGCAATCGTTGGCGCAAACGCACCTATTGATAGAGTACCACTAAATCCGATGACCTGCTCACCTCGCCTTCGTCTTCGTTACCTTGCCACGGAGAGAGAGAGAGAGAGAGAGAGAGAGAGAGAGAGAGAGGAGAGAGAGAGAGGAGAGAGAGAGAGAGAGAGAGAGAGAGAGTTTTTCGAGCTCTGGCAAGGAGGTCCCGGGGCGGGGGGGGGGGGGGGGGGTGTTTGCAGTTGCTGGAGATGGCCTTCTGCCTTTTTGCTGCACAAAAACCAAGGTTCACGACGGCCAATTCACAAAATCGCGGATGCAAGTGCAGCCTGCCTCGAACAACCTGGAGAGAGAGAGAGAGAGAGAGAGAGAGAGAGAGAGAGAGAGAGAGAGAGAGAGAGAGAGAGGAGCAGCGCTTGAAAAAAACCTAGGTTTAGTGTAGTCCCACCTACAAATTTTGAAATTTACCTCTAAATTTTTTATTTGAAGGTAAGAAAACCTTCAAATCTTGTCAATTTACCTATGTGGTTTTACATGTGTAGGTTTGCAAGTTTCTGGAAAAAAGTTTTTTTCGAGCATTGGTGAGGAGGTTCGGCCGGGGGGGGGGTTGTCATTGTTGGAGATGGCCTTCTGCCTTTATGTTGCACAACTACCAAGTGCACAAAATCACGGATGCAAGTGCAGCCTGCCTCGAACGACCTAGAGAGAGAGAGAGAGAGAGAGAGAGAGAGAGAGAGAGAGAGAGAGAGAGAGAGAGAGAGAGAGAGAGAGAGAGAGAGAGAGAGAGAGAGAGAGAGAGAGCCCCAACCGAGCTCGCTCGCTATGTCCTACCAATATTCTCTCCCCCTCGCCTTCGCTACATGTTGTCCGCTCGCAATCGTTGGCGCAAACACAGCTATAGAGAGAGTACGTCCACTAAATCCGATGACCTGCTCACCTCGCCTTCGTCTTCGTTACCTTGCCACGGAGAGAGAGAGAGAGTTTTTTTCGAGCACTGGCAAGGAGGTCCCGGGGGGGGGGGGTGTTTGCAGTTGCTGGAGATGGCCTTCTGCCTTTATGCCGCACAACAACCAAGGTTCACGGTGGCCAATGCACAAAAATCGCGGATGCAAGTGCAGCCTGCCTTGAACAACCTGGAGAGAGAGAGAGAGAGAGAGAGAGAGAGAGAGAGAGAGAGAGAGAGAGAGAGAGAGAGAGAGAGAGAGAGAGAGAGAGAGAGAGAGAGAGAGAGAGGAGCAGTGCTTGAAAAAAACCTAGGTTTAGTGTAGTCCCACCTACAAATTTTGAAATTTACCTCTAAATTTTTTATTTGAAGGTAAGAAAACCTTCAAATTTTGTCAAGTTACCTCTGTGGTTTCACATGTGTAGGTTTGCCAAGTTTCTGGAAAAAAGTTTTTTTCAAGCACTGGTGAGGAGGTCCGGCCGGGGGGGGGGTTTTGTCATTGTTGGAGATGACCTTCTGCCTTTATGTTGCACAACAACCAAGTGCACAAAATCGCGGATGCAAGTGCAGCCTGCCTCAAACGACCTGGAGAGAGAGAGAGAGAGAGAGAGAGAGAGAGAGAGAGAGAGAGCTCTCGCAGGAGGGTAGAGAGAGAAAGAATTCAATTGAAATGAAATGTTATATTAACCTCTTCTAAATGCCATATTGACCTAGAGAGAGAGAGAGAGAGAGAGAGAGAGAGAGAGAGAGAGCGAGAGCGAGCAAGCTTGCTTAGAGCTGGCTGATGGCAGTGCGTATACCTCTCTCTCTCTCTCTTGCTCTCTCTCTGTGAGGAGATTAATTATAGGTGTAGCTTTTTGGGAGCTGTAAATCCCTACATAATAGCAAAATCCAATTTGAGAGGCTTTGAGAAGTAAATTGAGGACGAATGCGACTTATCGACAAAGGGGTAAGTAAAGAGAGGCCATGCCGCCGCCGAAGGCGATGCCATTGTACTAGTTAGTTTTTAACGTGTGTGTGTTTTGAAGCGGCATTAGTTTTTAAATCTTGAATAGTTTTTAATGTTTAATGTTGCAATAAGTTCTTATTAGTTTTTAAATGTTGCAATAGTTTTTTATGCTTAATGTTGCAATAGTCTTTTATGTTGCATTAAGTTTCAATGTTGTTGATTGCATGGCTTTGTTATGTACTGTGATTACACTCTCTCTCTCTCTCTCTCTCACACACACCCACACAAACTTTTTTTTTTAAAGCAAAACTCACAATTTCGAGTGGATTATATTGAGCAGCCCAAAAAATTACAAGGTTTTGTCATGCTCATGTTAAGCCCTGATAGCCGTTGTAATTTTGACACCCACACAAACTTAATCAAAATGTGAGACCAAAGTTATTACCTTAATCATTGGAAGAACTTTTTGTTGACTCTATAATTTTGAGTTCATTTTTGAAATTGCACGATGTCTATCTTTAAATAACTCTCAAATATAGATTCAATTCAATGAATAAATCACATACACACACTCTCTCTCTCTCTCTCTCTCTCTCTCTCTCTCTCTCACTCTCTCACACACACACACACACACACACACATATTATTTGACCATGTGTATGGCCTTGGTGTTTTTCTCTCTTTGACATTATCATTAGTTTTAATTAAAAGTAGAGCATTATTAAATTGACAGTCAAGTAAATCCTTACCGCTCATGTGAAGGAGGTAACGAGGTGTCGAATTTTGTTCTTGGTCTCTACACATTTTCATTAGTTCCCACAATAGGGATATTATTTGACTGTGCATACAGCTTTGGACTCCCTTTCCCTACACAATTTCACTAGATTCTATACTAGGACGTTATCTAATTGGCAATATGATAACGAGGAGTCTAATGCAATATTTGGTCATATTACTTGACCTTTTGTATGGCTTTAGGCTCCCTTTCCGTTACATTTTTATTAGTTTCCAAATTAGGATCCTTCCCTTGGACATTTAATTTAGTTTTCAGAAAAGGGCATTCCTATCACATATATATATATACTAATACTCTCTTTTCTATTTGTCAAAGCCTCACTTTGTTCCTTTATGGCTTCTTCTTGGATAGAAAGAAGGAGAGAATAGTAGATTAAAAAAAAGCTTCTCTTTTCTCTTTCTCCATCTCTCCCTCTCACTCTTTACATCATGGTATCTCGCTTTGCCTTGGTATCACATCTCTCTCTCACATCTCTCTCTCTCTCTCTCTCTCATTCATATACAAGATTATTTTCATAGATATTTCATTGCACAAAACTTGATTGTAGTATCAAAATTAACCATGTGTCTCATGAATATCTACGTCAATTTCAACAATTTAACCAAGTGTTTAAATAGCTTAGATTTGGATGGTGGCTTCTTCCCCCCACCCATTTTGTACTTCAAAGAGAATGCCCCAATCATGCTGCTTCACAATTTTGTACTTCAAAGAGAATGCCCCAATCATGTTGCTTCACAATTTGGATCCTAGGCATGGATTATGCATAAATGAAACGAGATTACTATGTAAGCAGCTTCATCATAGGGTGATAGAGGCAGAAATAATAACGGGTAAGCATGCTAGAAATATAGTTCTCTTACCAAGGATTGATTTTCTTACATCAAGCTCTTCAGGGCTTCCCTTTCAAATGAAACGCAAGCAGTTTCCTGTAAAGCTTGCTTTTGGAATGACCATCAATAATGCACATGGTCAAACTATTGGGATATTGGGATTGTATTTGGCTTCACTAGTGTTTAGTCGGTTAATTATACGTGCCAATGTCACGTGTAAGATCTGCTGCAACAATCAAGGTCTTAGTTGGCGATAAAAGCATGGAGAGACATGGTGGATCGATCATCTCAGGAGCAAAGACTCGAAATATTGTACTCAAAGAAGTTTTTCAATTAGCAAATAAATCTTACTAAATTGTCAAATGAGTAGCTCTCAATTAAAATTATGCATATTTTAATATTCCTACATCTCTCTCTCTCTCTCTCTCTCTCTCTCTCTCTTAGATACATGGAATTAAGTATTTTTCATGAACTTTTTGTAGATGAGCTCTGATCGTGCAATTTCTTACATCCTTGGTGATTCACCTATGTTTATTCAAGGTAGTTGACTTTTTGTTCTATTTATAAGTATGGTGTAATAAAAAATTACAAATGTTTGTCTTTAGTTCTAACTTTATGATTGTAAGTTTGGTTCTCATGTAGGCAATGTTGCTACCTTCGACATGTCTTTGTGGGCCTTTATGAGAGATCCAACCAAGGTGACAACATAAAGAGTGACACTTCTAGGACATTACCATATCATAATTGATTGGAATGAAGGAGAGAGTAGTACTTGCCACAAATCGAGACGGCACAAATCCATGCTCACGGTATGCACAACAGAGAGACAGAGAGTAGCGTGAGGCAGAAGATAGATTTTTGATGTTTAGAGCTTGAGAAAAAAAAACTTCAAAGCCTTCAAATTTTTCTATGACATATTAAAAAACTATTAAATAAAAATTATTCACTTTACATTTAAAGAGGAAGGGAATCTTCTACTCTAATTAATGCAGACATCTTGAGCGATCTGGACACCTTCCCATCCCTTGGGGTTTGTATCGGCATCATCTGGTCGTTAATTCGGTTAGACGATGTCGTCATGGGGTTTGTTTACATAAGGTTGGGCATCTGGTCGTACTTTTCGGCTAGATGATGTCCTTCCTCATATATTGTTTGTGCATAGGTTGGCATCTAGGTCGTACTACTCGGCCAACAGATGTCATCATCTTGTTTTCTATGTACATGTTTGATACCATGTTGTTTGAATTGTCTTTTAGGGTAATTAAGAAACTCCCACTACTTCCGTGTCTTTTAGATTTTTTCAAAATACTTTCTTGAGCATATCATACCCATATAGGAGAATTTTTAAAAAATATAAGCATGGAATTTAGAAAATTTTGAGGTGGCTATAAATGGTCATCACTTTGGCACTCACTATATAAGATAATCCAATTTAAAAAATAGATACAATGTGTGTAATAAACTTCGAATTACTCTTGGATAAATACTAAACCATATCTAAATACTTTTGCTCAATAAAAAGATAATATTTTATTTATGAAAAATCCGTAAACCTTCGATGGTTCAAGAACCTATTTCGTGATTTTTAAAGTAATATATTGTTGTATCCTACTATAAGGGAAAAAATATAACACTTTAGGCTGCTAATATAGTTATACCATAGATTTATTCTAGAACATCACTTATATGTGAGTCTTTGTATTTAGGGCCATTGCAAACTTGTCTTCAATAAAAGATAGTGTAACTTAAAAAAAATAGACTTTTATATTTTTGAATTTTTTTATTAAATTAAGTTCTTAAAATCATATATATTATGTTGACACAAATGGTTTCTAACTACTACCACATTAGAGTTATAATCTAGGCAAATTTTTAAACATATATTACACTTTATAGTCTAATCTTGAAACTTGCATTACTTTTTACACAATAACAATGAAAAATAGGTTTAATTTTCATTTTATACATAGTATAAGATGCTCTAGAACTTACATTGTTGCATTGTTACATTGTTGCCCTTCCTTTCCACCTACCTACCCCTCGCCCTAGCCCTCCTACCTACCCTCTCCCTCGCCCTAGCCCTCCTAACTACACCTACCCCTCGCCCTCGCCCTCGCCCTCACCCTCTCCATATCTCCCTCGCCTCTTGCCCTTGTTCCCCCTCACCTCTAGCCCCCTAGCCTCTCACCTGGTCCCTTCCCTTGCCCTCGCCCTAGCCTTCCCCTTCCCCTCGCCCTCGACCTTCCACCTAGCCCTCACCTAACCCCTCGTCTCACCCCTAAAGACCTCAAGTCCCTCGCCATCCTCAGACCTCGCCCTCCCAACGCTGCGCCAAAGGCAATCCACATAAAAAAAGAAGAAAAAGAAAGAAAGAAAGAAAAAAAGCAACGATCCGAAAAGCAAAGACCTGGCTTGAGCTTCAATTTAAACGAAAATCAGCCTCCATCTTCTTTATACCAGAAGCTCCAAGCGTAATCTGGACTCCATACTCTTCCCATCGCCAGGTGCCTCCAAAGCTCCTGCGCCCTGCTACTCCAGTTTTTCAATGGAAGTCCCCGGCACAGTTTAGTAAGATGGTTCGTACTAGGAATAGAGAAAAGCATCTGCAATCAGAGGAAGAGTCCTTTGCCTCTGGGGATAGCTCTGACAATTAATCAGACTATACTCCTAGTTCAGAGCACATTTCAGAAGAATCTTCACAGGAAGATTCACCCCAATCAGTCACTGCTGTGACAGGGTCACCACTCTCCAGGTGCCTCGCCAGTCTGGTGCCCTCTCCAAGGTACCTTTAGTAATGATATATCATTTACAGGCTCCTAATCCAGCATTCAAGGATGTGTTCTCTCAGCAGCAAATGATGCACTTGGGTCTTCAAAATTTGGCTCAGGCCGATTTGTCTTGCAATATCTCTACTGCCAAGCTAACTTCCCTCTTGCTCACTTTTCCAAAGCTGAATGGTACTACACTTACAGTGGATGATATCGGACAGGCTATGGGAATATTGACTTTGCTGGTACCTCTGCACGCAACCAAAACCTTCTCGAATCTCTCACCAGAAGAAACTTCAAATGCTTGTCAGGAACTTTTGCTGGACTCACATCCAGACTATCACAGGAGTTAGCAGATGTATTCAGTGTTACAGTATTATTTTTTACTGCGCGCACCGGAAAGAACAGGGGTTCCATCTTCTCCGGGTTCTCCAACAATCTACGACGCTTTTTTTTGTCTCTACCACTGCCTGCCATATCCATTTCACCATCTGCTATTTAAAGCGCTACAGGACAGGGCAAAGCGTTTTTGGACTCAGCGTAAAGGGAAAGCGGAAAGGTTCAATTGCTATGCAGTCCCTATTATGTATTGGCTAGTGCAGATTACGCAGCAAAAGACAGATGCAAAAGCAGTTCTCACCCTTCAAGATGATCCAAAAGAGCAAGACCGTTCCAAAATGGCCAAAGGGAAATGCATCTTGCGCAAGAAGGCAAAGGTACAAAAAGATTCATCTGAGCAGCTAGCAACACTACCCTTCTCAGAATCACAGCTAAATCTCGACGTCCATTCTACAACACCAACAGTGCTTATGTCTACTTCTGTGGCCACCTCAACTTTCACACCACCTCTTGTGAGTAGTGTTGCAGTCACTAAAACACAACCTCCAGTTGTGTCGCCAGCACCACGTACTACTCTTAGTGCAGGGGCACCTCAGGATAATTCAGGGGCACCTAAGGATACTGCAGGGGCATCTAGCTCTGGGACACCTACATCTGACAAGCATGACATATATGATACTTTTGCGCCTCAGGTCGATAGACTTTTAGAGGCGGAAAGAAGAGCCATTTCGGCGATTATCAATGTAGCCCTCTCATTGCAAGATACCAACGGTCTGCATCGTGCTTGCTATGACGGTATGACAAGGGAAATGCAGGCTCATCTTCAACGAGCGATGGATAGGGACAATTTCATTGCTACAGCTCAAGATCGCATAAGAATCTTAACTCAACAGGTAGTGGACCTCAAACATATTATCCACACTCAGCAAAAACAGTTAAAAGAGGCAAATGATATGACCGCAGCAGTTCAGGACCTCTCTCCTGTGGTACATACACTGTGTCCCTCTTGTGCAAAATACCAAGTTGTAGCCATTTCACAGGCAGTTCCAGCTACAGCTACAACTACAACTACAACCCCGGTTTCTCCGCAAGTTCCTGCTATGGCAACACAGATACAGACACAGACGAACGTTTCCAAAGCACATTCAGGGGATTCTCAAATAGCAGAGAAAGAAAATCCTACCAAGATGGAGTCTAAGCCAACAAGATCTGTCTCATCACAATTTCATGGTCCCTCTATGGCCTCCCCCTCCCAGTCCCCATCCTTTTCTCAGCACTTCTACGGCTTCCCTGGATTCCAACAACATGTTCCACCCTCGCAGCCTGCCCAATCTTTTCCTAGGTTTCCACCAGCTCCACCTACTCACCCTCACCAGACGCAGCCTGCTGCTCATGGGGTGGCTACTCCATACCCGATGTACCCTCCTCATGGCCACTACCCCTCACCATACACTTGGCCTCCATCTCCTTACCCACCTTTCTATCAGCCTCCTCCTCCTCCTTCATCATCCGACCACCAACAATAGATCACCGATATTTCAGTTCTTCAGTTCCTCTCTCTGGGACGGGCAACGGTCTTGTGGCGGGCAACCTGTAGCCTGCTTACAGTGCCACTTTCACTTTCAGTTGGTCTTTGGTTTGGTTGGTTCACATTAGACGGACTCGTTGGGTAGAGACACGTGGCAGGTGGTCTAGTGGACATCGTGGCCAGGTCACCACCGCCACCCAGTGGGGATAAACTTAGATGATGTTCTTTATGAGCTGTTGGTGGCTCTTGATGATTGTACATATGAGTAGTCGTTTTGGGCTAGTGGCATTATCTTGTACGTAGTCGTCTAGAGTGGGTCTTTACACAGAGCACGTCTTCACCATCCTGGCACATCTGAGCCTCGCCACCCCCATTGTACCTGTGAGTCCTGGGCTGGAGCTGAGTGTGCTGCCACGCCAGAGTCTGTATCAGTCTTTGAGATAGTCGAGTCATATGTTCTGGTCTGCTATTGTGTCTCTGTGAGCTCTGTTGACGTCTATTGTTCTTTCTGTTCAGTCTGTGTGAGGGAGATTCAGTCTGTTTGAGTGAGATTGTCACGCACACTGCACTGAGTACCACCCACTGTAGAGAGCACGACACATTATCCGCGCTACACGAGCACACCATCACGAGGACCAACTTTTATCTCTATGAAATGGCCTCCTCAAATGAGGGTGGGAATTTGGCTTCTACTTTTTCTCTCAACGGGGCATAAAGGCCAACTATAAATCTGTCCTGCTTAAGGAAAGTGGGGGCCATCTCACCCTCTGCTAGGGATCTAGTCCATCTACTCCATAGGTCTTAGAATTTTGACTCATAGAGTGAGTAAAATCTGAGAGGCTCACCTGGCAATGTCGAAGGAGTAACTTCCATACTCCTTCCGGAAAATCCCCCCGTCCAAAATGAACTAAGAAAGTCTATGTAAGGACATCCCAATCCTCCCTAATGGCTAGGGGTACACTATCATACCACATCCATGCCTCTTCCTTTAGCATAAGAGGGAAAGCCCTAAGCTTCAGCTCATTAAAATCCCTCCCGAAAATTAGATGTGCCATCTCCAGATTCTAGGAATTCCCACGCATTTTTGTATGTTTGCCCAAGGAATTCCGGAAAAAATGCAGCCATAGTGATGCTAAAACTCACGAAATATCTCACAACAGATGGATCAGTACAGGATAAAAATGTAGACGTCAAATGTTATCTTGTACTTAATCATAGGCAAAATGAAAGGTGCTACAAAGGCGTTTATGGCTACTAAAGAGGACTCACCAAACAAATGTCGAATACTTTGTTGAAATAAGAATTTGGTGCTAATGATAATGTGAATGGATTGCCTAGAAGTGGGAGAAAATCGGGTACTCAAAGGGTGATGTCTTTGGTCCAATCATGTTAGAGATGTTTTATTTTTAATTTTTGACTTAGATGGAAAAGTTACAAATGCTGAAATGAAATGAGATATACAAAAACTAAGCTACGTGCTCCTCATCTTCCTCAATCAAAATATGAGTGAAGTTGGGCCATACAAGAGGTGTTGGAATGTGTGTGCAAGCTCCTATGTTAGGTGGGATTGGAACTTTGTAGATGAGTGGCTCGACTAATGGCTAGAATTACTAATCTATGGTATATGGAAGATCTCCCAAAGCTTGGAACACTTGTCTTACCTCTTTAAAATGAGCAACTTGTAGTGTCTTCAACCGCCTACTATAGTAGCAGGTGGAGGACTCTTGAGAGTTGAATAGGTAGGCCTCCAATATCCACTCTACTAAGGTGGGGTAGATGGAAATGTAGTGTAGGTCCTTCTTTCCTCCATGTTCACAAAGGTAATGTAGTCGATGTAAAGGACGTTGTCCTCTACCCACACAGTGTAAGATGATGGTATCTTTTCTACGAGAAATCATTGAGCATCCTCTAGCGGCCATTCACTACTTCTTGGAGGTCCATGCTACAGCAAAGCATCCCATGTTAATTCAAATCAAAATAAAGATATGAATGTTGCATGAATGGGGGAAGAATGAAAGGGTGAGGGGATGCTACAATTTCTCCTAGGCGATCGGTCCCAAACAAGGACACAATACGTTGTTGGAAAAATATTTTTCGGTCAAGATGCAAGTGGACTAAAATACCCTAATTAGGGTTTAAGTTCGCTAGTGGGGAAATGGAGTTAGGGTTCATGAATAAAGAAAACACAAACCAAAAGAAAGCATTTTAGCATCAAGAGTTATTTTTCACATTTACAACAACATTTTTACAATGGGTTTATCCAGTCTATTTTCTTTACACTAATCCTATTCGTCCAGCGATGCTTTCGACGTAGGGAAGGGCTTGCCTGACAAAAGAGCATAGAGCTTACTTCATCAGGGTATAATGATGATAGAGGAGAGTTTACAGAGGGTAATTTCAAAGAGTATACAAAGAGTATGGCCAAATGTTTTAATAGTCTATTTCCCCCCCCTTTTCAACATGATTTACCAAGCATAATGCATGGTGGCAATGTGCATTAACCATAACCATGCACAATATACAACTGCAAAAAGTAATAGTGTATCGTATGTCCAAGGGATATGGCGTATCCAAGGGATTTGGCTTGATGATTTGATAAGTTTGTTAGGAGGGCTCTAATCGACATGAAATGATTGATTGGTATGTTGTAACTTTGGATTTTCCAAAGATATGGTCTTTTTAGAGAGAGAGAGAGAGAGAGAGAGAGCAGATGGGTGCATGGTCATGTAGGCACTAGTGCGTAGTCACAGTGCATGATAGATGCACGTTGCTGTCTGTCAGGATGGTCGGTGTGGTGTGTGTGCATAAGGCCATGTGCTAATCACATGGTGGTTACCTTTGGGCACTGAGATGGTAATGCCATTTTGGTAAGTACGACACCCCGCACATGTTACTGCACTAGAGGAGAGATGCTTGTGGCTGCACTTGTAGCCACAAATCTAACCTTGCGTCTAGCCGTGTATGTGGCCATGCAGGTGATCGGGACCATATAGACATTACAAGAAGCATAGTTTTGTGTGTGCACAAGTCAACTACATAAGCCTTACACTACAGAATAATAATTTAAAACATTGCAATGTGTGTATATACAATCCACACAAGCCTAGCACTATGCAATAGTAGGCTAAAACTATGCAATGTAAGAGCTAAAATAAGGAAGCTAATATTACATGTAAATGATTGTAAGCACACCCTAGGGCTAATTGTACATGCAAGGAAAGCAATGGAAGCATGGAATTTCTTAAGATTTTACATATTTAGTACCTTTTTAGTAAAGAATAAGGTAAATCAGTACTTTTTTGGCCAAAAAAGAATGACGTCTCTTACACATAGAAACAAAATTTAGGGGAGCATACAAAGTTGATTTCTTTCTCTCCATTGCCTATATAAATGGATCAAAAAAATAGTGTGTTTTTGTGTGTTCAAATAGAATTTAAGAGGTTGATTATATAATCTCTTAATCATATTCAAATCCTCTCTTCATGCTCTATAATCACTTTTTTTAAATTGTTCAAATTATCTCTCTCTCTCTCTCTCTCTCTCTCTCTCTCTCTCTCTCTCTCTCTCTATATATATATATATATATATATATATATATATAGTATCAACATTTTAAACTCATTTTTTTGAAAAAAAACCTATTTTTTCTTCTTGGGTCCATACTTAGTGAGCCACTACCTCATTGAATATGGTGTTTGAAAGCGTGTGCATGTGCATGCATACACGTACATACACACCCATACTCATACTTATATTTAACATTCATGTAACACCCATGCATTCATAACATGCACACACAAAAACACATCTTAACAAAATGTCATACATACGTTTATTAACATTTTAAACTCAAAAGTTTTGGAAAAAAAACCATTTTTTTCTTGGATAAAAATATGAGAGTTGTGGATTCCGACAGGTGGACATGTCTGACTTTCTTATTGTTGCAATACATGTTTTCAAGTTTATATGAAGGAAGATGAATACAAAGCAAACTTGAAAAAATGTTGGAAACTTTTCATTGCCTCTTCATGGGCTATAGTTATACCTAACACTCTAAATCATAAAATCCTTGTATTGCTTAAGATAGTAGTAAGTTTAAGTGTTTTTAAGTTTGACATAGATAACAACTGATAAGCTCAATGATGTTTGTTAAATCTATGAAAAACTAATCACTTAATTATTTTTGCTTACATGAATGAAAGGGAGAGTTCTATCTTTACTTAAATGCACTTAAGGTAGCTGTTGTTCAACTTTGAAGATGAGGACTAACGATATCTAGTTTTTGTAATTTCAAGTTCTTGACATATAAGCAAACTTAAATGCACTTGTTATTCTTACTTTAAAGTACAAAAGAAAATTTGTACTCATTGCTTTGAGACCAAGGGTCATGTGTCTTTTGAACATGTAAAAGTGCTCTTTTGTGGACAAATAATATAATTCTATAAAAAACACACACATAAAAACACAAGGGTACCTTAGGTTTCTTGAGTTAGCATGACAATGACTCTTGAATACACTTTATCAAAGTGGGATGTTTATGTCCATTGTCAATAAATGCTCTAAGGAGGTAATCACGTGTTAGGTGGTGAGTAATTTGTCTATGTTGGACTTCCTACACAATCATTATTGTCTTTTAAATGATCGGCTTTATGATGTAGGAGTTACCAATTTGAATTTCAATAAAGATGTCTTTCAATTGAAACATATGACAAATGTTAAAATAATGGCCTACAAAGCCTCAAAACTCGAAGTACAATGTTCACAAAAGCCATTAATACATTGTATCATATTGGCTTACAAAGCTTTAACACTAGTTCTATAAATAGACACTAAAGTGTTCCCTTTTCCTTCCAACTTTTTAGACTTAATTTATGAAGCTAAATATAATTTCTTAAAGTGCTACTTATTAAGGAGTTAGCATATGAGTCATAAAAACATGAGCATTATACTTCGCAATTGATTGTAAGTTTAAAATTTAAAATTTAAATGAAAATTTAAGCTATTTACTCGAAAAATTCACAAAGGTCTTATAACTACAATTCATAAAAACCTCTTTCTCAAGTTTGGAAATCCTTGGTAATAGATAATTACAATGAAAATAAAAAGACCTTTAAAACTTAGCTTTTACACCTACTAAACGTAGCAAGCAAAAAAATTCAGTTTTTTTGACAAGGGGATATCCTTTGACTTTTCAAAGCTTATAACAAAGAATTGATTCAATGTTACTATAAAACTATAATCCAAAATGATCCTATTGGTTAACACAAAGGACACACATATTTTATTGGTTATCATTAAACAAAATGCTTTTCAAAAATTTGTCATGTATAATCTATCAAGAATACAAACTTGCCACCAAAAAATTATGTAAATGAAATTATAAATGCTATTTTTGTGTTGTAATGGGGCAATTAGGTACGCTTTATTGGAATTGACAAAATGGCTCAAAGTTATGTTCAATTTTATAGGTTCTCTCTCTTCACGTGAAACAAAATTTCTTTTAGTGAATACACTTTGAAAATAGAATAGTATGTCCTGTTTATAGCTTATGTACACAAAATTGATTGCTCGACTATTTTGTTTACATGAACTCAAGTCTCATTTCTATCTTTTCCTGAACACGCTTAGGGTAACAATATTGAAGATAAAATGTCGACGGGTGCTAGCTCAGTTGGTAGAGTCACAGCCTCTGTGCTTAAGGTCTTGGGTTCAATCCCCCCTTGGCGACCTGAAGACATGTTCCAAATCCTTAGGGAGTGTTCCCATATGCGGGTGTGTGAGTGTGATGGGATGCCTCTCTCCCTACCTGTGAGGCTGTTGTACATAGGGTGTGCGTGGGTTTCAAAGTTCTTGTACTTTAAAAAAAAAAGAAAAAAAATTGAAGATAAAGATCAATGCCACCTACTTTTGTAATGTTGAGTTTTTGATGTATAGGAAAATTAGAATTTAAAATACAAAAGATGTTTTGTACTCCCTGTTTTAAGGTCGGGAGAGATGCGTTTTTTGAACATGTAAAAGTGCTCTTTTATGGATAAGTGATATAATTATATCGAGCGCGCACGTGCACACACACACACGGACACACGCACGCACGCTCACTTAGGCATGTAATTTTAGAGCCTTTTTCAATTGGCGTAGCAGTATAATTTGGGATAACTCCCTTAGAACTTGATATATTTAATGATAAGCGATACAAAGAATAGCTTAAGCGATTGGGAAACCCTTACCCACAATAGGGTATCATGGAATATAGGGCAAAGTTTAACCCCACAGCTTATTAGCAACTGCACCCCGAGATGTTCATTTGATTGCTGAAGTTATAAGGCAGCTTAGAGTCATGGAGTTGTGAGTTTCAAGATGATGACTGTGTAAATAGCACTCAGTAATACTAGCAGGTGTATGGGGTGCTTTATAATGAAAACAGCAATATGGAAACCTTCTGATGTTGATGCTTCAACAGGAGGGCTGTATCCACACTCATCAGATATGCATATTACTGCTGCTTATTGGGCTTCGCAGAAAACCCATCAATTATGCAGGCTGCTTTGTCTTGTAGAAATTCACACAAGATAGTTGAAGGCGAGATTGTGATGAAGAATCACGCACAGCCTGAAACTGCAGCCTGAGGAGAGACAAAAATTCGTTTGGGCAATACAATTGACATTTTATAACTACTAGAAACAGAACAAATATGGTTACCTCAAAGCATTACAATACATTTTCTTGTCCAGAGACACCTCATAGCACTTTCTCTCAAATCGCTTGCCGAAAAGCTGTGACATTTGAGTATCAAGTAGAGTCCAGGTGCAACCACCGTCGTCGCTTCCCTCCAGAGTCCTTCAATGGATACACAATCTCTACATGATCTAATGTCCAAAGTAATAATAGCCAAGATCAACAGGTGCTGTCTTACCAATCTTTTGGGTCCCGTTCAGGACAGTCGTTGGCAGCTATCACCTCATAAAACTGGAGTTGAACTTCACTGTTGCTTGGCATGTAGTAAGTCAACCAACAACCTTCAAAAAGGTCAGATGAACTGAACGTCATAAATGCATTCTGAGATATTGGGCTTGTAATTGCCAACACTAGAAGAACTTTTCCTACTGGTCTATCAAAATAATCATTTTCTCATGCTGATTATATGTAGCGTGAATGACTTCAGGAAAGCATTTGATTGGGTTCATGCATTTCATAAAGGCTGCTGCTGATGATTACAGCAAACCTGCAACTATTCCCTAGGCTTGGAATATATTTTCTCCAAGAAAAACGATCCTTCTGACAGTTAATCAAATGCCCAAAGAGCTACAAGGAGATTCCCCCAAAGATGCAAGAAGCTCAAAGGGAAATATCATACAATGAGAGCCACAATGGACGGCTTCCAGATCTCCTTTGACTCTGTGTTTCTACTTCGTGAGACTTCAAGTTTCTTTGTTAGTGTACTTACTTTTTCCTTGCAGTTATGTCAACTTTCGGCCCCACACTCAGATCCTTGCTCTTTAGAAGACTGCTTAAATTGCAACACTTGCAACTTCCTTCTCTTCAGACTGTTATTTCTTGTGCAACTGCTTCAAGATGGGCTTTCTGTTTGTGGCAAGGTGATCACCTCAGAGGACAAGGCCACTCGACTTTTGGCCAAGTTTCCCTCACAGCATAGTTTTTCCATACCTCAACCATAAGTCGGACTCAGGCGGGTATGGAAGTTTGGAATAAATATGGATCAGACCCCTCGAGGATTCTATATGGCAGACTAAAAATAGACTACATATGACACTTGAAACAATGAAGAGGAGCACAAAACCGTAATGCAGCAAAACACCATAGAAACTTTAAAATTTTGGTCAATCCAAGATTATTTATCATTGTACACACCAATAATGATCATGAGTAAGTCTCACAGTAGATGGTGGTTTTTTTAAATCGTTGGGAAAGTTTGAAAAATACAATCATACTTCAATCGAACTCTGATGGGTCCGGTAGTAAAGTTCCCCAATTGGACGGGTCCAGAAAAAACTATGCCTTGCTATATGACTCTCTTTACCAGCTCTTGTTTCCACTACTCGTGTTACCACTTGGGAGAATCTTCTACCTACTTTGCAGCAGTTTTGTCAACATCTTGAGGATCAAGATTCCCCTCATCCTGTTGCAGGGAACACCGCTTTAGCAGCTCGTGGTGGTGGAGCTATTACTCAGCAAGGACAGCCTGACACTGCTACCCATCATAATCAACCTGATGTTAGCTGTACGTTTTGTGGAAGACATGGACATACAATAGCTAGATGTTATTGGAGATGGTGTGAATCATAGTTTTTTTCGTTCGTGTACGATTGGCCAGCCGTACTGCCGTACGGGTACGGGTATGGATCAAGTACGGATGCATTTTTCGTACCTCCAGCCAGCGTGGCAAAAATTTTGGGGCAAAAAATTTTCGGTTGCAATTTTTTGGCTGCGCACTCGTATAGTCTTCAGGCGAATGTGTCTGCACACTCTATGCAGAGATTGCAGAGACTCAGAGAGCGTGTGATGTGAAATTTGGGCAGCAGCCAGCCCATCCTCTCGAGTCTCCGCCCTCGGGTCGTACTCTCTCCTGCCTTCAACTTCTCCTACCAACACACAGAGCATCTCAGCACTCCAAGACTCAAGCTCGTTGCACCATCTTCCAAGCCGGATTCTTTGCAAGTTTGCAGATGGGCCGAACCAAGCGTCCCGAGTGGCAATATGTGCAGCAAGTGAAGTGCCTCCCAAAAGGAAAATGGACTTGCAAATGTAATTTTTATGGGCATTCATGGGACGGTGGTCCTTTGCGTATCCGTGCACATATTTTGGACATTGCTGGTAATGGTGTGGGAGGCCCATGTGATGAGGCCCCAACCGATGTTGTAGAGATTGTCACAAGATCGCATGCAGATGCAAGGCCAAAGGGAGAAGACAGAGCTGCTTTTGTAGATGCACTGGTCAATGATTTGGAAGGAGACGCCTCTTAAGCTCAAGGAGGTGCTTCAATGAGTACGCATGCTAAGGGAACAACTAATGTAAGTGGGCTCTTCCAAGTCCAATGTGGGGTCCTCAAGCAAAAAGAGAAAGGTTCCTCAAGGGGGTTTGGCAAGTTCATTTGGCTTGCAAGCACGGAAGCAAGCAGACCAAGCCTTGCGCAGGTTTTTTTATGCTGAGGATGTTCCTACATGGAAAATTAGGAGCCCTTACTTTTTGCAAATGGTGAAAGCTATTGGACAAGCAGGTCCTTCGTATGTTCCCCCCTCTTATCATGCTTTGCGCACCATAGAATTGAATGAGGAGGTCAAATGCGTAAAGACTGAGATCATGGGTGTGCGCGAGAAATGGAAAAGATACGGATGCTCTATTGTGTGTGATGGATGGTCTGACACTAGGCGCAGGCCTATCATTAACTTTCTTGCATGCTCTATTCATGGGTCGGTGTTTTTGAAAGCTGTAGACACATCTGGGGATCGGAATTCATTTTTAAGCATCTCAATTATCAGAGAGATTGGCCCAGCAAATGTTGTGCAGGTATGCATGGACAATGCAATCAATTGTGTTGGTGTTGGGGAGATGATTGAAAGGGAGTGGAAACACATTTTTTTTTACCAGATGTGCTTACCATTGCTTGGACCTTTTGTTTGAGGACATTGGACAGATTGGTTGGGTTGCAAAAGTCCTTGGTTGGGTTGCAAAAGTGCTTGAGGATGCAACAAAGATTGTCACATTTGTGACAAGAAAGTCTACTGTGTTGGCATTGTTTCGACAACTTAGCAAGAAGGACTTGGTCAAGTCGTCAACCACTTGATTTGCGTACTACTTTATTATGTTGGTGAATCTTGTGGATGAGAGATGCATACAAGGTATGCGCAAGCTTATGATGGATGACAAATTTGTGAAGATGAAGAGATCCAAGACCGAAAAGGCTACCGAGGTCTCGAACATTGTGTTTAATGCATCCTTTTGGCAAGAGGCAAGGCTGATCTTGAAAATGTGTGCTCCGATTTTGAAAATTCTCCGTTTGGCTGATAGGGAAGGAGCCACGATGGGACTTATGTACGAGCTTACAGATCACATGGTAGAACAAATTGAGAACATGCAAGGCATTGATTTGCAAGGATGAGAGAGATTAGGGATCTATGCATTGCAAGATGGATTATGTTGCACACACCGTTCCATGCTGTTGGATACATGTTGCATCCCATATGGCGAGGAAGAGGGCAAGAAAGTGATGGCGAGGTGCATGAAGGATGGATGACATTCTTGGACAGGTACACCAAGGGTGATTTGACCTTGCAAGGCACCCTAATTGATGAGCTTGACATTTATAAAGCTGAAAGCAAGTCATTTGCTCATCCAATTGCAAAAGATGCATTGAGGATGCAAGAGGAAGTGAAATGGTGGGAAACTTTTGGGGCTTGCACACCCGCTTTGTAAGCTCTTGCTTTGAGAGTGCTTTTGCAAGGGACATGTGCCTCTCCATGTGAGAAATTGGAGCACCTTCTCTCTTATTCATACCAAGAGAAGAAATAGGCTACTACTCCCATCTCATACAGAGAAGCTTGTGTACATACACACGAACTTAGGCTCATATCCAAAATCAAAGAGCGCGGCTATGAGAGAATGGAGGTCACATTGGAAATGCTCAATAAGAAAAAAGATGAGGACCGCTTGCTTGCCTTGCAAGAGATTCAAGAGGCCATTGCAAAGAGTACTACAAATGCGATAGAGCCTATTTTCATTGCTGGTACCAGTCATATTGGAGCATCATGCTCAATTGGTGGTGATGAGGATGAGGACGAGGACAAGGACGAGGATGATGCTGCTTATGACGATGAGGATGTGAGCTGTGGTGAGAGTTGGAGCTCACTGTGCCTGGCCGCCTGTTTATGGAGTCTGGACCATGGTTTTGGACATTTACTTATGCCGTATGGTGTTCATTGTTCACTGTTGACTCTAGAGTCTACAGTTTAGATTCTAAGCCTCTAGTCTCGCCTCTCTACTTATGTTTTGGTTTCAGCCTTCAAGAGACTACACTCCTGAATGTTTTTGGCCTGCTTCTATAGTCCTGACTCCTGACTCCTTTTTGTTTGGAGGTTACTTTATGAATCATTACTTAGAGGTCTGAGGCACCATCTTGATTCTCTCCAGAGTCCACTTTTAATTTCTAAAATTTCTATGGTCTTAAGTTTTAACTTTTGTCTGTCTATAAAGTTTTAAACATGGTGGTGTAGTATAGTATTTCTACAATTACTATGTAGCATCCTAAGACTGACATGTGGAATTTCAGGTGGTCTGATCCGTACTTATTCCGTACTGCCGTACCCGTGTGCATCCGATGTGTGATTGACGTATGGAAAAACTATGGTGGAATGTTGTATAGATGCAGATGGTAATGGTTCTTTTGAGACCGAGAGAGTTTCAACCTTTGCTGCTCCTGATGCCTCAACCGACTTATCATTAGTGGCATTTCCCTTTAGCATCTTCATTTGCCCCGGTTTCTTCTCGACCTCGACACCCTTTCTCCCTTGGTCAACGTGTCTTCCTTCAGGGAGGTGCCACTTCTTGGCCTCTCTTCGCTTGCTTTACCATTAGCTAATGGGCTATGATACACTCGTCTTTGGCACTTCCATTTCATCTCTTTTTCTACGACAGTTTGCTTTTTGGCCATTATTTTCACTGTCTGTGTTGACTTGGTTAATGCAATCTCTTGGCATTGGGCAGTTCGTCGTTTCTGGCTTGGTGCTCATTTTGGCTCTCCATATATTTTCAAGAATCCAACATTTTTCTTTGTAGCTTCTTTGTATCTGTTGTTGAGGGGCGGTGTTAGAGCTTTATGCTCACCTTCCAGATTCTTTCACTCTTGCTTACGGCTTTTCTCATGAGCCAACACGCCCTTGGTAGTTGGTTGCCCGCCCGCCCTTCCATCCTTCAGGTAGGAATTCTAGGCACATATAGGGTTTGCACTAGACATTTTGCACATTTTATTATTTATTCCCGGTTTTGTGGATTTTTTGTGTCATGTTCTATCATTCTATCTCTTGAGGTATTGAGTTGCCTATGTGTGTGTGTGTGTGTGAGAGAGAGAGAGAGAGAGAGAGAGAGAGAGAGAGAGAGAGAGAGAGAGAGAGAGAGAGAGAGAGAGAGAGAGAGAGAGAGAGAGAGAGCGAGCTTTGAGCCAACCAATTGGGCAATGAATGTTGGAATTACGGATGCACCGACCCACCTAAATTGGCTTTATCTGAAGGAAAAATAATTCTAAATGAAATCTTGGATTTATAATTGAGAGGGTTTTCTCGCTTGAGACTCAAGGAAAAAATAATAATAAATGAATTATTGGAAATAGGAGTGAGAGGGTTTTTCTTGTTGAAGACATCCGAGTACATATATTTCTAGTGCGTCATTCAAAGTAATGACGGGGCACTGTGAACGGGGATATCTGTTAAGGCCACCAAGAACGAGTACTTCTGATGCGTCGGAACGGATGGGTGACAAGGAGCATTGGGAAGAAGTATTCGACCATCCAGGAACCGACAACTCTGATGCATCATAGGATGGGTTAGAGCATCGCGAAGGAGATTGTACCGTAAGTTTGGTGAGAAAGGACTAGGTGATGGGGTATTCTCGATGCGTCACAGGGTGGGTGATGGGGGCATTTGAAAGATAATATTCCATAGTCAGGAGGAAATTCTGAACTGTGTTAGAATTGTGCACAAGAATGAGCAAGCACTTGAATGAAGATGGGTTCAATGGAAACTTCGAGGAAAAACAGATGCTTTTTTGAGAAGCGGGTTGCTTTTCGGGAAAGCAAATGCTTTTCCGTGAAGAGGTCTATATTAGCATTGCATCCGTGCATGAGACTGCATCTAAGGACGCCTGGGTTGTGATTGTATAAGAATTGTTTTCAGCTTATAAGGCTTTATTGAGTTTTTAACAGGTTTAGACCATTTTTAAAATAGACTGGCTGCCCACTTAATAAGTGGACAACCACCCCTTAAAAAAGGGCACAAACAAAACCAGCGCTTCCTCTCCTTGCTGCCCATGATCTCTCTCTCTCTCTCTCTCTCTCTCTCTCTCTGTGGCGCCTCCCTATCTGCACTATTCCTGCTGGTAGGACTCTCTCCTCTCAGAAGAAAAAAACAATTAGTGCTAGATGAAAGGAGGAGGCTGCCGCAGATTTCCGCGGTGAAGATGACGCCACCGGTCACCCCCACCACTGCCCCAAGTGCACGAGATGACACCAAGACCAAGTAGGCGAGTCCATTGCGAACAAGTGCATACGGAGAGCGTTTCCATCGCGACGAGTTGCTGTTTTTGTCTATTTTCAGTTGTAGACGAGGCTGATTTACGAGAAGGAACCCGAGAACACACCTCCTCTGTTGTGTAGGATTGGAAGAGAAGATTCTCTGTGAAGAGATCTCTTCTGGGAAATTGTTTTCGAGAACCGAGCTGTGTTTCGAGTGCCGAGACTTCAAAGGTAATGTTTTTCGCGTTTTGATCTTTGAGTGTTTGTTTGCAAGAATACTTCCTCTTCGCAAGGGAGTAGGAGCAAAGAAAGGCATGCGCCTCTGCAAGAGAAAAGCTGTCACAAAGTGATGACGTGGCACTACCCAGACACAACCCTAAGTTGTTCCAACTTATAGGTCCCATTCCGATGGGGCCAAAGGGACACAACAAAAATAAAACGCGTTGGCTCATTGGCCTGACAAGCTGTACGGATGCCACAAATCATGTTGGACTGATGATGTGGCGAATTTCTGCGTTTTTCACTGGCAGCTTTTGGGCCAAAGAAGCTTTTGAGTTTGAAGTTTTTCATGTACTGCTTTTGAGAGGCCATGGGCCTTTAAATATGTATCTAGGGTGAAACCGGCCTGTAGGGCGGTAGACTTTAGCTTTCACCCGATCTTTATTTAAACTTTACGACACAAAGGAACTTCACGAATAAACCTGTGACTGGATTTACGTTTCAAAACAAACCACGGCGTGGCAGCTAGAGTGCTACCAAGCAGACAACGACACCCTGTTGGCCCCAAGACTGGCGCCCCTTTCGGTATTTCTTTATTCTTATTACACTTAAGAAAAACCTGTAAACGTCTATAAGCTGACCCACTTTTATTGGGCTAAAATTTCCCTACTCTAACCCGATTTCGGCAACATAACCACAGTAGAAGTCTCCACGGACAAAATTTCAAGTACACAGCGACTTTCCACGCACTTTGGAGCACTTTACAAACCTGGCGAGAAACTACAGCACCTTGAATTCTCTATTTTGCGCTCCGATTCGCGTGCCAATCACTTCTGTGGATAGCCCTCGAGCTCTCACACTTGTAGGGTCACTTGTCCCTTGAATTAGACGAGATTCCTCACGGGAAATCTTTCTAAAGTGTCATGTACATGCACCCAATGCTTTCCCGAGGCTCCTTTGCAAATAAATGATCTGAACGCTTTCACTTAACCCTCACCAAGCTGTCCAAACTTTTCCATGGCTGTAATTGCAGGTATTTGACCCAATTTTGTCAACATAACGACGCAAAAATCCCTGTACGTCAAAAGTACACATCAAGGTCACTTTCCCTTGCGGTATGGAAGCTTTCCAGTGAGCTGCAGTCAATTTTAGCGTGCTGTAATTCCCTGTTTTGTCACTGTCAGGTGCCTAAAGCCCTGTTTAAGCGTCCCACGGCTTTCCCAAGGCTCCCCTGGTAATGTCCTGCAGTCTAGGTGCGAAACCCTAAACCTGCAGAAAAACACAGCAGGCTGTAATTTTCTGTTTTGGATCGTTTTGGGCGGAGCAAACACGTCTACGCGTGTGTCAGACGCTCCCGCACGCAATGGGACAGTTTCCCTGTAAATCGGACGAGTTTTTACGCGAGAAAACTCTCTGTTTTTGCATTCCTTCACGAAGAAACTATGTGCACCTGAAGGGGATTAGCAATTAGCTAATCCGGTTCCTGTACAAAAGGCTCTTGCTTTGGCAAACGTGCATAAAACCCCCAGAACTGTACATGGTCATCTGAGAAGCCCAACTAGTGGGGCATTACCATATGTGCAAAGGGGAGAGAGATGCACGAGAGCAAATCGTCGCGCTACATAGAGCAAGAGAGAAGGCAAGCTTTCCATTAAAGCTGTGATCACCTGCACCCACTACTCACACACACACTGTAGCACACTAAAGAGCAAAAATCAGCCCCCTCTCTTGAAATGGATGCCCCGTCTTCTTGCAGACTTGGCAAGTGCATATGGAGCCGCCATGTGTCCCTTATGCCTCTTTTGAGTTAATTTCCTAGTACCCACCAACTTATAAGTGTAGCGAGGGGCCTAAATGACTTTGAACTAAGCCTAGACACCTTTTTACTGCTCGGATTCCAATGCCGACTGGCCAACCATCTCGAGGCGACCTGCCCTTCCCGTCTGCCAGTGAAACTCTCGACCGTCGACCGTTTCACACTGGCCGTACAATGTACGACCATTTGCAACTTCAAAAAGAGGGTCCCAAAAATTAAATAAAAATCATTGGAAAGAAACCAACAACTAAGGTTAGCACTCGCCACGTCCTCGTGACATTAGGGCCACTCTTTCTCTCAGACTTGTCGACGAGCAGTTGAGCAGAGAGGACCCTCGGACTTTGTATTTTGCTCAGGCATTAATATAAAAATAAATACCGAAAGGGGCACCAGATTTTTGGAGCCAATACCTCTAGGCACGGAACTATACTGGGCCGTGGTGACTCTACTTAAACTTTGATAAAGTTTGTGAAGTGTTTTAAGTGATTCTCTCGTGTGCCGTGCCAGATTTCTGACTTGGGGTGCCCAAGTCTGTTAAAGTGGTATTAGAGCACAATCAATTTTTCCTTCCATCGGGAAAATCCGATCCCTTTTACTGCGACACACATGGATTCAGGTAACGAATCTCGCAAGAATCAGACGAACCCACCCGACAACTCTGGATCGGGTGAAAGCGTGGGATATTCTAATGGACGACCAGACAAAGAGTACGGGCCACCACAACACACGGAGTATGAACGAATGGAGATGCAACGTCAACAACAAATTGATGCTCTTGTGCTAAGGAAAGGCTCCAGTATTTGAAGGATCCCCAATACGCGAAATTTTTGACCCGACACCCGATTGACGAGATGCATTCCTGATGGCGTACTGCCATCCATTCACCCTTAAAGTCAACTTTAAAGAAAGCTCCCGTTCTACGGATGTTAACCGAAGATGAACTTGACGACGTTGTCGAAAGACGAGTCAACCAACTTTTGTGGACCGCGAAGCATTCAAAGAGATGCAACCGAGGAGCAGACTACTTTGGTTATTTGGGTCGTCAGTCTTCTTTTTCCAATGCACGAAAAACAAAGAAGCACGTAAGTTTTGAGGGTGTTTCTAGTTCATCCTCATCCTCTTCTGACAGTTCAGACAACTCCTCTGATTCAAGTGATGAGGACCGAAAGAGCAGGAAACGAAGAAAGACTCAGATACACAGTAAGGACAAGAAGAAGGCTAAGAAGAGCAATTCCCATTAAAGATCTCGGAAAACCTCTGACAGTTCTGAGGTGGATTCATCCTCTTCTGAGAGTTCAGACTCTAATGACCAGATGTTTTATTCAAAGAGGAAACACTTCTATAGAGCCAATCAATATGATTTTCTCGAGGATAAGAGCAAGAAGACCAAAGAATTCAAGGAGGGTGGACAAGCACTAAAATTTGATACCTTTTTAGGCTTTCGAGATACTCACAAGGCCCTCTCTATTATCTAACAGTTTGATATAGCTTTTTTTGGAGGCCGCTACTCAAAGCACTCCAAGATTAGGAGGGCAGCATCCTATTTGAAAGGAAATGCACGCACATGGTGGTCCACTCTTCTGTTACGAAAAGAAGCACCGACAAAGTGGCTAAAGTTCAAGCGAATTTTTTTTCCCTCGTGGCTCACTCAAGAGTACGAACATGATGTGATTACTGCTTGGAATCATCTTCGGATGGCCAAGGGAGATACTCTGGATATTTATTGTGAGAGATTTTGGGATGTTTTTCTACTTGCCTCTTCGTTTAAAAAGATCTCCTTTAAGTAGCAAATCGAGCGATTCTGCTGTGGACTTCCCAAAGAGATACGCAATTACTTCTTATTATAGAAGTCCGAGTCCATCCAGCAACTGATGGGACATGCCAAGCAAGGGTTTGCTATGCATTTGGGTAATCTGACTTATCCAACTGACCAACTTTTGACAACAAGGACCGGACAAAATTCGACGAATGATAGAGGATACTCGTCCCTGACTGATAGAGGAACAGAAATCTGAGTACCTCAAAGCGAAGAAGTGCTTTGACTGTGGAGAACAAGGACATATATCCGCACGATGCCCCAAAAAGGCACCCAAAGAACAATCAGATGATAGTGCGTCTCAGGGTTCCGATGATTGAGACTGACGTGCCAATGGACAGGGGAAGCTAGCGAAGCTACCCATAGGTCCTAGGGCACAAGGAAAGAAACGAAAAGGGAATCAACTGATAGATCAAAGAATTCCCCAGATCCGGATAAGATTTTTGAGCAAATCAGTATGATATAGTTATGGAAACGGCTTTTGCCAAGAAAGGAAAAAAAAGTAAAGTGAACGGCGGTTCTAGTCAAGAGCTATCCGACATTAGATGTGAAGTGAATGGAGGAGGAGGACCTACTAGATACTCCTCATATATCCTTACCTTGAGGCTTTCGGTCTAGCGGTGACTATTCCGATAGATCCCGCGGATCAGCAAGGTTGAATCTCGTGCTAACGGGACTACACAAGAGGAAAGTCACTCCGCTCCTTTGTCACAGATTACCAAGATGGAATGAAGTCACTGATTTCCCTTTCGATTTCAGGGATACTGATGTGCTGACAGTATTCTGCTGTATGACTTTATGAATGAAGAACTTTGAAATGGGAATTCCCGAAAATGAATCCGATTTATGTGTGCTCTCATCTAATTATGTTTGAGTGCAGGTTTGAAAGACAAAATGACTACAACATTTTAGTCTTGAGGTTCTATGGACATGATCGTAGTAAGACTTAGTTAATCTGACATCAGTGAGGTCCGGTGTGGATCTAGATACTATTGCTAAACACGTTGCTAGGAATCATGGTCCTAGATCTTGATAGATTTTTATGTGATATGATTTGAATGTGATGTGAATGTTCAATGACTACTGTCTTTGTGCAAATGCTAGACTTGTGTCGTCTAGTGCGTCGATACTCAAGAGTCAATGTCTATTGAACTGGTTTATGGCTTATGTCTGATTTTGCACGTGTAATCGAGGACGATTATAATTCTTTCAAGAGGGGGATATGCCACAAAGTGATGACGTGGCACTACCCGAACACAACTCTAAGTTGTTCCAACTTATAGGTCCCATTCTGACGGGGCCAAAGGACACAAGCAAAATAGAACGCGTTGGCTCGCTGACCTGGCAAGCTGTACGGACGCTACAAATCACGCTAGACTGCTAACGTGGCACAACGTACGGATTTCCGCGTTTTTCGCTGGCAGCTTTTGAGTTTGAAGCTTTTCATGTACTGCTTTTGAGAGGCCCTGGGCCGAGCCGTGTCGACTCTACTTAAACTTGGATCAAGTTTGTGAAGTGTTTTAAGTGATTCTCTCGTGTGTCGTGCCAGATTTCTAACTTGGGGTACCCAATCTGTTACAAAAGCGCTCTAAGGAACTAGAGCTAGATCAGTCCAAGGGTTTTGTACCTTGAGTTTGGGAGTAGATCCACGGATCTGAGAGAGGTTGTTGGAAACAGAGTTGGAAAAGAGTTGTAGGGATGCCATGCCCTTAGTTTGGAAGATGAGATCGAGAGGCGAGAACCTTGGTTCTCAAGGATTTAGAATAAGGGACAAAAGTTCCTTGGAATAGGGTCTTGCCCTAGGAATAGGAAGCTGAGGCTTCCGACTACCATCGGGTCTCATTCTAGAACGAACGTGGTAATACGTTTGGTTCAAGAGCTTGTATAGACTACTCCCCAGTAATAAAGATATTCTTAAGGGGAGGGGGGGGACCAACCCATCTTCTGGTCCCCGGTTCTGTGTCTATCTTCTCACTCTTTCTCTCTATATCAATTGGTTTCAATATTGAGTGATAAATTCTATTTATTCGAGTATATTTTATGTTGTTATGCACTCCTGTTTGTGACAGTGGTATCAAAGCACGGTCTCCTCTCTTTCTTTGTAAAGGACGACTTTGGGAAGATACGGAAAGAAGCCATGACAAGCCAAGAGAGAAGTAAGCAGGCGGACCCCTAAGTTGGTAGTCCCCGGATGGAGGACCAGATACAGGCTCGACAGGAGCTGATCACCATTGAGGAGCAGCCCCATGAGTTCCCTACCACCGACATGCATCTCAGTGGACCCAGGTGGGTGACAAAGTTACTAGAGAGGCTTTTGAGATAGTGGGCCCTCGCCATTATAATGATGATCACGAGTTGCAGCTGCTGTTGCACGATGATGGTGACGAGCACGGATCGAGCTCAGCTTGTGTGATGATCTCGTGCTTTGCATTCTGGGCTCCCTGGCCTCTTGAGCCCAATCCCTGTCTGACATCATCGCTGTCATGCTAACGTGAGTCTATACTTTTCAATCACTTAGAAATTCAAGTACGTAGAGCTCAACACACATGAGTTGATGTCTGCATATATATTATTATTGTGTGCACGTGCAAGAGATTGTGCAAGCTTGGTAGAAGGGAAAAGTGCTCGCTAGTGCAAGCACGGGAGCCATGGCAGCGACGTGGTGCCCCAACGCGCACAACTTCCTCTTTCGATGTCGCCAGTTGAGGAGAGAGGATGGAACGGTTGCCACAGAGCCTGCGGACATGTGGGCAGTAGCTATTGACTTTTACCAAGAGCTGCTCTCAATTGAGCTGCAGAGAGAGCGTAGGGATGCATCAAGAGACCAGGTGTGGGCATAGATGCCTTGCCTCGTCATTGAGGAGATGCGACAAATGCTTGAGAGCCCTCTCCTACCAGAGGAGCTTCAGGAGGCTCTCAGAGCACTCCCTCGTGGTGGTTGCCCAGTAGAGAATGGTTTTACTCCCAGCTTTTTCTTGGAGTACTTGGAGGTGCTTGGACAAGACCTATGTAGTGCATACCAGCACATTTTACACACTGGGAAGATGCTTGATAGCATGAGCGAGGGTTTGATCTACCTCATCCCCAAGGAGGGGGGATCTCTTGATGAGATTTGGCAGTGGCGTCCCATCATCATTCTCAACTCAGCCTACAAAATTTTTGCAAAGGCTCTGAGTTTGAGAATTCAGCCACTACTTGAGAGCGTCATATATGAGACTTAGATGGGCTTTGTCAAGGAGCGTAGTATCCTTGACAACATCTTCACCTTTTGGGAGGCGACTGCCCTCGTCTGCCAGCGAGGAGAGGATCTTGTGGTGCTCCTCGACTTCGAGAAGGCCTACGACAGAGTTGACTGGGACTTCTTGGAGGGCACTTTGCGCAGGATGGGCTTTTCAGATGCATGATGAGAGGGTGTCTGCTCTCGAGTCTCTACAGGTGTGCTCACAGTCAGGTGTTGCTCGCAAGAGGTCGAGGGGAATGCTTCATGCTTACGCGCTCAATACGGCAGGGCTGCCCTCTTACCCCCTTCCTTTTCTACGCAGAGGCGAAAAGCAGATTTTTGGCCTCACACGAGGTTGGCTTGCGTGGCCTACAGTTACCCATTCGGGAAGAGGAGGTTCTGGACGCTGAGTTTGCTGATGACTCAGACATGTTTTTGGAGGGCTGTGAGGCCAATTTGCACAGGTGTGAGCAGGCTTTGGAGGTGTTTTTTGTGCATCGGGAGCATTGACAACTGGCGAAAGACAGTTGCTTTTTGGGTTGGTGATGCTCGCACGTCTAACTGGATGCCTGGAGAGGGCTTTCGTTGGATCCCTTCAAGGACGCCCGTTCGCTACTTGGGCTGCCAGGTTGGCTTGGACTTGTCACCAAAGCAGCAGACTGCCCCCTCCTCCTAGCCATCAGGAGGAAGCTCTTACATTGGAGCTCGGCGAGGCTTTCTCTTGCTGGCAGGGCTGTTGTGGCCAAACATGTGCTTTTGGCTACCATGTGGTACATCACATCTTGCTGGATCTTCTGGAGTTCTTGTATCAGCCAGCTAGAGAGGCTGATTGGAAACAATCTGTGGACAGAGAGAGGCACGCAGTCCGCTCGGGCAAAAGTCTCCTGGCAGGTCATCACCTTATCTTGCTCTTGGGGGGGCTAGGTATCATTGATCCAACACGACAAATTGGAGCCCTCCTTGGGAAGCTCATTGTCAGGAGTCTTCTTCCAGGGGAGGAGCCATGGAAAGAGCTCTTGCTACACCAGATCAGAGGCTGAGTTCCACGGATGGGTGGCCCTTGGAACACCTCCACTCGTTGGATTTTCACGGAGATGCGCAGAATGGGCCTGATCAGAAGATGGGAGGACCGTTTCGCGTTGAGCTTGCTTCGGTCTTGGGAGCAGCTGAAGGGGGACTTGAGCAACACCAACCCACATGCATTGAGAAACGCTTGAGACAGCCTCTTACATGGAACCTGTTGGTAGTACGTAGCGAGGTCACATGGTTGGCTAGATCCCATGTCTGATGCGGTCCCATGGCAGAGGGTCCAACCCGCACCCTGGGAGACTGGTTGCAATTTACAGCACTTCCTTAGGAGAGTCAGAGCATCCAACTGCGTGGCATGAGGGGGGTACAGAGCATGTGTCAGGACATCATCGAGGCTATACCAGCAGAATGACACGCCTTTCGAGCCGGCGGCTCCCAGCTGGATGGGGGCCTTTACTCACCTTGAGGTCCTCATTGCAGTTTGGGCTTGTTCCGACTCAGGCCTTGGCATGTTCTTTGAGGTTCAACGAGAGGGTCGCCTCCATAGTGTTGCTACTGAGGCACCAGAGGTAGCAGAGTCTTGCTTTTGGCGGATTCAAGTTCTGGGCATCAGAAGGACGATATGTGTACTTGATCCTGACCCGACAGATCTTGAGACTAGACATTGGAGGCTCTGGGCTTGGGAGAGTCGCCGTCTATCGTGAGTGCAGTGGGACCCTGGGGAGTGGTTTTGGTGGGAACCTTTTTCTTCAACTGATCACCAGGGATCCCTTTTTTCCAATACACAACACCCGACTGGGGCGCCACATTCTGTCTGCTTGGAGAGAGGCTCGCCCTGCTGCAGCAGGTGACTGGTAGCTAAGTTCCTAATAGAATTTTGGGAGCGCTTGTGGGACAACAGACAACCGAGGTGAGTTACCATGTTCCAGTGGCTTGCCGCCCATTGCGCTATCGTAGAGGGGAGTTGGTTGGTCTCCAGCGGCCATCCGGCGGGCTGTGCCCCATGTGACCACCCACTTTGAGTCTTAGAGGCATTGTGTATGGGACTGCCCCATGGCGCAACAGGTTTGGCTTCGGATTCTACGGCTGATGCCAGCCCTGTCGTTAGCTAATCAGTACACTTGGGGTGCTGCTGTTTGGTCCACCCTCACGGGCCCAGCACTTCGTTTTGAGCTGCCTCAGCTAGCATGATGATTGTGATACACGAGGGCCGGCCCACACTCCAGTCTGTCACAGAGTTTACGCCCTAGGACTGGAGCAGTAATAGAGAGCTTTGATCAGAGCTTATTTGCAGCCTGACTCTCTGGTTCATTTAGAGAGCCCATTGCTTCCGCATCTTGGACGCCCGCCCCATCCCACCGGTGGAGACTGTACAAGATATATGACTGGAGCTGATCAACACACTTCCGAGGTCAGTTCGAGAGGCTGCATGTCAGCTCCAACCATCGGGAGTGCTGCGAGGCTTTTCTACGACTTTGGCATCCAGGGCCTTTTTACACCATGGTCCATGGGGCTCCTAGATGGCACTACCCCGTCACCTGCGTGGTTGTTTCCTCCTCCCAAATCTTTAGCTGTCATTGTACATATCTCATTTTTTCATTGGGAGAGTCTCCCCTCATGCTGATGTAGGCTCCCCTCTTGTTGGGGCAATTTGTAGCCCAATGGGCAGTTTTATTAACTAAGAGAAGGATCCTTTTCTTGGGGGGGAAAAATTTCATTATGTTTGACATGTAAAAAGTCATAAATCGGAAGAAGATATAGCACTTATAATTTGATTACCTTTAGCACCCTCTGGCTCCTCCCATTTTGTGGACTGCAGACCATCAAAAGCTGAACTTGCCTTGAGTAAAAAAATGTCACAAACATTAAAAAAGCGAGATCACAAATATAAACAGTCAATAACAGCTGTCCTTAAACTTACAATGCCAAGAGGTGGTGCCTCACCACTTGCTTCAGCTGAAGTACCGGACAGTCTCTCATTTTTGGCAAACAATGCAAGTTGCTTTAGTAATGTGTCTGAGTCCTCTCTGCTTATTGCAGAATCGATTATGTTCTCTAAATTCTCTATTGCCACTGGAAGAGCCAAAGCTGTGTCAACAGGGGTTTGAGTGCTTAACACCAATTCATCATTATGACTTTCTTGTGTAACAATCAATCCAAGTGCTTTCGTCAACTGCTTCAGACTGTTAGTTTCTACAAATTTTTCTAGCAATGGAGATATGTGTGCTGAATTCAAGCTGAACCGAGCTTGCCTTGATTTGTAAGGAGCATTTTGCAGCTTTTTTAATGTACTCAGCAAATCTTCAAGTGTGCCTCTTAGCATTGATGGACCCTTCAAGCATGTTACATCAAGTTCTCCAAGAGCCAGGAAAACCTGGGAAACAAAATGATCTACACAAGGCCGCTTGGGGCATGTAGTGTGCACGGCCACAGTTGAGCTGCCCAGCTCACCCCGAGCTTCTCGCCACTCTTTTGAACCAGTGAGCCTACCAGGCAATGCGTCTGAAACAGTTTTATCTTCTTCCTGAAACCTGCAGAGCTCGACAGCCTCTTCCACATCCCGTAGCCTCAGTTGCTCCAAAACTTCTTGTGAATATGTATGCCTTAGTTGGGATGTTAAATCAGAGACCACATTACCAACATTCTCTTCAGAAGTAAGGGTTCGTCGAAGTCGCACCTTTATAATCAAATACCCCACAAACCATGTATACCTTAGCAAAATCTTTGTCTGCTGTTGGAAGATAACTTGCCTATTTTTGCAACAAATCAATTTGCATCTACCTCTTCCCAGTGTTTGGTATATCGTTTTGTCACATCAAAGACTCCGTCTTTAGAGAAAGCAATGATATAAGTCAATTTCTTCTTCCATCTGAAAAAAGTGACAAAACACATAAAGCCGACCTCCCAGTGTCTGTATATTTGTATAGTAGGGAAAACAAATGAATGTGTATGCCCTCATCTACAGGCAAGCACGAACACACATTGCACATGCCCAACCTGTCAAAATACAGTAGCATAAGAAAGTGTACCCGTGTTCATATAGTAAAGGCTTGTCAAAAGCACCTTCGCAAGGATCCAAGTGCACCCACCTGAATAAAACTGTACACATTATAGAGGATATAAAGCCTGAGGCTACTTGTAGAGTTCGATTAAGATGCTATGATGCCGACTTTGCTCATGTAAGGCTGACACTCAACAAAAGTGAGAAACAGAAAGCTGCACAAATGGAATGGCCAATCATAAGTGTATGCTACAGCTCTCGGGTTTCCTTTTCTTCAAAGACAAAGTAAGAAAAGGAGGAAATTCTTAAACATTGTGGAGATTTAGCTAACTTAAATGGTTTGAATAAAGGGTACCTCTTTAGCAATGTCTCCCAATAGTGCTCTTCACACAAATCAGCACCAAAAACCAAATCAAAAGAACCTCCCAAAACCCTCAACACTAGAACATGTGATCCCTGTCAAAGTCGATGATGCGGAAGTGCAGAGACCAAGGAGAGTGAGCACGAGAGAGAGAAATGAAATGAAATGAAATGTTCTATTAACGTCTTCAAAAGGCCAAAGTGACCTATGAGACTACAAAGTTACAACCTGATGTATCTGATACAATGTCTGATTACCAAAATAAAAGGAACTGAAAACTAAAAAGCTGAATGCTAAGTCTAAAGCTAAATGCGAGCTAATCAGGTAGCTAAGACTGGGCTCCTGAAACTGAATCTGTGAACACATTCTGTCCAATCCCCCCAATGCTTCATAAGCTCTGGTCAATCTAGTCTCTGCTGCTCTCCTCAATGAAAATATTGGCCCACTAAAGACCACCCCAAGATAGGTATAAGCATCTGTATACTCCACTGGCTCCTCGCCATATGTAAATGTAGGTGCTTATCTCCTGATCCATTGTGGGGTGGTGTTGAACACTAGAAGCTTGGTTTTGCCAAGGTTAACAGACAAACCACTGTCATGTGCAAATCTATGTAAACCATCCAGATGACACTGCATCCCCTCTTGGTGAGTCAGAGATCAACACAAAATCATAAGCATATAACAAGAGTGGAATCCATGTCCCTGCCAATTGTGCACCTCTATCACCATCTCTGTCAATATACTCAGAAACCTCATCCACATACATACCAAATAAGGTAGGAGAGAGTGAGCAGCCCTGCTTCACCCCGATAGTAGAGTGAACTAAAGCAGACAACCCATCTGGAGTGCGTACATGCCCCCCTATTGATCTGTATAATGCCATGATCCCCAAATAAGGTTTGTGGGTACTCCCAGCGCATTAGTCTAGCTCTAGGAACTGTATCAAATGCTTTGCGGAAGTCCACAAAGCTGCAATAGATCCGTCTCCCATGTACTCTGCCCTCCTCAATAATAGCCCTGAGTGTCAGAATGTGATCAAGAGTAGAGAAACCTCTCCTGAATCCTGCCTGTCCAACTGCACGTAACCCCTCCCCACTGGCACGGTTGTATGCATCCATTCATGAGCAGCAGCTTGTGTCCAATCATGATAGTGCGATAATTCCCAAGCTCCATAGGATCTCGTCTTGAAGATAGGTACAATAGTAGATAAACTCCAAGTATCAGGCAGGCCCTCACACATGGCACGATTGAACATCACTGCTAGAAGCTGTGCAAGCAAACCTCTGGTATGTAAAAAATGCTCAACAACTAAGCCATCATGATCATATGCTCTCCCAGTGCTCATCCTATCAATGGCCTTCTTCACCATCTCAGCGGTGAAAAAAGTACATGTGCGTGGACATGGCAGTGGCAAGAGGAGGTGAATGCTCATGGAAGAGTTGCCATGCCTCACTTGAGTCCTGACTCAAGAAAAGCTGATATATATCCTGCTCTAGTCGAGCCAAAAATTCCCTCTTCTTCCGGCGCACCAAGCGTCGAAAGGCCATCTATGACTATCTATGGGTGATATCTCCCAAACGCACCTCCCTCTGAAGTCTGGCTCTCGTCTCACGGCACTCCTCATCATACTAGCTATTCTCGGGCATGCTCCCACAACGTCGTCTCTGTCCAGGCTGGGTGTGTGGGTATGCCTCTGCTGCTGCATCATGCAATGTTTGAGTCGATATAGAAGTACCTTCCCCAAGAGGTCACCCTGGCTCCTCAGTGCACATGCGTCTAAAGATCCCGTCTAAGTAGACAGAGTCGTCTCCCGGGTAAAGGTGTAGCGAGTAGGAGCTACTGTCCGTGGCATGTGTACTGTACTAAACTGTAAAGAGATGGTCACTGTCATAAGGGCATGATCTACTGCCACCCCAACAGGTTTGGGTCCAACTGTGAGGTCCTGGATACTAGAGATAAAGCTCGGCTGAGCCATAACATAGTCCACTGTATTGGCTACATGTTTGTATGGAAAGCATGTAAAACCTCTCGCTGCGGGGAATCTCTGTAAGCCATTCAAAATGGCTAATCCATGCATAGTTTCCATATCTATCAAGTATCATCCATACTCAGTGTGCTCCTCATCCTATGAATCTCTGTCAAGCCCCATATCCATGGTATCTAGCTCTCTCAACATCTCCTCTGAGGTGTCTCATAATATATATATATAATATATATATATATATAGAGAGAGAGAGAGAGAGAGAGAGAGAGGAGAGAGAGAGAGGTTATGTTATATTAACGTCTTCAAAAGGCCAAAATGACCTATGAGACCAAACTGTTACAAAATTGTGAATCTGATACCATGTCTGGTTACAAAAAGACTAGAACAAAAATACTACTACTACTAGAATCCATCCTTATCTGCACTCTAGATGTCGAGAGAGTATGGCTCGAATCCTCTGCTGTAGTCTCCGTCGATGCTGTGTAGCCCCTCTCCTGAATCGTGGCCGTCTGGATTTCCGTAGCTCCAGTGCTCGGTCAATGAGAGTGCCGGTAGTGGTCGAATGAGTGTGGGCTGAGCTCTGCAGTGATGGCTGCTCCTCTAGCTGTCCCATATTTAGTGAAAAGAAATCTGTAAACTATCTCTGGGACTGTCTCTCTCTAGCTCTCCCTAGTAAAGTGTCTCTATATTTGTGTAACTCAAGTAGATATAGCCCAAGACATCTTTGATCCTCATAACTAACGACCCTAGAGAAAGGACCAAAACCCTCTCTGAATTAGCAATGGAAACGGCCCCGAATCTCATAGTACACTGTGCAATGACATATGTAACGTAGCTCTGTCTCTGGCTCGAGCTGGCATAAGCGGCATATCCTGTTGTCTACTGGTATCCCTCTGAATCTACCAGTCTCAATCTCGAGCTGATGTGAGGATGTGAGTATGTGTGTGTGTGTGTGTGTGTGTGTGTGTGTGAGAGAGAGAGAGAGAGAGAGAGAGAGAGAGAGAGAGAGAGAGAGAGAGAGAGATGACATGAAAATGTTATATTAACGTCTTCAAAGGGCCAAAATGACCCATGAGACCAAAAAGTTACAATGCGGTGAATCTGATAGAATGTCGGAGTACCAAAAATAAAAGGTACTGAAAAAAGGGGTACTAAAGAATTCTAAACTGCTAGATGTGAACTAAGCAGCTAGCTTGAACTGTGTAGGATATGAGTAGGGGGGTGAAAGTAGTGACTGAGGGCTAATACAACACAATGTGGGTGTGTGTGTGTGGGGATATTATAGGGAAGAGCTGATACAAAGGCTGAGTAGGATATGAGTAGGGGGGTGAAAGTAGTGACTAAGGGCTAATACAACACAATGTGGGTGTGTGTGTGGGGATATTATAGGGAAGAGCTGATACAAAGAAGATGAGCACGGTGTACAATCTTCAAAAGGGCTAAATCACAAGAGATCCATCATCGATCGCTGGCGGATCTCATCAATCTCCTCCATGGTCAGTAGTGCGTTAAGCACGTCGGGCCAAAGTGATCCGAATCCTCTGATGCAGCGTCCGTCAATGCTGTGTAGTCCTCCGCAATCGTGGGCGTCTAGATCTCCCTAGCTCGGTCGCTCGATCGATCAGCGTTTCTTTGGTAGAATGTGAGCTCTGCTGTGGTAGCTGCTCCTCTGGCTGCCTAGTGTCCGCTCTAAAGAAGTCTGTGATCTGTCTCTGAGACTGGCTAGCCTCTCCTCTCATCAAGTTCTCTCTGTGTCTGCGCAACTCGAGCAAAAACAGTCCCAGACATCTCTGGTCCTTATACCCCATGATTCTAGAGAGTGGTCCAAAGAGATGATGATGATGATGATGTCTTTACGTCCTGGAGGTGCCAGAATGACCCATAGGACCCAAAATCTCATATATGAGACTTTCCCCTTCCCATGTGAATGAGGGGGCGTGTCATGATTGGGTGGTGATCTTGTTTGTGAGTGTGGTGTGATATTCTAGCACTTTGGCAAGATAGATGCCTAGTGCTACTGGAGGGGGATGTGTTCTTGGGAGAAGCTCCTCAAATGTAGTACATCCTTGAATAAGTTGAGCAAAGTCGACCCGAATCTGCGCATATGCTGGACATTCAAGGGTTACATGTGCCTCATTTTCCAATGAATTCAAGTTGCATTGAGTGCATCTCCTCATGTTTGCATCAATATTCAGCCATCCTCCCGTTTCAGTTTTGAGCATGTGTGATCTTGTCCGCATCAAGGTGATGGCCTGTCTCGCACGGTAGGACATGGGTGTCCTGATATGTATTTGGGTTTCCCCGGTTTTGTATTCTTCCCAGTATCGTGTGTTTATGTGCTTGCAATAGTATTCAAACTTGGACCTGTGCATTGCATTCTTCCATTTGCTATGAAGGGCCTCAAGTAATTGTAGTTCAAAATTCAGCTCGTGCTCATGCTCGGTACCTTCCTCTACATGCATGTCCACATATGCTCCCACATTCCAGTTAGAGAACCTCCTGATGTCCTCAACAAGGCTAGAGGTGAGAAACTTGCTTTTGTGGTGCTAATATCTTTTTCTATCAGACTCCCAAAAAGTTTTGCCATGCAAGAACCCACCATGATGGTGCGGTAGTTCGTGAGTAGGTTACGGTCTCCTCCTTTAAACAAAGATTTGACCCAATTCTCTTGCCAATCTTCAGGCATACCTTGGTGAATAGCTTGATTCATCATGCAATGTATCCATTTCTTAGCTTCATTACCCGACCGTTTCAGCATTTCGGAGTTGAAGCGCAAAATGTCATAGGCTTTCCCAGCGGCTAGTTTTTTCAAACCTCTCATAGCCACTGCAAAGTTATAGGTTCCTTAGTGTCAACCTGAATTTTAGCATTCATCATTATTTGAGCATCGGTGGAGTGTTTGTGCATATACATACATTTCGTCCATGCTGAAATTTCCCAGTATATCCTCCTTTTTACCTTTCATGTTGCGCCATGCTTTCTTGGGTTCTTTCTTAAATTGAATCACCTCTTGCTCCTCCTTCAAAAGTTCATGCATCCTTCTCTTTTTCCTTTTCAGCATTCTGTATTCCTTGGCTGCATTTTCCCACTCCTTCGTGGACTTATTGAAGCACTTTAGCTTGCCTTTGGCTGCTTTACACTCTTCATCAAACCATGGGTTATGAGGGAGACCCTTCAATTGTTCTTGGTCTGTTTTAGATCGCCCCATAGTGACCTCCGCTGCCTCTTCTATTGCTTGACGAAATGTAGCCCAATTTTCTGAAATGTTCTGGGATATACATTGTCTACTAATCAATAGGCTGTCCAGAAAAGTGGCATAATCAAATTTCTTTGTAACTTGCATTCGATATGCCCAACTTGTCGCCTTTTGGAGGCGTTGTGTAGGTATGTGTGGGAGGTCTAGACATACATGAATTGGAGAATGGTCCGAGTTCGGTGACCGAGCACCAATTTTAAAGTGTCCAATTAAATCCAATGCATTGTGGCTAACTAACGCATAATCATTAGTGCTTCTCTCATGGTTTGATGTATAGCATGTGTATGCTCCGGAGCTTGCAAATTTCTTGGTGCCATTCATGACTACAAGTTGCATAGAATTCATCATAGATTTCAAAGCCGAACCTTGTTCATTCATGAGGTGATCGCATGAGCATCTATCCCACATTGCATCTAATACAAGATCGCCATCTTTGTCTGCGGGATGGATTGAGTAGTCAACCAATTGAACCTATATGTTGGCTATGCGAGCATTAAGATCCCCGAGTATCATCACTGCCCCCTTTGGTGTGTAGGTTGCAATATCTGCATATAAGTCGGCAACCTTGGCAATGAATAACTGAATGTGTATACAATGGAGGCAAGGGGTTAGCAACCTCAATGAATTTCCCTACCTAGACTTTGACAAATAAGTAAAATAAATACCTAAAGCCAAAAATAATGGGACCACATTGGGTAGTTCACTGTAGCAGGCTACAGTGTCACTTCCACAAGACACACAGTTAGTACAGTTGGTGTGGTCCGGTTCACACTGGATGGACTCTCTGGGCAGGACAGTGACACGTGGCAAGGATACGGATGGTGGTCTAGTGAACATCGTGGCCAGGTCACCACCAGTTTGGGATAGACTTAGATGGCTGACATTTATGAGCCGTTGGTGGCTCTTTATGATTGTACATGTGAGTACTAGCTGTTGGTTCGGGATTATCATCTTCTTGATATATGGTCTAGTGTCGTCGTCTAGGGTAGCGAGTCTAGACACATCACGTCTGTACCATCCCTGCACATCTGAGCCTCGACACCCCCATTGTACCCATGAGTTCTGGGCTAGAGCTGAGTGTGCTTCCACGCCATAGTCTGTATCGGTTCTTTGAGATAGTCGAGTCCATATGTTTTGCTGTGTCTCTCTGTTGGTCACCTGTTATCTATTGTTTCCTTTGTTTTCATTCTGTTTTGAGTGAGATGTCACGCACATTGCACTGAGGAGCACCAACTGTAGAGAGCACGACACACTATCCGCGCTATAGGTGCTCTCATTTTTGGCACACCCAGTGGGACTTCAACTGAAGTTTCACTCTCTATTGAGGTACTAATCGAGGAGCTAGCTGGGTTTTACCTAGCCTCACCTACTTCGCTTGGCCAGTGCAGCCTGCTGGTCTGGTCCAGTTTCACCCTAGACAGCTTACTCTAGCTGACCTAGTCTCTCACCCTGTTGGTCTGGTCCTCTCTCGCTTGGTCCAAGCAAGCTCTTGTCCGGGTATAGTCCTTCCTCGTCCCTGGTCCAGTGCAGCCTGCTGGTCTGGTCCAGTTTCACCCTAGACAGCTTACTCTAGCTGACCTAGTCTCTCGCCCTGCTGGTCTGGTCCTCTCTCGCTTGGTCCAAGCAAGCTCTCGTCCGGGTATAGTCCTTCCTCGTCCCTGGTCCAGTCAGGTGGTCTAGTCACTTGCCCTGGTCTAGTAGAGTCTAGACCTATGTTCAGCCAGTTAAAAGTCTTCTTGCCAAAGCTTGGTTGGGTTTGTGGTCACTGCATGACACAGATAAGGCGGTCATTAGAGCGTCAAAGCGCACTACTGAGTCCTCTGAAGCACTACAACAAAAGACGTCAACCCTTGGTACCTAGTAAAAGTCCACCAACCTCATCACCCATACCTCCACATACGGCATCATCCATTCCTCCAATCCAGTTCTACATCTTCCAAGTCACCTTCCTCAGTAAAGCTCTTTCCCATTTTGTTACTGCAAGCTATTGAGCAACGGGCTCTTGAGCAAGCGGCCATGGAGGCGTTGACCAGTGTCTTGGCCAAGGTAAACATCAAGTTTCCTACTTTCAAGGGACTCTCCTCAGAAGATGCAGACGACCATGCAAGGAGGTTTGTATCTCTCTATAGAGGTCGTAGTCTAAATAGAGAAGATGCTTATTTGGTGTTGTTTCCATCAGCATTGGATGGTTTGGCAGACAAATGGTATAGTCAGTTTGAAGAGAACCACTTTTCAACTTGGGCAGCTTTACGATAACAGTTTTGTGAAGCTTTCAAACCAGGGGACTTCCAAGAAAGGGTTCTAGATGAGTTGGCCAACCTAATGCTTCAGCCCAAAGAGACTTTTGCAGAACTCATGACCTGAACAAAGTCTCTGGTCGCCAAGCTTCCGAAGGCTGTTCCAAAGACTTCTCAGCAAAACCTGAGAGAGAATCTCCGACCTGATGCTACCTTGGAGGAGTTTTTGCCGCTGCTACTAGGATAGAGAGGGCAAGGAAGCTGTTTACCGACTCTTCTCAGGTAGAGACTGCCTCTGTACTCTTGGAGAGTCCATCTGACCCTTTGACTTCTTTACGCAAGGAACTTGAAGCCCTATAACTACAACGCGCTCTTCAAGAGGAGAAATCAATCTCTCTCAGACAGGAGAAACCCCCCCATCATGACGCTTTGGATCAAATCAAGAGAGAGCTAGAAGAGCTTAGGTCTCAATAGGAGACTAAGGCTATGGTATGGTGCAGCTCATGTCGCTCTCCAAAACACCCTCCACAAGACTGTCCCCTTCGGACCTATTGCCACTTCTGCGAAAAGTCTGGGAATGAAGACAAGGATTGCTACTATATCAAGGGATTACGGAAAATACAACAAAGTCTAGGTCCCCAAAGCCTAGTGCATGACTTGTCCCAGATTTGGTAGGTGACCAGCCAAACATAGATGCTACGGAATTGTGCAGAGCTTGGGGCAAGTTAGAGACCAGACAATGATGGTTTTATTTGATCCAAGAACCCATGCAAATTTCATATCACCAAAATTGGCATCAAAGTCGGGCATTCGTGTAGAGGAAATGGGTATGACAGGTGAAGCAGGTTTGGCATGCCCAAGTCATTCAAAGCCTGTTACTCCCATTTTTGGGAAGCTTCGTATACACGTTCAGAGTTATGTGGATGCTGAAGAGTTTCATATTATGCCACTTGAGGGCTATGATGTGTTATTGGGTATCCCATGGTGTTACAGGTTGCATGCTATGGTGGATACTTACAACAAAAAGATTACCCTAGTACATAGAGGAAAGACTCATGGCCTTGATGTAAACCTTACAAGGCGAGTCTATTCCAATTGTTTTTGTTTCTGCTATTTCATCTGTAATAAAGAATCATCTTTCTGCGTATTTGATCTTTGCAAAAGAAGTACCTGAAGTTGTATCTAATTTGTCTACCTTAGATAAAGACAAGTCAACTTTTCTGAGTGGTTTCAGTGATTGTTTTTCAGACTCTTTGCCAAGGGAGTTACCTCCTGAGAGACCTGAGGATCATACCATGGATCTTGTGCTAGGTTCTAGTCCACCGAATAGACCACCATACAGGGTAAGTGCAGCCCAACAGAAAGAGATTATGAGTCAGGTCAACGAGATTTTAGAGAAAAGGATGATTAAGTCCAATTCATTCCCTTTTTGTTTGCCTGTACTCCTAGTGTAGAAGAAGGATGGTTCATGTGCATTGACTATCACACCTTGAATAAGAATACCATCAAGAACAGGTTTCCCATACCGAGGATAGATGAAATCCTTGATCGGCTTGAGGGAGCGTCACTGTTTACAAGGATAGACCTAGAGAGTGGGTACCACCAGATACACATTAGGCCAGAAGATGTCCATAAGACTGCGTTCAGGACAACATTTGGTCTCTATGAGTTTCTTGTCATGCCATTCGGTCTCACAACTTCTCCTGCCTTATTTAGTAGAATGATGGACACATTGAAACTACGTGGGTACCTTCTTTGATGACATCATTGTCTACTCAAGGTCTAAAGAGAAACATAGGGATCACTTGACCGCAATTTTCAATGAATTACGCAAGAACATGCTACTCATTAATGCGAAGAAGAGTGAATTCTTTTTGGAAGAGATTCACTTCCTTGGGCACATTGTTTTGAAGGATGGGGTACACATGGATCTCGCCAAAGTGGAAGCAATTAGGTCATGGCCAGACTTGAAGTCCGTAGATGACATTCGAAGCTTTCTAGGCTTATGTTCCTACTACAGAAGGTTCATCCGAAATTTTGCTGAGATTGCTTCTCCACTACATGCACTACAAGGGAAAGGAGTTACTTTCAAGTGGACAACAAAGGAAATTCTAGCCTTCAAACACTCGAAAGTTCAGATCCGGTAATCATTTTGCCAGATATTTCAAAACCTTTTGTGGTTCAGTGTGATGCATGTGGCCACAGTCTTGGTGCAGTTCTAATGCAAAATGGCCGAGTAGTCGCATATGAGAGTAGAATTCTTTTGAAGACCGGAAGGAACTGGCAAGTTTATGCGAAAGAATTGCTGGCAATAATACACACTCTCACTAATTGGAAACACTATCTGCTAGGGGCTGATTTTGTTGTCCAAATAGATCATCAAACCTTGCGATATTTTCTCACACAAACGAAGTTTTCTGAGAAACACATGCTTGTCAATGTTCCATTTTCAAATTGTGCGTGTGGCACGGGAAAGAGAATGTGGTGGCTGATGCGTTGTCATGAAAGCCCCAAATTTCAACAGTGTCAAGTCTGTACCCTTGTGAACTAGACGAAATGAAGACACAATATGCTGAAGATTGAGATTTTTCAAGGATCTATAATCAGCTTGTTGGTGGGCAGCATCATGAGCACTATATGCTTAAGAATGACTTTCTCATGATGCATGGAAAGTTATGCATTACTAAACACTTAAGGCCGAAGATTTTGATGAGAAGTCATGCTCCACCATATGCTGGTCATTGTGGAATTGATGTGACAATGAAAGGGGTTGAGGCATTTTTCTGTTGGCCAGCTTTACGTCAAGACGTTGACACATTTGCAAGATCATGCTTAGTATGCCAAAAAGTCAAATTTGATAGGCAAAAGCAACCGGGATTGTTGCAGCCATTGCCAATCCTTGATAGGCCATGGGAAAGCATAGCGATGGACTTTATCTTTGATCTTCCAAGAACACAAGAAGAAGATAAAGCCAGAACACATGGTCAAGATATTCATGAGCAATATCTTTAAATATCACGGGCTGCCTCGGTCAATTGTTAGTGACAGGGATCCATGTATGACGAGTCTTTTCTAGAAGGCATTGTTTGAGAACATGGGCACTACGCTAAAGCTCTCATCTTCGTTTCATCCACAAACTGATGGACAATCAGAAGACGCAAACTCTACTGTCCTACTATCCTAGATCATACTGGCAATTCAGCAACACAGATAGATCTCACTACACGCCCAGACAGCAATAGGCGGGAGGTGTCAAACACGGATCACCGCACCTTTGGAGATTCAGAGATCCACACCTTTGGCCTCCACATAGAAAGGAGTTACCCTCCAGAGAGTAGAGACACTCAGGGCAAAAAAGAGACAGAGAGCACCTGGTCTTCGGACACCCCGTCTCTACCTGCGAGGGATGACAGAGATCAAAGATCAACTCCACCACGAGACTTAAGAGGGCCCGCCGGCTCAACTCAGATCAGATGTATATAGTATAACATCCCCAATATAGCACATGAAGGTGCTAGCTAAAGTTCATATCATGCTTGTACACCCTTTGTGTATAGTTCTGCACTCTGAGCCCTTAGACCCTCTATCCATCATGATCACCACTCATCAGTTAGCTTTAGCTAGTCTTTATTCTCAGTTCAGCTTTTTATCCTTTGGGATGACACAGGATGCAACACAAATATACATTGATTTGTATCATAGGACCGAGCTCTGCCGTTCGAACACGTTAAGAGCAGTAATGCCTACCAAGCCCTAGTAAATAACATTTGCCGGATTTCAATCAACCCTGCACATCTATTATAAGTGATAGTTGTCACACACAGAGTCCAATGCAATCCGGTACCTGCCAAGAAACTTTGAGAAGCATTCTGTCCACAAATGATCGGTAAAGTCCAGAACCTACGTCCAAGAGAAAACCTAGGCATGATACTTACATAGCACCAACAGCTCTTTTTAAGGATAAAACATCAGAATCCTTGCATTACATACCAGGCGCACTTGATAGCCAAATGCTCTACAGTACATGGTAAAACAATTTGCCCACTCTCCACAGCGACCACTTCGGGTCTCTAAAAGCTGAGATAGAACTTTGTTAGTCTAACTAGGCAGAAGAAATCTAATGCACGGTTATTCAGATTGTTGAGAAGTTAGTAGGAAACCAATGCTAACCTTCATTGTGTCATTGTAGCGAGGGAATCGGGTTGTTGAATAGCACTTTCTACACCTGTTGTAATATAGGACCACAAGCAGCAACTTCAGAGGACCAGATTGATTAAAACATTACTGCTGTTGCCCCACACTAGAAGATAGAGGAGCTAAAGGTTACCTAAAGAGTTCCACGCGGTCTCCACCAAACTGCAGCTCTTCGTGAGTAGGATTTCCCATCGCAATTGCATCGGTGTTTGCTCCACAGAGAAAACAGGGTGGTGAAGTTACCCACCTGATTTGAATTTAAAAGATTTTGAAGTCTCACAGGAAGAAGAATCAACTTTTCATAACTACACTAACTTTAGTAAAGACAATCCAGCATGCTACAACCCATTTTTCAAACGAATGTTAATTAAGCAGAGGGAACAACTTCTATGATAATGTCTATTTGATCCACAGATATTGTACGTTGTTCCCCTGAAGCAGATTCACTGCATCACTACTTCAAAGCAAGTAGCACTCACATGGACTTTAGTCAGTTTCTTATGCAGTCGCTTGCTAGCTGTGATGTGAAGGTTGTACTCATAAACATCACCTAGCATAGTTTTTCTTCTCCACAAATAGCAGAATTTGTTTTGCATGCAGTAGTTTCAATCTAGGACTATTGAGTTCATTAAAGCTTTTCCCTGACCATTTTCCAGTTGACCTTAAGCCCATTTGTGTCCTTTCTTCAATCATAATGCTACCATTCTTTATCAAGGCTCCATTCCTCACAGTCATTCTTCATTTCTGTCCTGTTTCTCGTAGCTTCAACTTTGAAGCTCCTAGGAATGCCTAAAGACACATTCCTTATGTGGCTTCTTTTACGTCAAGTACTTTTTACCTCTTTTTTTTTCCGAGAAAAAGATCCTTCCATTAGTTCATAAAACTGCCCATAGGGCTACAACCACCTCTACTAAAGGGGGCTACATCAACCATAACGGGAGACTCTCCCAATGAAAACAGAATATGTACAATGAAAGCTAAATCAAGAGATGGGACAAGGGAAAAGCCACACAGGTGGATGGTAGTGCCATCTGGGCTCGCCCCTGACCATAGTGAAGAAAGGCCTAGGGCGCCACAGTCCTAGGAATGTCTCTCTACGCTCCCATATGCGGTCGGAGCTGCCCTGAAGTCTCTCGAACTGTCCCTTGAGAGTATGGATCAACTCCAGCCAAAAGTCCTGAACAGTCTCCGCTGGTGGGAAAAGGCGAGCTTGGAGGATGCGGAAGCAACGGGCCCGCCAAATGAACCAGAGTGTCAAGTCACACAGGAGCTGTCGATACAGCTCTCTCTCACTGCACCACTCCTGTGGGGTAAGCTATAACAGACTTGGACACTCCAAGTCGAGATTCTACCACGACACCACAAGAATTCACTTCAAAATAGTTCACAGTTCACAATTGATTCGACACTGGCCCGGCACAGTTCCGTGCCTATAGATATTGGCCCCAAAGACTGGCGCCCCTTCCGGTATTTCTTTTTGTATTAATCTGCAACTCAAAAGTACAAGCGAGTAGTCGGGACTCACTCTTATACTTTGTGTCTAGATGCTCTGAGAAGTGAGAGCCCAAACTACTTATTTAAAGAGTTTACAAGGGATGCTAAAAGCAGAGCCCCAAAAAGCTGAAAATAAAAAGCTTTGTAAAAATAAAGCAGTTCAATCTTCTCTCTCAAGCCATACTTGGCAATAAAGCAAAGCTTTTAAATCAAAGCTCTCTCTCTCTCTAACTCCTTGCGTAGAATCCCACGCTGCCAGAAGCTGAGCCAAGCTGCCGCAAATTGCGCCGCATTTTGCAGGCGTCCGTACAGCTGCCACGTGGCAAGTCTTCCGCAATTTCCGGGGCTGCCGTACAGCCAGCCACGTCAGCATTTCAAATCCATTCAGTCAAGGGAGGGTGTGTGAATGTCCGGTCTGCTACCCTATCATGCCATGTCACCTGTTTGTGACATACCCCCCTCTTGAAAGCATTGTAATCGCCCTTGATTACGCCTGCAAAAGAGTCAGAGGCCATAAACTGTCTTAGCAGACACTGACTGTTAGTACCGACACACTAGGAATACACATCTAGCACATGTACCAATCGACAGTCACATCACACGACATCACAGGACATCACTTGACATCACAAGACATCACATGACAAATCACATTCAACTTTCACCCGGATCTCAGACCATGATTTATCGACAATGCAATTAGCAATCGCATCTGGATCCACTCAAAACCTCATAGATGCCCAATTGACTAATCCCTATTGCAACCATGTCTATCGAGGTCATTCAGACCGAAATGCTACAGTCATTTCGTCTATCAGTTCCTGCACTTAAACAAGTCAAGAACAAGTCAGTATCATGTTCGAGAATTCCAGTTCATAAAGTCATACAGCAGAATACTGTCAGCTCTCAGTATCCCTGAAGCTCAAAGAGACATCAGTGACTCTAGTATCAAAAATCGAGGCATTTGTTGACAAAGGAGCGGAGTAACTCCCCTCTTGTGCATACCCAATGCACCAGATATCCGGCCAAGCTAAATTCGGGGTTCCATTTGGAATAGACTATGCTAAACCAAAAGCTTCAAGGTAAAGTTTCACAATCTCAGGAGTATTTGCTAGGTCCTCCTCCTCCATCCACTTCGCATCCAATGTAGGATAGTTCTTGAATTTAACCAAGAACCGCCTTCTCACTTTACCCTTGTTCTTTATGTGCCAATTTCTGTTTTGGGACGAGTATCTGGTCGTTTTCATCCATTTCGGGTTGCTCATCATGAGGCACATCGCCTTCAAAAGGCTTCAAGAGACTCGCATGAAAAACATTGTGAATCCTCCAAGTATTCTGGCAGCTTCAATCCAAAGGAGACATCATTTATCTTTTCGAAAAATCTGGAAAGGTCCACACTATCTCATGCTAAGCTTTCAAAGAAGCCGCTCCTTTCCCTTGTTCTTTCTCGGGTGTGCCTTCCCAAAAAGTAAGAGCACCCAATAGTTCTCCTTCAATTTCAAATCACGACAAAGTCGATCTGCTGCCTTTTTCTGAGATTTCTCGAAAGCCTTCCGAACCAAGTCCAAGTCCCTTGAGAACTGGTTGGCTTCAAAGAAAATCCTTACATTTCGTGCTAAGGAAGGGTGAAACCTTCGTAGAAAATTCAATAATCTCAAATGGCACCTTCCCCATCAAAGAGTTAATCGTGTTTCTGTAGCCATATTCCACCAAAGGTGGAAACCCTTCCCAAGTAGTCTTCTGATTCAACGAAGAAGAGAAATCCAATACCATTGAATTAGCAATCTCTGATTGCCCGTCAGTCTGCGGGTGGAACAATGACAAGAGCTGCAACCACGTGCCTATGTTCTCCCAAATAGCCGTCCAAAACAAACTCGTGAACCTGGGGTCCCTGTCGGAGACAATCGTCTCAGGCATGCCATGTAATCTGAAGATCTGGGCAATAAACAATCGTGCCCACACTGTGTTCTCGGGAGATCAAAAATTAAATCCATTGCAATACTTTCCCAGGGGTGGGTGGGTATGGGTAAAGGCTGTAACAATCCCTGTGCTTTATGCCTTTCAAATTTGACCTTCTGGCATATCAAGCAACTGTGCACAAACCTGTCCACATCCTTCTTGAGTCTCGGCCAAAAGAAGTATCTCTCTACCCCTTTCAAGGTGGTAGCAATGCCGCAGTGACCCGTAAAAGGCGGACAGTGGCATTCGGTTAGAACCTTTTCCCTCAACGGCTGTGTAACACACAACATGGTTTTCTTCATCAAGTAGCCATCCCGAATGAAACAATCCGCTACTACCTCCACATTCTGTATTCAACTGAATACATCTGCAAAATCTGTATCTGTGGCGTACTAACTGACCATATCCTCGAAGATTCTATGATGTGTCACGGAAATAGCCAGAACCAAAGGCTTCTGGGACAAAGTATCTGCCACCAATTTCTTCTATCCCTGCACATGGACAATCCGGAAGTAAACTGTGACAAGATGTTTGCTCACCGTATCTGCTTTTTCGATCGCTGCTTTTGTGACAAGAAGTAGCGTACACTCCAACCATCTGTGAAAACAGTAAAATTGGCTCCGAGTAGGTAATTCGCCACTGAGTAAGAGCATGGATAGCCGCCAAAAGCTCTTTCTCACGTATCTCTACTGTCAATTCCGGCCTTGAAAACAATCGGCTCTCATAGGCAATGACATTGGCCTTCTTGCATTAAGACCGCATCGAAACTACGACCACAAGTATCACAATATACTTCAACCAACTTTTGCAAATCCGGCAAAGTCAAAAACTGGTCCTATAGTCAAATTTTATTTCGATTCCTGAAAGGCAGTCACTTTTGTGGATCCCCACGAGAAAAGGACTCCTTTCTATGTCGACCATGCAAAGGGATAAACAACCTCTGCAAACTTTCTGATGAACCGCCGGTAGTAAGAACATAAGCCCAAGAAGCTTTCAACTTCATGGACATTCTTCAAATCGGGCCAATCACGGCTAATCTCTATCTTGGCCGGGTCCATATGCACTCCTGCTGCTGAGACAATGTGTCCCGAACAGGTGTATCTCTGGGCTCGGCTCACACGATAAGGTGGCCGGTTCAGTGGTGTGATTCCAAGTATCAGATCAATGGTATGATCCTCAAGACGAGCTGGTGGTAACTCGCCTGGTAGGCTCTCTGAAAAGCAATCGGCATGAGTGTGGAGAAAAATCTTGGCATTCTTTGTTCAGGTCAGAACATATTCGACCTTCATTCATCGTTCAGTTCTCTCCCAAAAAAAAGTGAGTAAAGAAACTGAAGTTCATTAAGTACAATCTCTGAACCCTTCTTTTGTCAAAGTCTCTTTCTTGGCCCTTGTAGTCAACCACGGCGTTGTTCTTGTGGTACCAAGGGATTTCGAGTAGGACGTCACAATCTCCTAAGGAAATTACGTAGAAATCCTCGTGCCCTAAACACCCCTATCATTGCAAACGAAGTTTGCCAATGATAGGTGTAATGGCAACATCCCATCCGGGTGCCACTCAAACTACCTCCGCCTGTGGCCTCAACCTGTCGGGCGTAATTCCAAATCGAGCTGCCAATTCTAAGTGAAAAGAAGTTGGCCTTGGCTCCTTCATCAAAGAAAAGAGGGCTTCCTGATCCTTCACTTTGCCCTAAAAGCGGCGAAGTTTGTCATTTGATTCGGTTCAAGCTCCACGCAATGTGGTACCAGTTCTGCTTTTTATCTGCCTTTTCTGCCACGTCCCTCAACTGCTTTGGAACTTTCTAGCCTTTCTTCATCCTATTCATTCGTTGCCTTGTTAGGGCACTTCGCGAAGATATGCGGAGTTTCCCCGCATTCAAAACACTTTCCCTCTTTGATATAGCTGATCCTCTCTCGACGAGTGAGCTGGGGTCGTGCATCCTTTTCTTTCATTTCTGGGGTGCTCTTCTTCTTTCTAATTTCATTTCCCGAAGTTTGTTCAGTTCTTTGCGTCATGATCTCATATGTGGGGTAGGTCAAACTGCCTAAGTTAATGGCAAAACCCCGTTTCGGATGACTCATCAGCTCTTGAATGGAAGCTGACTTTTGTTCTAAGCAGTGATCTCGGATCTCTGTAGAAAGACCCAAGGTAAACCGCTCAATTTGTTCTTTGAACGAGATCTTCTTAAATGAAGAGGCTGGTAGAAAAGAGCTCTAGAATCTCTCGCAATAAGCGTCCACTGTATCCTTCTTGGTCATCCGAAGATGGTTCCAAGCAGTTCGTATGTCACGTTCATACTCTCGAGTCAGCCAAAAAGAAATAAAAAGCCTTTTAAATTTCAGCCATTTAACTGGCGCTGTCTTGTTCAATAGACGCGCGGACCACCAAGTGCGAACATTTCCTGGGAAGTAAGAAGCAGCCCTCGGACTCTTGGAGTGCTCTGAGTAACGCCCTCCAGAGAAAGCTATATCAAACTGCTGTATGAAAGCGAAAGCTTTCGAAGCATCTCGATATCTAGAAAACGTGTCAAATTTAATTGATTGTCCACCTTCTCTAAACTCTCGGACTTTCTTGCTTTTATCTTCCAGAAATTCATACTGGTTGGCTTTATAAAAACTAGCTTGCGCGACCCGCCTACCGGCGGGTCTCGCTCGCTCTTACTATGACACAAATTAAATTAACTTAGTGATACTTGTTTACATGATGTCAAATGTCGATTTATTCCACTCCATGTTGGGAGAGAGAGAGAGAGAGAGGGAGAAGATTATCGTGCGAATTATTGTGCATTTTCACTTATGCTTGCAAACATTTCATACTGATTGTCCTTTCTCTCTCTACCTTCAATGAGAGAGAGAGAGAGAGAGAGAGAGAGAGAGAGAGAGAGAGAGAGAGAGAGAGAGAGAGAGAGAGAGAGAGATTAATTACACAAAAGCACATCAATAAAGAGAGATTTCAAACCAAAATTGATTTTGTAGCTTTTCAATTAAATATCTACATACCACTCTTAGTCGTGCTATTTCAACAGGATCAAGCTATAGAGCTGGAGCTCGACATACTTCTCTTAAATCTATTTTTTGGATCCAACTCAAGTAAATTTGTAATGACGAATGAACCCAAGCTCTTGCTTTAAGACCAGGAGCCTAAGATTGGGAATTAAATAAGGATCAAGCAACCTAATGTAAATTGTATCCGACTCTTCATCTATATGCCATGCAGTGCAATTGTGTTCGATCATTTCCCATGCCCATTGCCATCCCCATTCAGCAGGTAACAATCTGGAACATGTGTACAACTTTTGCAAAGTCCAAACTCGATATCCTCCAACAGCAACCCAGTTCACAACTTGCTTCGCATCTATCACGAACATGGACCCGTAAGTGTGCGCACGTGTTTATAGTCACGACTTGCTACGTTTAGTGGCACTCACTCTATGTGTGTGTGTGTGTGTGTGTGTGTGTGTGTGTGTGTGTGTGTGTGTGTGTGTGTGTGTCTACCAGCATAGCCATGGCCCAATAGCCTATGTTTGCTATGATGAGCTAGAACCGAAAAACCTGGCTCCTAAAGCGTCTTTGGGCAGAAACTTAGCTAAGCATAGCAAAATTCTAAACCAATGGGTGATTGCCATTGGATAAAGTATGATTGAGCAGGTGGAATTATTCAACTCTTCGGAGCTTTGCAAGAATTGGGTCCTCATCTGCATCATCATCACCAGCAGCGTCATCTTCCTCATCATTGCCCTCGTCACTAAAGGGATGCTGACCTCAGAGCAGCTTTCGCACTGAAAGGCGGGATGCTAACCTCATAGCAGCTTTCGCATTGAAAGAAGGGACGTTGTCTGATGCAAGGTCTGATGAGAGCAGCCTTTCCGCTCAAAGACAGGACTTCTATGGTCATGCTCGAGTAGCACTGACCTCAATTGTCCTCCTCGAGTCCTAAGTTTGCTTCCCTCAAGTCGCCTCCCCCGCTCCACTACGGAATGCAGGTCATCCCGCCTAATTACTACGATACAATGTTTAGGAAAAATGTGTCAAAGCTTAATATCGTGCCGTCTTCAATTTCAAAAATGCTGGTTGAAGGCAAGCATAAAGAAATTCTGCCCCAAAATAAAGAAAAATAGTGTAAAATTTTGAAAAAATGACCTTACTTTTAAATTTTTCCTCTTGACAAATTTAAGAAAAGGAATTTTATATGTTTGGGAAAATGGTTTTTGTGATAGCAATGGTCACCATCAATTCCTCTCCATGGGGAACACAATCTCTCTCTCTCTCTCTCTCTCTCTCTCTCTCTCTCTCTCTCTCTCTCTCTCTCTCTTTTTGTGACAATGTCATTGTCATTGACACTGTAGAGGAAAAGTGTGCCTCAACTCAGCCTTGAGCCGGTTGGAAAATCAAAACAACCTATTGAACGGAGGCAATGTTCGGGAAAAAATGTGTCTAATATCGTGCTGTTTTCAATTTCAAAAATGACGGTGGAGGGCAAGCACAAAAGGAGAAATTCTGCTTCAAAATAGAGAAAATTAGCATAAAACCCCATAAAACAATGTAATTTTAAAGAAATTCATCTTGGCAAATTCAAGGAAAGGAATTTTGTATGTCTGGAAAAATTCAAGGAAAGGAGCAGGCTGCATAGCTCTCTCTCTCTCTCTCTCCCCGTGTCAAAGTGCTGGCCTGAGGCTCTCTCTCTCTGTCTCTCCATCAAAGCATTGTCACGATTCTCTCTCTCTCTCTCTCTCTCTCTCTCTCTCTCTCTCTCTCTCTCTCTCTCTCTCTCAAGACGACACCGGTAGGGTTCTCTCTCTTAGCGCAGGGACTTGCGAATTGCAACCCACCTGAGTGAGCAAACTTGACCGCCGCCGGCCTTGGGGCCTGCTTCATCATCATCGCCCTCGTCATCGGGTTCCACACTATGTGTGCTGAAGCTGAGGCTCACGCTGTCACGATTCTCTCTCTCTCTCTCTCTGCGTCAAAGCACTGGGCTGAGGCTCTCTCTCTCTCTCTCTCTCTAAGTGTCTCTGTGCTCTCGCCTGTCCACTGTTTCACGTCGTGCAGAGCACAGGGCACAAGGCACACTGGCTTGAATTTTGAATGAAGCTTATGCTGACACCTGGCTGCCTGAATTCCTCTCCTCTTCATCTATAGTATAGATGGCAAGAAGATCTGCTTCGTGGGGTGTGTGTGTGTGTGTGTGTGTGTGTGTGTGTGTGTGTGTGAGAGAGAGAGAGAGAGAGAGAGAGAGAGAGAGAGAGAGAGAGAAATGAAATGTTATATTAACGTCTTCAAAAGGCCAAAGTGACCTATGAGACCAGAAAGTTACAATGTGGTGGATCTGATACAAAGTCAGAGTCAAAGTAACAAGATGACAACAAAGACAAAAATGAAATGAAAAATGCCACAATAAAATACTATGGAATCCTAAACTACTAGGTGTGAACAACAGCTAGCTGGGATATCTAGATCACAAGAGATCCAGCATCGGTCGCTGGCGGATCTCATCAATCTCCTCCATGGTCAGTAGTCTGACCGGGCGTCGTGCATGTCGAGCCAAAGTGATCCGAATCCTCTGATGCAGCCTCCGTTGATGTTGTGTAGTCCTCCGCAGTCGTGGGCGTCTGGATCTTCCAAGCTCAGTCGCTCGGTCGATCAGTGTGCCTCTGGTGTGAGACGACAAGCTCTGCTGTGGTAGTAACTCCTCCGGGTGTCCAGTGACAGCTCTAAAGAAATCTGTGATCTGTCTCTGGGACTAGCTAGCCTCTCCTCTCATCAGGCTCTCTCTGTGTCTGCGTAGCTCGAGCAAAAACAAGCCCAAGCATCTCTGATCCTTGTACTGCATGACTCTGGAGAATGGTCCAAAGCCCTCTCTGAACAAGCAATGGAAGCGGCCTCGTATCTCATAGTAGACGGGGCAGTGGCATGTGTAGTGCAACTCTGTCTCTGGCTCGATGTCACACAGGGGGCATGTCCTGGCCTCTGCTGGTACTCTGCTGTATCTCCTAGTCTCGATCCGCAGCTGGTGTGAAGATGTACGTATCTGGCCGATAGCACATCGTATCCCATGAGACAAGTGGGTGTCCATGTATCTCAGCCTCGTCACAAAGCCATCAACCGTAAGCTGGAGGAGATGCTCTCTGTAGAAAGCCATCTTCGTGCCCAGCTCCTGTGCTGGTTGTATCCATGTCCTCCTGGTGTCTAGCTGAGTCAAGTCCTAGCGGATGAGCCTGGTGAAAAGTAGTATAGATAGTATTAGATAATACATGACATTGTTGCTATAGGTATAGTAAAAGGACCTTTATCATGCTCTATGGGAGTGAAGAGTTCAACAAAGAGGGGGGTATAGCAAGAAGGATCGAGAAGGGTGTTGCCAACCCCTTGCCACAGAAACATTTTTCCTAAGCGAAGAAAATAAGGGCACATGTAAAACTCTCGTGGTTTCTTTGTCAAAATTTGAAGCATTTGCTTGTATTTACAGTAATACTAATACTTACAAAGTTTGACCAATTTTCTTCAAGGCAAGCTTAGAATCTAGCTGGATTTGAGCCGATTAAAAATATAGTACACGATGCACGTTGCTTTTTCTATTTGAGAAGAAAAAGACACGCATGTCTCTTCTGGAGCAGGTCGCTCAACTCTGTCTCCCGAAATGGGGATGCACCCACAAAAGAGAGAGAGAGAGAGAGAGAGAGAGAGAGAGAGAGAGAGAGAGAGAGAGAGAGAGAGAGAAGGTGCTATTGGTCATTCTTGTGGGATGGAAGGTGTCAAATTTGGAGGAATTTGGAGGGTTGATTGATCCGAAGTTCGAACCATTAAACCCTGGTGGTGATACGATTGAAATCTTGGCATTTCTTTTCAACCAAAGAAAAAAAGGGTACACTTAAAACTTTCTCACGAAGGAGAATCTGCCACCCATGCAACATTAGAGAGAGAGAGCAGCATTGTGCCTAGTTGTTGCAATCGACGTCCAAAAAGAGAGAAAGAGAGATGTTCGTACTACTACATTCATCTGAGCCTCCGCATCCAAACTATCTCAAGAATATCCCTGTTCTTAGTCCTGACTACTCATTCCAAACATCAGACTATTTACCAATACTCGTTACTATTTCCGCATACATGTGTGTGTGTGTGGAATCTGTGGAGAGAGAGTGGTCCAGAAAAATCATTTTTCCAAACATAATTCCATTCCTTGAATTTGCCAAGAGGAAAATTTTAAAAATACCTTCTTTTTTAAGGTTTTTACTATGTTTCTCTATTTTGGGGTGGAATTTCTCCCTTTCCCCTTGCCTTCAACCGGCATTTTTTGAAATTAAAAACGGCACGATATGAAGCTGAGACACATTTTTCCTGAACACTGGAGAGAGAAACATCCCATAAACGCCACAGAGCCCAATGCTCATCATTGTTTCTGCACGTACGTGTGTGCGTGTTTAGAGAGAGAGAGAGAGAGGAGCAATACTCTGTAAGTGTTTATTCATGCGTTGTACGTGTGTCTGTGTGTGTGTTTAGAGAGAGAGAGCGAGCGAGAGAGAGAGAGAGAGAGAGAGAGAGAGAGAGAGAGAGAGAGAGAGAGAGAGAGAGAGAGAGAGAGAGAGAGAGAGAGAGAGAGGAGCAATTTTATTCATGCGATGTGCTCACGGGTTGCTGCATGCTGTACTGACTCAGCTTGACCCTATCAAAAGGAAAAGAGTGGGATATAACGCTCAAGGTTCAGCGTGGAGCCCATGGGTCCTTGGAGGTGAAAACAGTGTCGAATGTGAGCGCAGGCAGGAGGCAACTTCAGGAGATTCCAGTCGGACATCGCATTTTTTGCCACGTGTCAGCCGGAATCCCTTTGTGCTTCATGCATAGTATAGATTCTTCTTCTTTGCGTAAAAGCTGCTGTCGCCAGAGTCCGAACTATCTGAAGACGAGTTCTCTGTAGAACTATCAACCACGGGGTGAGATTTAAGCTTCTTTGCCTTTTTATTGCCCTTTCCGAACCTTTGCTTTTTGCTTCGCTTTTTGCCTTTTCTGTCTTCTTCGCTCGAGTTGTCACAAGACGGGCACCACGTGCCAATAGAAAAGAACAGACTGACAGACTTTTAGCACTTCAATAACAACTGAACTAGGGGGGGGAGAGAGAGAGAGAGAGAGAGAGAGAGAGAGAGAGAGAGAGAGAGAGAGAGAGAGAGAGAGAACACGTGACACGGAGTGGCGGAATTCCACCCCAGAAATGAAATGAAATGAAATGTTATATTAACGTCTTCAAAAGGCCAAAATGACCTATGAGACCAATCAGTTACAAAATAGTGAATCTAATACCATGTCTGGGTACAAAAGAACTAGAAAAGAACCAGAGAGTATTGGCCCCAAACCTTGGCGTCCCTTTCGATGTTTGTTTATATTGCATCAACACAATACAAGCCGGTACTCCAGACTCTGCACCTTCACTAGGAACCATGCCAGAGAATGAGCCCTAACCTCATATTTAAAGGCCCTAGGACCCAAAAGTAGTTTACAGTAAAAAGCCTTCACACTCAAAAGCATCTGGTCCAAAAGCAAAGCCAAAAAGACGCCAGCATAAAATCCGAAAATCTGTACAGCTGCCACGTCAACAGTCAGCGCAAAACGCGGAGATCCGTACAGCTTGCCACGTCATCATGCCAGCGCAATTTTTGAAAATCTGCCACGTCATCAGTTTGCGCAATTTCTTGGGGGTGTGTGTGGGTCCTGCTTTATTTTCCTTTTATGTCACTTGGGGCCCCATCGGACGGGGTCCCCATAAGTTGGTAGGACTTCTTCTTCTGTTACTTGTTCTTCTTAGGGTTTAGGCCCCTCGGTCGACATTTGTAAGTTGGCTCCATTCTTTAGGCTTTGACACGTAAGCAGTTTGTGACATCTCCCCTTCTTGAAAGAGAGTAATTGTCAACGATTACAGCATATCTGCAAAACAACTCAAGTTAGCTCAAAAAATTTCCAAGGGACAATCAGTTTGCTCTTTTTGTTAAGGGGTTAGCTTCTTCTTTCGGCTCATTTGATCAAGGAGCTAGCTTCTCCTTTCGGCTCTTTTGAGCAAGGAGTTAGCTTCTCCTTTCGTCCAGATCAGAACTCTTGATATTCCGGCATAGTAAAATTAGCCATCACACCTAGACCGTACCGATCTTCCACGGGTGTCTTGATGCACTAAAATTACATACCCATGCAATCTCATCCAATTAGGAATATTCAGTAGTTGGCACATCACAATGCAACACAAATAAATGCTTACATATGCATGTTACAAGACACAACAAACAGCGCCGATAAGCACTCCCCCGAGACAAACGGTCTGCGGTGTGAAGCTACTCAACGACTACCTCGTCACTCCCCCCACAAATAACCAAAAAAGGTCCGGGTCATGAGCTCAGAGGATTGTACAACCAAACGCTCCCCAGACCGTAGTCTGTGTCGCTTGGAGGTTCAAGCATACAACCAAACGCTCCCCAGGCATCGGCCTATGTCGTTCGGAGGTTTTCTAGCATACAACGAAACGCTCCCCAGGCATCGGCCTACGTCGTTCGGAGGTTTTCTAGCATACAACGAAACGCTCCCCAGGCATCGGCCTGCGTTGTTCCGAGGTTCAAACAATACCAAAACAGTATTTCTCACTTCTCCACCCGGGAATAAAATCACCAATCATTGAAAGCAGTATTTAAAAACAGAGTCAACATTTCAAATCGGCACAAAGACAGGTCCAAAACAGATACCATCCATTTCAAACAAATTCGAAACAGGATCACCAAACAAGTTCTCAAATAGATTTCAAACTTGAAAAGCAATCTCCACAGCAGTCGAGCTCGAAAAGTCGAATGACTTTCCATCTTGAAACCTGCACCAAAAATTAGAGTTAGGTTCGTTCCATAGGGTCGTGGCCGAGCACAACATGGTCCATCAGCTCTTGGACAAAGAGTGTTTCTTTGGTGGTGATGATAGTCCCAAGAGAGCAATCGTACTGGACCTCCAACGTCATTTGCTCGTGAAGAGACATCTACTGTGAGATATTGAGAAATTTCAAGTTATAATCTGCTAGGGTTTCCATGGCAAGCATTTCAAGCTACTATAGCAGGCTGCAATGTCACTTTCACAGGACACGGTTAGTACAATTGGTCTAGGCTGTTTCACACTGAACGGACCCTTTGGGCTAGGGAATGACACGTGGCAGGGTACCGACGGTGCTCTAGTGGACATCATGGCCAGGTCACCACATGGCTGACATTTATGAGCCGTTGGTGGCTCTTTATGGTGTTACATATGAGTAGTAGCGGTTGGTCATCGGGATGATCTTCACCTTTGGTCCGGCATCGTCGTCGAGAGCAGTGAGTCTATACACAGGGCACTGATTCACCATCCCTGCACATCGGAGCCTCGACACCCCCATTGTACCTGTGAGTCTTGGGCTGGAGCTGAGTGTGCTACCACGCCAGAGTCTGTATCAGTCTTTGAGATAGTCGAGTCATATGTTCTGGTCTACTGTTGTGTCTTTGTGAGCTCTGTGGATGTTTATTGTTTCCTTTCTTTTCAGTCTGTTTGAGTGAGATTGTCACGCACATTGCACTGAGGACCACCCACTGTAGAGAGTAGGACACATTATCCGCGCTACAGGTGCTCTCATTTGCGATCACGGTGGGACCTCAACTGAAATCTCACTTTGAGATTTGAAGCTAGTTGGGTCTATCTAGCTTCGCCTACCTTGCCTTGCACTGATCTCCTCTCGCCTGGGCCAACTGGTCTAGTCATCTCTAGCCCTGGTCTAGTCTTCCTCGTCCCTAGTCCAGCCTGGTCTAGTCCTCCTCATCCCTGGTCCAGCCCAGTCTAGTCACTTGCCTGGTCTAGTAGAGTCTAGACCAGTCTTCAGCCAATTCAAGGTTTTCTTGCCCAAAATCTTGGTTGGTTTGGTGGTCGTTGCATGACCCATACAAGGAGGTCAGTCGAGCGTCAAAGCGCACTACTGAGTCCTCTGAAGTACTACAACAGAAGACGACCCTTGGAACCTATTAGAAGTCCATCAACCTCATCAACCATACCTCCACATACGACATCACCCATTCCTCCCTCCGGTTCCACATCTTCCAGATCACCTTCTCCAGTAAAGCTCTCTCCTATTCTGCTACAGCAGGCTATTGAGCAACAGGCTCAGCAAGGGGCCATGGAGCCGTTGGCTAGCGTTTTGGCTAAGGTAAACATCAAGTTCCCTACATTCAAAGGACTCTCTTCAGAAGATGCTGACAACCATGCAAGGAGGTTTGTATCTCTCTGTAGGGGTCGGGGTCTTAACAGGGAAGATGCTTATTTGGTACTCTTTCCATCCACCTTGGATGGCTTAGCAGACAAATGGTACAGTCAGTTTGCAGAGAAACATTTTGCAACTTGGGCAGCCTTAAGATCTGTGCAGCTTTCAGGCCAGCTGACTACCAAGAGAAGGTGTTGGATGAGTTGGCCAACATGGTGCTCCAGCTAGAGGAGACTTTTGCAGAACTTATGACGAAAACTAAGTCTTTGGTTGCCAAGCTTCCCTAGCAACCAGGTGAATTTATGGTTAAGAAGTGGGTACAGAAGGCGCTTCCCAAAAGTTCTCAGCAAAAACTATGAGAGAGTCTCCTACCCGATGCCACTCTAGAAGAGTTCATCGCAGCTGCTACGAGGATAGAGGGGGCCAGGAAGCTGTTCACAAACCCCCCTCACATAGAGACCCCCTCTGTGTTTTTGGAAAGTCCTCATCCTTTAACTTCTTTACGCAGGGAATTGGAAGCCCTAAAGTTACAGCGAGCTCTTCAAGAGGAGAGGTCCTTCTCTTTTAGACAAGAGAAGCCTCTACATCACGAGGCATTCGAACAGATTAAGCGCGAGCTAGAAGAGCTCAAGTGTCAGCAAGAGACTAAGGCTACGGTTTGGTGTAGCTCATGCCGCTCTCCACGGAACCCTCCAAAGGAATGCCCCCTTCGGGTTTACTGCTACTTCTGTGAAAAATCTGGACATGAGGACAAGGATTGCTACTACCTCAAAGGATTGTGACAAATACAGCAAAGTCTTGGTCCTTCTCTTCAGCAAGGGCCAGCACCTGCATCCAACATGGTTTCTCCCTGTGGCCATCCACACCATATGCCACCTTTGCTGACAGCCCCTCCTATGCAAGGTATGCAAAGCACTTTTCCCTCTCAGAGCTTTTATCATACCCATGCTCCCTCATCACCTCAAAGCTTCTATGCCTCCACCTCCAACTCAATGTACCAGGAGCAAGGACCACCTCGCCCTTTGAATCGGCCCATTTTGTGCTACAGATGCGGGGAATATGGGCATTACCAAAGCAAATGCCCCCTGCCAGAAGGGTCCCCTCCTTGCCGTCATTGCCCTGAAACGAAGGATCACTACAATAAGGATTGCCCTAAACTTTGTGCATCCACGGCTTCGAACTCAAGTCAAAGCCAAAATGAGTTTGCCTTAAGCAAGCTCAATTTGATAGCAGTGAGCACCGTTTCTCAGCCGCCCCCTTCTACCCACGTGGTTACCCCTCAAAATAAGCCGCCGCAGTTGGCAGAGGAGCCATCCGGCGTCCTCACCCGGGCCCAGAGAGCCGCTCCCGGTCTTAGCATTCCATCAAGTTCAACTCCCCCACACATTCTCACACCAGTGGATACCCTTCCATCTTTTCAAGATGAGTGTTGTTGCAAACAGTGTGGCAAGGTTCATCTGCAACTGCAAACATGGACCAGGCTATGCAATCATACATACTGGGGTTCCTGCCTAGTTAGAAGCTTAAGGCGATTGCAAGCAGTGCAGTGTTTTTAACAAAACTTTTGAGTTTTTTTAGTATTTCCTCTCACCGAGACGATGAGCGGTCTTGTGGCGGGCAACCTGTAGTTGGCTACAATGTCACCTTTACAGAACACAGTTAATACAGTTGGTCTAGGCTGTTTCACACTGGACGGACCCTTTGGGCTGGGGAGTGACACGTGGCAGGGTACCGACGGTGGTCTAGTGGACATCGTGGCCAGGTTACCACATGGCTGACATTTATGAGCCGTTGGTGGCTCTTTATGGTGTTACATATGAGTAGTAGCGGTTGGTCATCGGGATGATCTTCTTCACCTTTGGTCCAGCATCGTCGTCGAGAGCAGTGAGTCTATACACAGAGCATTGATTCACCATCCCTGCACATCGGAGCCTCGACACCCCCATTGTACCTGTGAGTCCTGGGCTGGAGCTGAGTGTGCTGCCACGCCAGAGTCTGTATCAGTCTTTGAGATAGTCGAGTCATATGTTCTAGTCTGCTGTTGTGTCTTTGTGAGCTTTGTGGATGTTTATTGTTTCCTTTCTTTTCAGTCTGTTTGAGTGAGATTGTCACGCACATTGCACTGCTGACCACCCACTGTAGAGAGCACGACACATTATCCGCGCTACAAATACCCCACTCTGCCAGAAGTTGCACTCCGAAGGAAGATGTCAGAAACCATATAACTTCGGGCAAAAATTTTCTTGAAAGCTTGACAAGTACTTGGGAGTATGCTGCTTGATAGCTATCAACATCTACATAGCACTGCCTCTGAGAAAAGCACTGCCTCGAAACAAATCTTGGATCCTTCTCTTGTAAGTGATCTTTATGGCTTATGCCCTGTAAGACATGAGCGGTGAAGATGGGAGCGCGCGAGATGCGCGATGAAGTAAGGGTGGGAGTGGCTAATAAGTCCGGGTTGGAGGGCAAAGATACCTCGAATAAAGCTCTGTCTGCTCTTTTGTGGGACCGGTATACTTTCAGAAAAGCACACGCTTGATGCTCTGATACCACTGTCACAAGACGGGAACCACGTGCCAATAGAAAAGAACACACTGAAACAGACTTTTAGCACTTCAATAACAACTGAACTGAGAGAGAGAGAGAGAGAGAGAGAGAGAGAGAGAGAGAGAGAGAGAGAGAGAGAGAGAGAGAGAGAGAGAGAGAGAGAGAGAGAGAGAGAGAGAGAGAGACAACACGTCACACGGAGTGGCGGAATTCCACCCCAGAGAGTATTGGCTCCAAACCTTGGCGCCCCTTTGGGTATTTCTTTATATTGCATCAACACTGTACAAGCTGGTACTCCAGACTCTGCACCTTCTCAAGGAAGCATGCCAGAGAATGAGCCCTAACCTCATATTTAAAGGCCCTAGGCCCCAAAAGCAGTTTACAGTAAAAAGCCTTCAAACTCAAAAGCATCTGGTCCAAAAGCAAAGCCAAAAAGCTGCCAGCGTGAAATCCGGAATTCCGTACAATTGCCACGTCAACAGTCAGCGCAAAACGCAAAAATCCGTACAGCCAGACGCTGAGCCAGGCAGCCACAAATTGCGTCACGTTTTGAGGGCGTCCGTACAGCTGCCACGTGGCAAGTCTTCCGCAATTTCCGAGGCTACCATACAGCCAACCACGTCAGCATTTCAAATCCATTCCGGTCAAGGGAAGGTGTGTGAATGTCCGGTCTGCTACACTATCATGCTACGCCACCTGTTTGTGACATAAGCTCTGTAGCAGGTTGGAGTGTCGGTCGACCCCCTTGTATCACTATCATCCTGCTAGTGGAAGATACCTCAAAATGTAGTGCAGGGCCCGTGAGGGTGGACCAAGCAGCTGCCCCCCAAGTGTACTGTCACGCTATGGAAAGAGCTGGCATCAACTGAAGGACCAGAAGCCAAACCAGTTGTGCCATAGGGCAGTCCCATAGACAGTGACGCTGACTCTCCAAAGGATGGTCATAAGCTGCACATGGTGCCGAAAGGCCACTATGTACCAGCGAGCTCCCCACTGTTGTAGCTCTGTGTGCAATGAGCCACTAGAACAAAGTAACTCTCCGTGGGTGTTTGAAGTCCCACAACCTCGCCCAAAAGGCTGACAAGAAGTCAACTGTGAGACCCTCCTCCTGCTAATGAAGTGCTGTAGCAGGACGAGCCTCTCCGTTCTGCCAGAATGTGACGCCCTAGTCGAATAGTGTACTGAAACAAAGGGACCCTTGGGTGGTCGGCTGAAGAGAAAGGGTCCCTCCAAAACCACTCTCCATAATCCCACTGCACTCGTGCCAGAGGGCAGCTCTCCCAAACCCAAAGCCTCCAATGGCGTGTCTCAAGAGGGGTCATGGTGATCTATGACACAAGTCCTCCAACAGATGCCCACTACTCGTATGGAGCCTCTAGTGAGACTGTGTAGTCGACCCTCGCCCTGGATCTCAAAGAACATGGAGGGTACAATCTCTGAGAAGCGCAAACTGCAATGAGGACATCCAGTCGTATGAAGGCTCCCATACATCTGCGAGCTACTGTCTCTAGAGGAGTGAGCTACTCAGCTCGTAAAGCCTCTGTGAAGTCCTAGCACATGCTCTGCACCCCTGCACCCCTCTTATACCTTGCACCTGGATGCTGTGTATCTCCTATGACAAACCTGAGAACTGAAGCCAATTGCCTAAAGTGCGTGTTGGACCCTCTGCCATGGGACCCCAAGAAACATGAGGCCTACTACCAACCAAGTGGCCTCTCTGAGTGCTGAGCATGGGGTTCCAAACAAGGGGCTGTCTCAAGCGCTCCTCCGTGCAAGGGGGCTGGTGCTACTCCAGGTCACTCCGCAGCTGCTCCCAAGAGTAAAGTAGGCTCGCAGCAAAACGGTCCTCCAGTCTCTTGCTCTGGCCAACTCTGCGCATCTCTGTGAAAATCCATCTGGTGGAAGGTCTCCAAGGGCCTCCAGTCTGAGGCACTCTAGCTCTAAGCCGCTGAAGCAAAAACTTCTTCCAAGGCTCCTGCCCTGGAAGCAGTCCTCTGACAACAAACTTCCCAAGAAGGGCTCTGCTCTACTGTGCTGGGTCTATAATCCGCAACCCCCCTTGAGAACATGGTAGAGTGATGACCTGCCAGGCTACTTTGGCCCGGACTAGCTGGGTGTCGTGCCCTGACCGAAGAAAGTTCCTGATCAACCTCTCTAATTGGCTGATACAGGAGCTCGAAAAGATCCAACAAGATGTAATGTACCACATAGTAGCCAACAACACCTAGTTGGCCACTACTACTCTGCCTGCCAAAGAGAGACATCCCGAACTTCAATGTAGCAACTTCCTCCTGAAGGACAGGAGGGGAGGAATCTGCTGCTCAAGAGACAAGTCCAAGTCAACCTGACAGCCCAAGTAGCGAACTGTAGTCCCTAGGGGAATCCATCTACAGCCCTCACCTGGCAACCAATCAGGCATAAGAGCACTACCAACCCAGAAATCCACTTTCTTCCTTCAGTTGATGAGTGCACCTGATGCACAACAAAACCTCTCTAGAGCCTGCTCACACCTTTGCAGGTTGGCCTCCTAGCCCTCCAAGTACAAAACTGAGTCATCGGCAAACTCAACATCCAGTAGCTCATCGCCCCGAATAGGGAGCGCTGAGCCACGCAGACCAACCTGCTGTGAAACCAAGAATCTGCTCTTGCCTCAGAATAGAATAGAGAGAGGAAGGGGGCTAGAGGGCAACCCTATCTGACCGAGGGTGTGAGCATGAACTCGTCCCCTCTACCTCCTGCCAAAAGCAACTGACTGTGTGCACATCTGTAGAGAGCTGACACACCTCTGATCCAAGCATCTGAGAAACCCATCCTGTGTAGAGTGCCCTTTAAAAAGTCCCAGTCAACTTTGTCGTAAGCCTTCTTGAAATCGAGAAGAAGTATCACCAGATCCTCACCTCGCAGGCGCGCGAGAGAAAACGCCTTCCAAAAAGCGAAGATGGTCTCAAGGATACTACGCTCCTTGACAAAACCTATCTGTGTCCCATGTATAATGCTCTCTAGAACTGGCTGAATCCTCAAACTCAGAGCCTTGGCTAAAATTTTGTAGGCTAAGTTGAGGATGGTGATGGACCGCCTCTGCCGAATCTCATCCAAGGAACCACCCTCCTTGGGAATGAGGTAGATGAAGCCCTCACTCATGCTGTTAGGCATCTCTCCTTTGTGCAAGATGTACTGAAAAGAGATGCAAACTTAAAGGTCTGAGCCAAGCAAGTCCCAATACTCTAAGAAAAAACTGGGAGTCAAAACCATCCTCACCGGGACAACTACCTCGGGGAAATGCTCTGAGGGCCTCATGGAACTCCTCTAGCTGAAGAGGAAGCTCAAGCCTCCGGCACAAGTCACAAGACAAGGCATTTGTGCCCAAACCTGCTCTCTGCATGCATCTTGACGCACTGACTGAGGCTCTGCTGACAGCAGGTCACAGTAAAAGTCAGTAGCAAATGCACGCATATCCTCTGGCTCTGAAGCTCTTTATCGGTCGGGTCTCCTCAAATGGCTAACACTGGTGTGCGCATGACAAGGTCCCACTGTCTCAAAGAACGCCCCAATCACTCTATCACCCACCTGGGTCCACTAAGACGCCTGTCGATGGAAAGCAAACTCATGGCGCCTCTCCTCTATGCTGGCTAGCTCCTGACGAGCCTGTTGCAACTGCTCCTCCAACCAAGGACTTTCTGGGTCCTGTTCCTGCATCCTTTGCAAGGAAGCAACGCCTCATCGAAGACGCTTCTCCTTCTCTATCAGTACAGCCAGGAAGAAGAAGAAGAAGCCACTAAGCTAAGCAAATCCAAAGGCCACTCTGTTAGCAGGGGAGACCTACGTGTCCAAGACCTCTCTCTAAAGAGCCACCACTCGCTCTCTGAACTCTGGGTCCAACAAGATCCTCTCAGGGATGTGTAGCATCATGCTCCCATAGTTACCCGGGGTGGGAAATCGGAACAGGAAACGGGGAACAGCAACATGCATGAAATGCCATTCCCTGTTTCCCATACGTTTGAAACAGAGAACGGGAAATTGGGATGGGAACGAGGACCTGCAAATGGCCATTCCTTGTAACTATGTGTGCTCCCCCTCCTCTGTCTATCTGTCACAGTGAGGATCACTAGTGCATGGTCTGAAAAAATGTCCCAGCCAAAATGCAAACAGACCCACCCATGTCACATATGTGGTCACTGGCATAGAAGCGATCTATCCGAGATAGATTCACTCCTCCTACTCTGTGGTCCAAGCGAGAGAAGGCCAAGCTGTCTGGGGGCCTCACAAAGCCAGAGCGCTGCTATACATCTGAAACCCTCAAGGTCATACATAGCTTCTCCCAAGCTGGCAACTCAGCCCCGTGCACAATAGCATGGCTACCTCCAATCCTGTCAAAGAGGTCCTCCAGCATGTTGCAATCACCCCCAATGCACCATTGCTCTGCATGCGGCAGAGACTCTACAATGTGAGACCAAAACTCTGCACGTGCACTTCCCACATTGGGTGCATAGATGTTCAGGAAGCCCAAGAGGCAACCCTGAACCTGCATAGTGATCCACTGAGCCTTGCTAGGCACAATAATACCTCTGCCCACAATGGCTTGCTGCCAAGAGTCCGCAATAGTCATACATACCCCTCCCTAGATACCACCAGGTCCAAATGCAGGTGACCAAAATGTCTCATATCGACCACGCAAAAGTTGACCACATCGTCTAATGCGGCTCTCACAAAGATGATGCTCCTGCAGCATAAGAAGATCAATCTCTCCGCCCACAAGGCATCGCTGAAGCTCTTGCCGCAATCGATCCTATTGGCGTTGAAACTGGGGCCCACCTAAATTCTGCACGTTCCGTACAGCTTAACTGCAAAACGCGAAATGCAAAACGGGTGAAACATTTCACCTGCAAAGTGAAACGCTTGGAGAGAAACGCCTGTAAAAAAATCCCTTTCGATAATTTGGCCATTAAAATGTTGTTTATTTATTATGTATATGCTATTTTAAGGTTAGCATAGCATGTGTCTCTACTCATTGCAATGTGAACATCTATTTTGTCTATACATAACTCTATATATACATAAAATTGGCGTTTTGGTCATACGTTTCAGTGAGGCCTTAGCCTAGGGTGAAACGTTTCGGGTCTGAAACATTTCGTGGTTACACTGGTTCCATGAGACAATCCTCATGGACTACGAGAAAGAACCGATGCTACAACAACAGCTAACTGTGCGATCTTCGAGGTTGGCTTCGATGGGGAATAATCCTCATCCGAGCGTCCTCGAGATAGGCGTGACCGCAAAGACTAACTAGCCCAGGCGCAAGAAGAGCATGCCATACGTAGGGCAACCTCATTTGTCCAGGAGTCCTCATGTATGTATAGATAGCATGGTGAGCTCTGTGTATCAGCAAAGAATTGTATCACAATGTGTCTACATTCTGCCGTGTCTGGAGGTGTCACTGAGAACTTGGGCAACGGTCACAAAGTCTGTACCAAATCTGTAACCTAGGTCTCCCGTGTGGTAAGAGAACTCAAGGACTTGTGCCTGCAGCCAATCCATCACCGAGTCCAGAGTCCACTTAGACTGGTCACTGCCACATAAGGGAAAAGAGAAGCCAATCGCTGTGTCCAGGGCCTCTATCCCTCTAGTTTCAAGGAACAATACAGGAACTTTGAAACAAGCCGCCTCAAAGTCTGGTGAAGAGTCGCCGAGAAACCGTGTGAAGTCGTAGGCAAAGAAGTCCCACCTACGACGAATGTTGAAGCTCCTCAGTCCACGAGGAACTGCTGCAAATGGAGACGTCTGCACCAGAAGGGGGGTTCGCAAGAAAGGCTCTCCCTCTCTCACCAAGCGACTCGTGGAAAATACGCTGCCAAGAGATCTCCTAGTAGTCGAGGAAGGTCCTGCCCCATGGGCCGGCTGTGGGGTAGAAGCGAGAGCAGATGTGGAAGTAGGGGGGCTAGTGGGAGGGGATGGAGGGAAGAGGGGTAAGGGGGGGGAGCCGCGGAGAGGAAGGGGGTAGGTGAGGAAGAGGATGGAGGGAGGCGGGGGGGGGAGGGGGGGGTGGGGCGGAGGAGGATTCGGGGGAGGAGGGGCTGTCGATGGTGAGGCTGAGGTGGAGGGTGGAGCTGGGGCCTTGTCCTGCTGAAAAGGGTCGAAACGGTTCCCTGTGGGAATCCGTTGTTGCTGGCCTGGAGCCTGCTGGCGACCACCCGGAGGGCTAGGCTCCTATCGACGCCGACCACAGACCTGCTGCTAGCCCTCCTCTGACTAGGCCCCACGCTCGGAGGGTAAATCTGTCTGAGTACCTTGTGATTCTGTCTGCTGATGCTGGCCAACCTTAGGAGGTTGAGGCTGAGTCCGACGTGAAGGTTGGGGCCTCCTCCTTGGACAGGCCTTTGCAAGATGGCCCATCTATCGACAAATGAAGCACTGATTCAAGAGGCCCGAATACTCCACGCTATGGCGGAGCCAACCACCACTCACCTGAGATAGTAGAATGACCTTCGAGAGGGTGTGTCTGTCCCGAACCAAAACACGTACTATGGGTATGCCAGCTGCATTGGCAACTACAGAGGCTGGCATGCGAGGTGTCTCGAGGATGGTCCCAATCTCTGAGTCAATCGTGGACAAGAGCAGAAGGTACTCTCTCCTCAGGCCGAGGAAGCAGACTGAGATGGGAAGGTCTGCCTCCTCCACAAGAACATCGGTAGCTGGGTCGAAACCATGGCGCCACTGTCGAAAATGAGCTCGAACTGCTCGGATGGCCAAGGGGCTCATTGCGATGACCTTGGATGCCATCTCGGCGGTCTCAAACTCTATGTGGTGGTAGCCACATCTAAGAGGCTGAACGTCGAGGATCTTGCCTGCCCATCACTACTAAAAGGTGGTCCTGGAGGAGATCACACACCTCTTCTTTGCTAGGTCGGGTGCCGATGATCTTGCAGATGATGGAGGTCGCCTAGCGGTGCTCGACCTCTGCTGCAAGGCTCCCTTGCTCTGCCGGCGAAAGAGCAAGTTGGATGGTGGACTTTGGAGGGTCCGGTGAGGGGGCTTCTTGAGAGTCCCTCTACGGTGGAGCATGAGCCTCCATCTATGTTTGTTGCTGTGGAGGAACGAGATGCGATAGGAGATGTCCCTCTGCAAAAGCCCCGACAAGCAATGTCACGAATGTCACAAATCCAAAGCCGTCGGAGCGGGTCAAAAGACGCCTCCAGGGGGAAAGGTGGCAACGAATGAAACAAGGGGGGGGGGGGGGGGGAGGCGGGACAACAGTAACAGGCCCTTTTTACCTATTAAATATAATGCATTTAAAGAGTCACAAATCACGGCCCTCGAAACCATCTAATCAATAGCCTCTGTTTAGGAGACATAACCAACTGCTTCTATGACAAAGAAGGTGATATTGATACTTTGATTCGAGATGCTCAAAGAAAAGAGTAGCACAATAAATTTTCTACATACTTCTTACTTAGTAAGTGTTCTCTGGCCTTTGATAAGACGTAGAGATCAAGGCAAAGATTAATAGATAGAAAGAAAGGAGAAGGAACGCAAGACCGCATTGAGTCTATGAGACCAGAATGATGCATACAATAAAAATGAATCTCTCAAAAAAGGGAGATAGAAAAACACGCCTAAAGCTAAAAAGCTGGTCACTGCCTACTCTAACAAATATCTAGATGAATCCAAGATAAGCCCTTATTCACTTGATAGGAATGTGCAAGGTATAGACTCATGGTAGTCATCAACACGAAAAAATAACATCACCGCCTGTCTAAAAGTGGATCGATAACCCCAAATACAAGGTATCAAGCGGAAGAGCTCTCTCACAGTATCACTCTCAAAAGAATCTCTACATTATTGAGATGCTAGGAATCTTCCTCCTATGGCATTCAATAATAGCTCTAATAGGTATCTGACATGAGGGAGCCTGGCTCTCCCTCATCATACATGATGTCGTCATGACAATTGTCTTTGCACGTGCTCCCATCCATCATAATACTCCCTTTAAGGCTCATCATTGGTAAAGGCTTGTTCCTGAAATAATTGTAGTATCAAGAAGCCATAGTTTGGTACGTGGCCTAGAATTATATATATGCACATTGCCTCTCAAATGCACCGAGTGTTGCAGTGCAGCTTCGGTCTCTCACATTGTTATACAAATTTTAAAATCTTTTTTCCTTGTATGTGTTCTGCATATGCGCATACATGGGTGATGTCATGATGTGTGCGCTCTACTATAATTAATTTGAAAATTGCGCTTACTATGCACATGTACACGGAAGACAAGTCATTTGGCCCATGCTTGCTAGCAGACTTGTCTTGGCACTTCTCCTGAAGGAGGTGAGCTTATTTGCATGATTTTGCATGTATTTGGTCCTGGTGTCTCTATTTGCTTATACCCTTTCTGCCTAAGGGAATAGCCAATAAACACACATTTTTCAGCTTTTGGATCCAACTTAGTTCGTACCTCATTTGGCACATGTCAATGTTGGATCCTAAGTTGACGAGGATGATCTTTGTTGGACTCTTGCCAATCCCGAGTCCAAGAGGATGATCTTTGTTGGCTATTGTTAGGAGTCCAATGGATTCCAGATTCATGATCCTGATGCCAAGTCCACTACAGCTGTCACAAAATGATGACGTGGCAACCCTACCTGGAGACACACATAGTGACCCTGCATCAGAAATGCCACGTGGTAGTAGTATGGACCCCTGCAAAACGCGTTGGCAAGCAAATGTGGCAAGCTGTACGGAATCTTGCTTTTTGCGCTGGTTGATGGCGTGGCAGACTGTACGGATTTCCGCAACTTATGCTGATGCTTTTTGGTAGATTTTGAGGACTAGTTGCTTTTAAGACTTGTTGCTTTTGAGTTTATGGCTTTTGAGGCTCTGCTTTTGGCATCCCATGTAAGAATAAAATGGGCGCAACAGCCTCACTCTTGAAAGCATGCAGACGTAGAGCCTGAGAGCTGAGGACCCACGGGAGTTGTACTTATCAAGAAAGAAATATTGAAAGGGGCGCCAGTCATTGGGGCCAATCTCTTTGGGCACGGAATTACGTCAACTGCAGGTTGACACGTGTGAAAAGATTGATCAAGTACCCCACAAACCCGCAATTTGTGACAAACCTGAAGAATTATCCGATTGATGAGATTCCCTCGAGATGGCGTGAGGCCATTGAGTCTCCTCTCCAGGACGGTATGTAAAGCTGAAAGAACAGACGAGTGCAAAAAAGCGGAAGCCTTACTAGAAGGAAGAGCTCGAACAGAACTGTTGACCAGAAGATGAACCAAATACTGGAAAGGACACTAAAAGGGGATACCGATGTACTGACAATCTGGTTGTTTGTGACAGATAACCGGAAATAGGAGCGAGGAACTCGTATCTGTATGGATTGGGAAGCATGGAGCTGGAAATCCACTCTTTTGCAACGAGGTGAGCCATCTCCTTGCTTATCTTGCAGGTGAAATCGAGGATGACATGGTGAGAGCGGGAGCGACGGAAGCTCAAGAATGGATCCATCGATTCAAGATAAGAATGATGAATTTGAATAAACGGATGACGTATGATGAATGATTCTAGTGCATCAAGATTCCCATATGAATGAGATGACTGGATACTGTGGTGAGCGCATCAGGAGTTCCTGCGGGATGAGGTGGCTACACAGGGATCTAGGTGCATCAAGACTTATGGACGGATGAGATGACTAGATGATTGAAACACTGTGTTCAGTATGAACTAAGTGTGTGAATGAAGAACTTTGAAATAGGAATTTCCGAAGATGATTCTGATTTATGAGACTAATGTTCTTTGGAAGAATTTGCTAGATGTGTGCAGATAACAAGTGAAATCAATGATAATGGATGACGAATTTGGAGCAATGACTGCTCCAGAATTAACCTGACAACGATAAGTATCATGAATTTTGAATGGAACTAATGGAAGAACCTACTATTTGAAAGGCAAGTAACAGGATTAAGAATGAGACGATGATGATTTTGGAGCAACGACAACTCCCGAATAAACCTGATAATTGAATCACGACCGATTCAATGGAACTGTCGTGCGCGCATCCAGAGTTCCTGTGGGATGAGATGGCCACACAGCTGGAATTGAATGATTGGACCACTTTGTTTAGTATGAACTTAGTGATGGATTGGGATCCCTCAAAATGATTACTCACACAAAATAGTGCTTGAGTGGAAAATCTCTATAGACATGATCGCAATAATAATTAGTTAATTCGACATCAGTAAGGTCCGCGATGGATCTAGATGCGATTACTAAATACGTTGTTGGCAGTCATGGTCTGAGATTTGGAATGAATTTTTTTGTGATTGATTTGATCTGTCATGTGATGTCATGTGAAGTGATGTGACGTGACTGTCGTCTTAGTACAAGTGCTAGATTGTGTCATCTAGTGCATCGGTACTTAGAGTCAATGTCTACTGAACTGGTTTATGTATGGCTTATGTCTGATTTTGCAAGCGTAATCGAGGGCGAATACAATTATTTCAAGAGGGGGGTATATCACAAAATGATGACGTGGCAACCCTGCCTGGACACACACACACACACATAGAGTGACCCTTCGGCAGAAATGCCACATGGCAATAGTACGGACCCTAGCAAAATGCGCTCGCAGGCTGACGTGGCAAACTGTACGGAATCCCACTTTTTGTGATGGCCGATGACGTGGCAGCCTGTACAGATTTGTGCAACTTACATTGATGCTTTTTGGTAGATTTTGAGGACCAATTTCTTTCGGGACTCATTGCTTTTGAGTTTATGGCTTTTCGGGCTCTGCTTTTAGCATCACTTGTAAGAATAAAAAGGGCCCAAGGGCCTCACTCTTCAAAGCATCTAGACACAGAGCCTGAGAGCCGAGGACCCACGGGAGTTGTACTTTGATCAAGAAAGAAATACCGAACGGGGCGCAAGTCTTTGGGGCCAATCTCTCTAGGCACGGAATTACGTTGGGCCGTGTCGACCAAATTGAATTGTGATTTCAAACTTGTGAAGTATTTTAAGTGAATCTCTCTCTCGTGTCGCAACAAATTCTAGACTTGGGGTGCCCAAGTTTGTGACAACAGCTAGTTGTGATGTAGTATTTGACAAGACCTTCATTGCTACTTCCAAGGGGGGCATCTCCATGGACCATTCCTGTGCCATCTTCTCGTTTACCTCCTCCATCATCTCCACTTGCTACACCTATTTGTACAGCAGCTATTCCTACGCCAGCTTCACCTATCGAACATCCAATATACTCCCAGGATCATGTAACTTCAGGCGATGATTCCGATGATGCTGAGGACTCTATTGAGGGTACTTCAAAAGCACAATCAGGTTGTCTCTACTAGACAATATCCTCGTCAGGAGTTACAAAGTTACCACCCCCGCTAGAGCTTGGGCAACCTTGACGCTAAGAACGCCTCAAAGGCAAGAGGCCTATTTTTTTGGGGAATTAATTCATGAACTTTGCCCTTATCTTGCGGATTTAGTCTGCACACGTTGAGCCTTCTTTAGTGGAAAAAGCCCTTGAGAATGACTCTTGGACGAGTGCCATGCATTCATAGTCGGATGCAAGAGAGCTCGACGACACTTAAAAGTTGGTTGCTATCACAGACTGATGATGTGGCAGTAGAGACTGATGATGACGTGGCAATACCGACAACCCTCGAAAATTCACTGACATGTCGACGTAGACAACTATATAGATTTCTCCAATTTGCGTTGGCTGCTTTTGGGGGTAGTTTTTGGACCAGATGATTTTGGGGCATCCCTTGTAAAAATAAATAGAGCCCTTGGGGCCTCACTCTGAAGAGCATCTAGACGTAGAGTCTGAGAGCAAAGGTCCCGCGGGGTTGTAACTTGCTCGAGTATTAATATAAAAATAAATACCGAAAGAGACGCCAGATTTTGGGGCCAATACCTCTGGGCACGGTACTATGCCGGGCCGTGTGGACTCTATTCTAAAATGTGTGATAAAGCTGTGAAGTGTTTTAAGTGATTCTCTCTCGTGTGTCGTGTCCGATTTTCGACTTGAGACGTCCAAGTCTGTAACAATTGCCCAGCCTATGAAGGGGAAAGCCATTGGGACCAGATGGATCTTCAAGACAAAACAAAGTTGACGAGTCCATTGAGAGCACAAGGCGAGACTTGTGGCTAAGGTTGCACAATGCCTGGCATTCACTTCTTGCTCCTACTACCCGCACAACTACCATGCGGACAATGATCTCATTAGCAACCCATCTTTCGACAGTGGCGACATGGTTTTGACCCGACTTCGGATGTTCTAGTAGAGGAGGCAGACATCCCCATCTCAGTCTGCTTTCCGGGTTTACGGAGGGAGTACCTACCGCTTCTTTCCAGGATTGGCTCCGCCATCGGGACTGTCTTGGAGACACCTCATACGGCAGCATCAGTAGCTGCCAAGGCGGCTGGCATCCCCTCAGTTCGAGTTTTGGTCAGAGATACCCACACACTCCCGAAGGTCATCCTTCTGCCTCGGGTGAGTGGGGGTTGGTTTAGACAGAGTGTGGAGTACTTGGGCCTCCCGAACCAGTGCTTCATTTGCCGACAGATGGGCCACCTAGCGAAGGCCTATCCACGGAGGAGGCTGCGACCTGCACCACAGCTTCAGCCCCAGCCTGCCATGGCTGGGCCGCAGCCACAGTCACCGGCACAGCGCACAGATTCAAAGCCACCCTTCGAGCCTGGGGCTCCAACGGAGGAGAAGTGGCAGTAGGCCCGTGGCTGTCGACGCCAGGGGCCACAGCGACAGCCTGGCACTCAGAGTGGCCCCTAGGTGCCTACTCAGCAGCAATGGGTTCCCACGGGGAACCGCTTTGGTCCTCTTGAGCAGGAGGAGTCCCCTACAACAGCCTCCACCTCCGCTTCACCCTCGGCAGCCGCTTCCCCCTCAGAGTTCCCCTCCTCCTCCTCATCCCCCCCCCCCCCCGCCTGCTCCCGTCGCCTCTCCACCTCGCCCCTCTTCCTCTGTTGCCCCATCCCGCCTCTCTTCTCCTCCGCTCCCCCCAGCTCCTTCTCCCCCCCCCCCCCCCCCTGCTGCTCCAGTTCCACAGTCGACTCAGGAGACTGGTCCCTCTCCGGCGGCTAGGAGATCTCTTGGCAGCGCTTTTGCCACGAGTCGCCTAGCGAGAGAGGGTCAGCCCTTCTTACGGCCCCCTCTGCAGATTCAGACATCTTCCCTTGCAGCTATCCCTCGTGGTTTGACGAGCAATGACCTCCGACGACGCTAGGACTTCTTCGACTACGGGTTCCCTCGCTTTCTCGGCAATTCCGCAGCAGACCACGAGGCAGCTTGCTTCAGGGTCCATGCTTTGTTCCTCGCTGCTAGGGGGACAGAGGCCTTGGACTCAGCAATTGGTTTCTCCTTCCCCCTCTGTGGTAGGGCCGAGATAGAGTGGTCCCTCGACTCAGTGTTGGGATGGTTGCATACACAGGTTCTCTAGTTCTCTCATCACATGGGAGAACTTGGAGTTACAGATTTGCTGCAGATTTTGTGGCCATTGGCCAAGTTTGCGGTGACACCCCCAGACACAGCAGGATGTAGGCACATTGTGGTGTACTTCTTTGCGGATACGCAGTGTTTGCCTTGCTATGTATACATTCATGAGGACTCCTGGACAGAGGAGGTTGCTTTACGCACGGCTCACTCTGCTTGGGCTTGGGCTAGGCACTCACTGCAGTCTCGCCTATCTAGAGGATGCTCGAATGCGGATTACTCCCCATCCAAGCCAGTCTCAAAGATGCACATCTTGCTGTTGCGACAGCATCTGTTCTCTTTCGCTCACCATGAGGATCGTCTCATGGAACGTGCAGGGACTAGGTGGGCCCCAGTTTCAACGACAGCAGGGCCGATTGCGTCAGGAGCTTCAGCGTTTCCTTGTGGGAGGAGAGATTGATCTCCTTATGCTTCAGGAGCACCATCTGTGTGAGCCGCATTCGGCGATGTGGTCAGATTTTGCGTGGACGATATGATACCTTTTGGTCAGCTGCTTTTTGACCTAGAGGCATCCAGGGTGGGGTATGTATGACTATTGCGGATTCATTGCAGTAGGCCATTGTGGGCAGAGGGATTATTGTGCCGGGCAAGGCTCAGTGGATTACTATGCAGGTTCAGGGTGGCCTTGTGGGCTTCTTGAACATCTATGCGCCCAATGTGGCGTGTGCTCGTGCAGAGTTTTGGTCACAGATTGTTGAGTCTTTGCCGCAGGCCGACCATTGGTGTGTAGGAGGGGACTTCAACATGTTGGAGGACACTTCTGACAGGATTGGAGGCAGCCATGCTAGTGTGCATGGAGTCGGGTTAGCAGCTTGGGAGAGGTTATGTATGACTTTGAGGGTCTCAGATACATGGCAGCACTCTGGCTTTGTGAGGTCTCCATACAGTCTTGCCTTCTCTAGATCGGACCGCAGAGTGGGAGGAGTGAATCTATCGCGGATAGATCGCTTCTACACTAGTGACCACTTCAGTCACTTGGGGGGATCAGTGGGCATCCTGACAGGGACATCCTTCTCGGACCATGCACCAGTGATCCTCACAGTGGCAGACAGGCAGAGGAGTGGGAGCACGATGCTTCGCATCCCAGAGCGGGTCTTGTTGGACTCAGCACTCAGAGAGAGGGTAGAGGCTCTCTGGACAGAGGGCATGGACAGCCAGGTTCCACCTGCAGACAGAGTGGCTTTAGGCCTAGCTCAGCTGAGCCACTTTTTTCTTCAGGAGTCACTGGCTCGCCGGGCTGCAGCGAGAGAGGAGGAGCAGTTACAGTAGGCTCGACAGGAGCTTGCTAGCACAGAGGAGAGGCGTCATGAGTTTGCCTTCCACCAATAGGCATCTCAGTGGACTCAGGTGGGTGACAGAGTGACTGGGGCTTTTTTTGAGACAGTGGGACCTCGGCACTCGCATGCCAAGGTCAATCAGTTGAGGAGACCCGATGGGTCAATTGCTTGTGAGCCCGAGGATATACGTGCAGTTGCTACTGACTTTTACCGTGAGTTACTGTCAGCTGAGCCCTAGTCACAACGGTAGGATGCATGCAGGGAGCAGGTTTGGGCATAGATGCCTTGTCTTGTGACAGAGGAGATGCGCCAGAGGCTAGAGATGCCACTTTAGCTTGAGGAGCTGCACACGGCTCTTAGGGCCCTTCCTCGTGGTAGCTTTCCAGGTGAGGATGGGTTGACTCCCAGCTTTTTCTTGGAGTACTGGGACCTGCTTGGCCTAGATCTTTGTAGTGCCTTTCAGTACATTTTGCACACACGAGTGATGCCTGATAGCATGAGTGAGGGCCTGATCTTCCTCATTCCGAAGGAGGGTGGCTCCTTGGATGAGATTCGGCAGTGGCGCCCCATCACCATCCTCAACTCAGCCTACAAAATTCTTGCCAAGGCTCTGAGTTTGAGGATTCAGCCACTTTTGGAGAGCCTTATACATGGGACTCAGACAGGGTTTGTCAAGGAACGCAGTATCCTTGACAACATCTTCACTTTCTGGGAGGCTTCTGCCCTGGCCAGCTCCGTGGGGAGGACCTTGTGATTCTACTTCTCGATTTTGAGAAGGCATACGACAGAGTTGACTGGGACTTTCTAGAGGGCACTCTACGCAGGATGGGCTTCTCAGATGCTTGGATTAGAGGGGTGTCAGCTTTGTACAGACAGGCTCACAATCAGGTGCTTTTGGCAAAAGGTAGAGGTGAGCGCTTCATGCTCACACGCTCGGTCAGACAGGGTTGTCCTCTTGCCCCCTTTCTCTTTCTGTTCTATGCGGAGGCAATGAGCAGATTTTTGGTGTCATAGCAGGTTGGTCTGCGGGGCTTAGCACTCCCTATTCGGGGAGACGAGCTACTAGACGTTGAGTTTGCCGATGATTTAACCTTGTACTTAGAGGGCTAGGAGGCCAATCTACACAGATGTGAGCAGGCTTTGGAGACCTTCTGTTGTGCATCGGGCGCACTGATCAACTGGAGAAAGACAGTGGCTTTCTCGGTTGGTAGTGCTCCTGTGCCAGATTGGATGCCAGGAGAGGGTTTCAGGTGGATTCCCCTAGGGACTGCAGTTCGGCACTTGGGTTGTCAGGTTGGTTTGGACTTGTCCCCCGAGCAGCACATTGCTTCTCTTCTCCTGTCCATTAGGAGAAAGCTGTTACATTGGAGCTCAACACGACTTTCGCTGGCTGGTAGAGTAGTAGTTGCCAACCAGGTGTTGTTGGCGACTATGTGGTACATCACTTCTTGCTGGATCTTCTCGAGTTCTTGTATCAGCCACGTAGAGAGGCTGATCAAGAACTTCCTTTGGTCAGGTAGTGACACTCAGATTGCCCGAGCCAAGGTGGCTTGGTCGGTCATCACACTTTCTTGTTCTCAGGGAGGGCTTGGGATCATTGATCCAGCACAGCAGAGCAGAGCCCTTCTTGGGAAGTTTGTAGTCAGAGGACTTCTTCCAGGAGAGGAGCCCTGGAAGGAGTTCTTGCTGTAGAGGCTTCGTGCCAGGGTGCCTCAGTCAGGAGGCCCTTGGCAACCTTCGACCAGATGGATCTTTACAGATTGAGCAGTTTGAGCAGGAGACTGGAGGACCGCTTCGCTGTGAGTTTGCTTCGATCTTGGGAGCTCTTACGGCGTGGCCTGGAGCAGAGACAGCCGACATGCACGGAGGAGCGCCTACTACGGCAGCCCCTCGTCTGGAACCCCATGGTTAGCACTCAGAGAGGCCACTTGGTTGGTAGTCGGCCTCATGTTTCTTGGGGTCCCATGGCAAAACAGGTCGAGCGCGCTCTCTAGGTGACTGGCTAGAGTTCACAGGTTTGTCAGAGGAGGTGCAGGGTTTCCAGCTACTACAGGGCATGAGAGGGGTGCAGAGCATGTGTCAGGACATCACAGAGTCAGTTCCAGGTGAGTGGCTCACGCCTCTCGAGCCAGTAGCATCCCGGTGGATGGGAGCCTTCACACGACTGGAGGTTCTCATTTCAGTCAGGGCCTGCTCAAAGTCTGTCTCAGCCCTGTTCTTCGAGCTTCAGGGTGGGGGACGACTACAGCGAGTTGCAGGTAGCAGAGTGCTGTTTTCAGAGGATCCGAGAAGTGGGCATCTGTGGGAGGACCTGCGTCATAGACCCTGACCCAGCAGTTCTTGAGACAGGACACTGGAGGCTATGGGCTTGGGAGTGTTGTCCGCTGGCACGAGTACAGTGGGATCCTGGTGAGTGGCTATGGAGGGACCCCTTCTCTTCTGCAAACCACCTAGGAGTCCCTTTCATTCAGTACACTGTTCGACTGGGACGTCATATACTAGCAGCACAGAGAGAGGCCCTCCCCGCTGCAGCTCGTCATTGGCAGGAGGAGGGTCTCACAGTCGAGTTCTTGGCAGACTTTTGGGAGAGGTTGTGGGACTCCAGACAGCCGAGGCGAGTCACCTTGTTCCACTGGCTGGTCGCACATAGAGCCACAACAGTAGGGAGCTGGCTAGTGCATAGTGGTCTCTCGGCCACATGTGCAGCATGTGACCATTTGGTGGAGAGTCAGCGTCACTGTCTTTGGGACTGTCCCTCGGCCCAGCAGGTGTGGCTACGAGTTCCTCGGCTGATGCCTGCTCTCTCCACGGCTCGACAATACACTTGGGGGGCAGCGGCTTGGTCCACCCTCACGGGCCCGGCACTTCAGTTTGAGCTATCTTCCACCAGCAGGATAATAGTGATACAGGGGGGGCGTCCTACACTCCAACCTGCTACAGAGCTTACTCCACAAGAGTGGTGCAGTGAGAGAGAGGAGTGTTGGGAGCTCATCAGTGGCCCGACACTTTGGTTCATCTGGCGGGCCCGCTGTTTCCGCATCTTTGAGGCTCGCCCTGTGCCACCAGCAGAGACTGTTCGTGACTTTTGGCTAGAGCTGATCCATACTCTCAGAGGACAGCTTGAGGGACTACAAGGCAGCTCCGACCACATGCGGGAGCGCCGCGAGGCTTTTCTTCGACTCTGGCGCCCTGGGCCTTTCTACACCATAGTCCAAGGGGTGCTCAGATGGCACTACTGTCCACCTGTGTGGCTCTTCCCTCCTCCCATCTCTTGATTTAGCCTCATTGTATATATGTTGTTTTTTCATTGGGAGAGTCTCCCCATCATGCTTGTTGTAGCCCTCTCTTGCAGAGGTGGTTGTAGCCCTATGGGCAGTTTTCATTAACTAATAGAAGGATCTTTTTCTCGGAAAAAAAAAATGTTTTCTATTCTAGCTTTTTTTTGCTCAAACGTATGTCTTTTCCTAGTTGATCAAGTGTGTTTAGAGCTTTGTGGTGCTTGTTTATGTATGCTATGGCTAAACATTGATGAGTCATTGAGGAGGTGCATGACCCGCTTCATTTGTCCTTGTTAAAGTATCATATCTAAAATTGTTGACGTACTTTATTTTTAATTCTCAAAAATACGTCTAGTACGCGTATTGCACACTGCGTATTAAACATCCTGTCCCGTACCGTAGCTGCTATGAAGGAAGGAGAGAGAGAGAGAGAGAGAGAGAGAGAGAGAGAGAGAGAGAGAGAGAACACGGCATGTCGGATCATTGCCAAGACTACACCCTAAACCCTAAACCGGTGTTCGGTCGTTTGCACTCTCTGCAAAGATTCCTTGATTATAGTTTATAATATTTCAAATTACAATGCCACAAAGTGACAATTGATCAATGGTCATTGCCAAGACTACACCCTAAATCCTAAACCTTAAACCGGTGTTCGGTCGTTTGCACTCTCTGCAGAGACTCCTTGATTATGATTTATGCTCCATACTAAAGTCGGCTTTAAACTCTAGTAAAAGGGTTGAAAAAAACCTAGTCCCACCTAGAAAAATTCATAGGGACAATCAGGTTTGAGAAGGAACCTGACCGTGGGGTGGGTGTACCTATACGCACATACCATACGGATGGGACCAATACGTACGTTCGAGTCTACCTTGACTCACAAACACGTAGTCCTGTTACTCCACACAGGATAAGGAAGTGTTGGTAGGCGTCCATGCTTTGAAAAGTTGGCGTCATTCCTTTCTCGCACCCCCTTCGTGGTATGGAGAACTCACCATTCATCGAAATATCCCTGTGATCAGCCTGACCTTTGAGTCCGCTAGGCAAGGTGAACCAAACTCATGCAAGAGTTCAATTTTGAGATACACTACCATAAGCGCCCTACCAATGTAGTAGCCGACGCTCTTAGTAGGATCTCAAAGGTGAATGTTCTTTCCTGTACTTAAATCTCAATAAATTTCTATCTCTCTCTCAAACGGCGTTGCACACATATCCTCACTTTGGTGAGATTTGGTGACAAGTCCAAGAAGGATTTTGTAGCCCCGAGAGCAATGGTGGTCCCAAAGCCCATCGGTTGGCTACAAAGAGAAAGGTAGTGGAAAAGTATTCCATTCATGGTAAATTACATTTCAAGCAAGGCAAAGTGCGTGTGCCCATTGATGAGGATATCTGCAAGAAGCTTTTGTTGAGTATTATGATGGTCCCAATGCCGGACACCCTGGCATACACCGTACTTTGGCCCTACCAAATTCACTGATAATTTCTGGCAAATGGTTTTCCAAAAATAAAGACCCGTTTGTGCATGTTGTCCTCGGATCGTCTTGAAAATATGACCAAAACTTGGGTGGTCACTTACTTTGCCTCTTATTTTTGAAATGTAGGGTGTAATAAAGCATGTGCTAAGAAAGGTTACCAGCCAGCGCGGGCTGTTTGTCGCTGCCGTCGCACCCAATGCAAGAGTGCAAAGAACCTGTCGGACACGATCATCACGCCCCCATGAGCTCTAGCGGCTTTTTGCACGGTGCCGTGATGTATGTACGAGCGGGAAGGTCTGATACCAATGTTAGTCCCTCACCGGATCCATTTGCACACATGACATGACACAAGCCATACTCACACATAAACGAACGTAGAGAGCAGACATCAAGCTACAAGCCTCAAGGGCTGGTATCCAGTCCATCAAGCCCAGTATGTATGAATTTACAGAGACATGTATATGTAGAAAGATTTAGTTATGCGTATTTATGAATTGATGGAAACATGCTATATTGAAATGGTGGACTAGAAAACTGTTGTTGTGAGATGCATTGGTTGGTGTGTGCTGTAAATCCGTGTCTTAACAGGTCTTTCCCTCTTTAAGCTATAATTTTTTAGGTGGGGATGGGCTTGTAGATTTTCAAAGGAATACATCTATTTGGTGTTGCAGTTTCTTGAAAAGATTCGAGGAGTGTTTTGTGGTATTGCAGTTGAAGGTTGGATGCTTTTGGGCGTTGCGTTTGTCAAACACCGTGAAATCCAAGTAAAGGTGTGATATTTGATGAGTAAAGTAGAACCATCAATCCCCCACGAAATAGGCGGAAGAGTCTACTCAATGGTGCCTGCCGTGATGGAGGACCTGTTCTTGTTTGCCAGTTTTATACATAGGATTAGGAGATGGATCTGAATCAAATCACAGAGAAGCTTGGGTGGCATCACAGTGTACATCTAACGTGGTTTAGATACGGATTAATTGCCTTCGATTCAGTATCCCCAACCAGTCAGCCCTCATGAGTTGACGGGACTAATAGCAAGTGATCAGTGTTAATTGGAGCATGTCTACACAACCAACCCGCCAGTTCAAAAACAAGCAAGCTAAAACCAGAAGAAAGCTAAATCACAACTCAAGACCAGGCACAGAAGTAATCTTTTAAAGGATAGAAGCTGAAAACCTATATTTTGATGTGAATGAACGACAATACCTAAAACTCATAAAAACACTACAACGACCCGCTGTGAGACTAAGCTTTCAAGATTTTATATTTACAGCACAAAAAGACAGTCTACCTGAAGGACTTTTTGAACCACAGAAGCAGCTGGAAGAGAATGCAGTGCTCGATCTCTTCGTTGGTTGGATTTCTCTTTCCATCCTAGTGAAGAAAGAGTCATGGATGAGATTGACGTTTATAACATACTGGGAAAGGGCTATAGTTACCAATCAACACTAATCCTAACATGCATCATCCTCAACCAACTTCACTTCCCAACTCTCATGCAATTGCTTTACAGTTTAATGTTCTTCCGTAAACAGTCAAAACCAGTGTGCATGCATTCTACCTTGAGAAACAACTGTATATTGGGTTCTCTCTAGTTCACATTTGGTGATAGTAAAACATAGTCTGATCAATAGCTCCATGTTAAAACTCTTGGTCCCAACAAAAGAAGCCCATCAGAAAATGTATTTCTTGTTTATACATGAAGAAAGGCACGCCGACTTTGTTTTATTACATAAACAAACAGAATGATGCATAAGAAAAATATTAAAAATCATATGCAGTATTAAGAATGGAAGAGCATCATTACATTAGCTATGCTGCATCTGAAACTGTAGTCGAAAACATTTTTTGTTTCAATTTGGGAAGGAAAAAGCCAAAATAAAACTTTGACTAGGAAAGGATGAGCTAACATTCGATAAAAACCGTAGAGTTATGTGCACAACTCGAACGTGGCAAGCATGCTGGTTTGTGTGGAAGATAACACTCTTTCAAAGTTTAAAAATGTTACTTTGAAGCCTTGATCTCAACCAATATTAAAAATATATGTGGATTCAGTCAGTACCGCTCATGGGCATTGCTTGTCCCTCCTTTTTTAATTTTGAAGTATTTCTGTGTAATGCCAAAATCTACGACACTCCCATAGAGATGCAGAACCCCAAAGCTACTTAACCACTTCGCAAGTAAGAGACAAGACCTGATCTCGCTGAGCTCACTGCTGCTGTGTTTCGCCTTCACCCCACCCTCGCGCTGCCCTGCTCACCCCCCTTTTGCCCTGGTGCTGCCGCATCCCCCCCCCTTCTTTCTGTTGACAGTCGAAACGGGCTTTTTCGTTTTGACTTGCCTTCTTCATTGTCGTCCCGTCCTCCACGTCCACAGCACCAGACACAAATGGAGGCTCATGCACCACCCCAGATGAACTCAGACGAAGCCCCCTCGTCCGATCCTACAAACACCACCATACGACTTGCTCTATCGCCGACAAAGCAAGCGAGCCTTGCAACAGAGGTGGAGCGCCTCCATGCTACCGCTATCATCTGCAAGATTATCGACACCTCGATTAAGCGCTCGCTGCCTGCTGTGCCTCGCCTGCCCTTCATCCCCCCTGCGCTGCCCACCCTCCCGCTCTCGCGCTGCCCTGCCCATCCCCTTCTGACCCCTGCGCTGCATCCCCCTTTCACCTGCTGCCCCCCGTGCTGCCTCCCGCTGCTGCCTGCACTCCTCAGCCCGCCACCCCGCTGGCCAGCACAGTACAATGGTCTTTTACCCTACCCCCCCCCCCGGCCTCACTTTGCTTCGCCTCGACAATGATGATTCTTTGATATTACTCGCTGGTGCTTCTCAAAGGGTTGTCTTCACTCGGTCCCTTTCCATCACAGCAGCAGACACACATGGAGGCTAATGCTCCACCCGAAAGGGACTCTCAAGAAGCCCCCTCGCCCGACCCTGCAGAGCCCACCATCCGACTTGCTCTGTCGCTGACGCCATGAGCTTGCTTTCCATCGACAGGCGTCTCAGTGGACCCAGGTGGGTGACAAAATGACTACGACGTTCTTTGAGACAGTGGGACCCCGTCATGCGCACACCAGTGTCAGCCATTTGAGGAGACCTGACGGGTCAATTGCTTCAAAGCCACAGGATATGCGTGCAGTTGCTACTGACTTTTATCGTGACCTGCTGTAAGCAGAGCGCTAGTCAGAGCATCAAGATACATGTAGAGAGCAGGTTTGGGCACAAATGCCTTGTCTTGTGACAGAGGAGATGCGCCAGAGGCTTCAGCGGCCTCTACAGCTAGAGGAACTCCATGAGGCCCTCAGAGCACTTCCCCGAGGTAGTTGTCCTCGGGAGGATGGTTTGACTCCCTGTTTTTTCTTGGAGTACTGGGACTGGCTTGGCTCAGATCTTTGTAGAGCTTTTCAATACATCTTGCACATAGGAGAGATGCCTGACAGCATGAGTGAGGACAAAATTCTAGCCAAGGTTCTGAGTTTGAGGATTCAGCCACTCTCTAGAGAGCATTATACATGGGACCCAGACAGCTTTTGTCAAGGAGCGCAGTATCCTTGACAACATCTTCACTTTTTGGGAGGCGTCTACCCTCGCGCGCCTCCGAGGTGAGGATCTGGTGATACTTCTCGATTTTGAGAAGGCTTACGACAAAGTTGATTGGGACTCCTTGGAGGGCACTCTACGTAGGATGGGTTTCCTAGACGCTTGGATTAGAGGTGTGTCAGCTCTCTATAGACGTGCACACAGCCAGGTGCTTTTGGCAGGAGGTAGACAGGACCAGTTCATGCTCACACGTTCGGTCAGATAGGGTTGCCCTCTAGCCCCTTTCCTCTTTCTGTTCAATGCTGAGGCGATGAGAAGATTCTTGGTTTCACAGCACGTTGGTCTGGGTGTCTTAGCGCTCCCTATTTGGGGCGATGAGCTACTGAATACTGAGTTTGCCAACGACTTAGCTTTGTACGTGGAGGACCAGGAGGCCAACCTGCACAGGTGTGAGCAGGCTCTAGAGACATTTTGTTGTACATCAGGCGCATTGATGAACTGGAGGAAGACGGTGGCTTACTGGGTTGGTAGTGCTCCTACGCCTGATTGGTTGCCCGGTGAGGGTTTTAGATGGATTCCCCCAGGGATTGCACTTCACTACTTGGGTTGTCAGGTTGGCCTGGACTTGTCTCCAGAGCAGTAGATTGCTCCCCTCCTCTTGTCCATCAGCAGGAAGTTGCTACATTGGAGTTCGGCACGTCTCTCTTTGGCAGACAGAGTTGTGATGGCCAATCGGGTGTTGTTGGCTACTATGTGGTACAATACATCTTGTTGGATCTTTTCCAGCTCCTGCATCAATCAATTAGTGAGCCTGATATGGGACTTTCTTTGGTCAAGGCGCGACACCCAGCTAGCTCGGGCCAAAGTAGCCAGGAAGGTCATCACTCTACCATGTTCTCAAGGGCGGTTCGGGATCATAGACCTAGCACAGCAGAGTAGAGCCCTTCTTGGAAAATTTGTTGTCAGAGGACAGCTTCCAGGGGAGGAGCCCTGGAAGGAGTTTTTGTTTTAGCGGCTTAGAGCTCGAGTGCCTCATGCACGAGGCCCTTGGAGACCTTACATCATATGGATCTTTACAAAGATGCGCACAATTGGTCTGAGCAGGAGACTGGAGGATCGTTTTGCTCCGAGCCTACTTCGCTCTTGGGAGCAACTGCGGAGTGGCCTGGAGCAACACTAGCCCACTTGCATGGAGGAGTGCTTGAGACAGCCCCTGTTTGCAACCCCATGGTCAGCTCTCAAAGACGCCACTTGGTTGGTAGTAGGCCTCATGTTTCTTGGGGGCCCCATGGCAGAGGGTCCAACACGCACTCTAGGCGACTGGCGTCAGTTCTCAGGTTTGCTAGAGGAGATCCACAGCATCCAGCTGCAGAGTATGAGAGGGGTGCAGAGCATGTGCTAAAACATCACAGAGGCTTTACCATCTGAGAAGCTCACTCCTCTAGAGATAGCAGCTCCCAAACAGATGGGGGCCTTCACGAGGTCCTCATTGCAGTTTGCGCTTGCTCAGAGATTGTACCCACAATGTTCTTCGAGAGCAAGGGCGATGATCGACTACACAGAGTCTTACTAGAGGCTCCACAAGTTGCAAAGTGCTGCTTTCAGAGGATACGAGTAGTGGGCATGTGTGGGAGGACTTGTGTCATATCTCTTCACCCAGCAGCTCTTGAGACACGCCACTGGAGGCTTTGGGTTTGGGAGCGCTGCCATTTGGCATGAGTGCAGTGGGATTCTAGAGAGTGGTTTTGGAGGGACCCTTTCTCTTCAACAGACCAACCAGGGGTCCCTTTCTTTCAGTACATTGTTCGACTGGGGCGTCACATTCTGGCAGAACGGAGAGGCTCATCTTGCTGCAACACTTCATTGGCAGGAGGAGGGTCTCACAGTTGAGTTCTTGTCAGCCTTTTGGGCGAGGTTGTGGGACTCCAGACAGCCGCGGTGAGTTAACTTTGTTCTAGTGGCTCGTTGCACACAAAGCAACAGCAATGGAGAGCAGCGAGCTTGCTAGTACATAGTGGCCTTTCGGCAGCATGCGCAACTTGTGACCATCCTTTGGAGAATCAACGTCACTATCTGTGGGACGGGCCTATGGCATAGTAGGTTTGTCTTCGGGTACATTTGGGGGGAAATTGCTTGGTCCACCCTCACGGGCCCTGCACTATAGTTTGAGCTATCTTCCACCAAAAGGATGATAGTGATCAGGGGGGTCGACCTACACTCCAGTTTGCTACAGAGCTTACCCCACAGGAGTGGTGCAGTGAGAGAGAGGTGTGTTGGGAGCTTGTCTGTGGCCTGACACTCTTGTTCATTTGGCGGGTCCGTTGCTTCCCCATCTGCCAGGCTCGCCTTGTCTCACCAACGGAGACTATTCGGGACTTTTGGCTGGAGTTGATCCATACTCTCAGGGGAGAGCTCGAGAGAATTCAAGGCAGCTCCGACCGCATGCGGGAGCGCAGAGAGGCGTTCCTACGACTCTCACGCCTTGGGCCTTTCTTCACCATGGTCCGGGGTGATCCTAGATGGCACTACCGTCCACCTGTGTGGTTCTTCCCTCCTCCCACCTCTTGATTTAGCCCACATTGTACATATGTTGTTTTCTTCATTGGGAGAGTCTCCCCTATGGTAGATGTAGCCCTCTCTCGTAGGGGTGATTGTAGCCTTATGGGCAGTTTTCTTAACTAATGGAAGGATCTTTTTCTTGGAAAAAAAAAGATTATTGACACTTGACCAAGCAGAGTTGAGGTAGGCGGTCTCCTCCAGACTCGCCTTCTTGCAGAGGTGGGAAAGATTATTGATCTGTTCCTCGGGCGTGGTTACTACCAGATCGAGTTCGAGAACCCCGAGATGGCTTCCAAGGTCATTTCGAGTAGCCGGCTAGCCATCCGTGCAGTCCGGGCTCATTTTCGACAGTGGCGCCATGGTTTTGACCCAGCTTCTGATGTTTTTGTCGAGGAAGAATATGTGCCATTTCCGTCTCCTTTCCTGGCCTGAGGAGAGGTACCTCCCGCTCTTATCCATGATTGGCTCTGAGATTGGGACAGTCTTGGAGACTCTGCGCATAGCAGCTTCAGTCGCTGCCAAGGCAGCAAGTATACCTACAATACGCGTTCTAATTCTTGACACCGAGACCCCCCCGCAGGTAGTCCTCCCTAGATTGAGTGGTGGCTAGTTCCACCTGAGTGTGGAGTATTCGACACTCCTGAACTAGTGCATCATATGCAAGTAGACGGGCCATCTTGTGAAGGCCTGTCCTTGCATGAGAACCCAAGTTGCACCACATACTCAGTCTCCCAAGGCTAGTCTGACACAGCAAACAAGTCCCAAGGCATACAGGTTGGCACTTCTTCAGAGATAGGTGACCACTCAACCGATGGCTGGCAACAAGTACATGGTGGTCGCCATCAAGGACAGGTTCACAATACAGGTACCCCTTGGTGGCTGACCCACGATAGGCCAACAACCATAGCCAGAAGGGATGCGTTCCGAGGAGTGGAGACAAGGGACAGGGCCCAAATGGATTTTTAGTGTAAAAAAGAGGGCGGGACAGCAAGCGGGGACGGGAAGCCCAAAGGGCGTCCCCTATGACTATGCCAGCAACACTGTAGAAACCTACAAGTGGGCTGACCAGCTTCGACCTTCGCGGACGATGGGACTTCTTTGACTATGGCTTCACTCGGTTTCTTGGCGATCAGTCTCTTGACCTCGAAACAACTGATTTCAGAGTACATGTTCTTTTTCTGGCAACGAGGGGTACAAAGGCCTTAGACACAGCAGTTGGTTTCTCTTTTCCGCGAAGTGGCAAGGATCACACATAGTGGACTATGCACACAGTGCTAGACTTGCTCCATGTCCAGGCTCTTGAGTTCTCTCACCACAGGAGGGACTTGGGAGTGACAAACTTGCAATAGACCCTTTGGCCATTGGCCAAGTTCTTTGTGACACCGCCTGATATGGCTGGCTGTAGGCACATTGTGGTGTACTTCTTTGCCGACACCCAGAGTGTGACTTGCTATGTATATGTACATGAGGACACTTGGACACACGATATAGCCCTACAAAATGCACGCTCGTCTTGGGCATGGATGGAATAGATACTTCAAACGCATCTTTCTCAAGGTTGTTCGGATGTGGATTACTCCCCATCCAAGAAGATTGTGAGGTTGGCTGCTCTAGCAACATCCGTTTTCTCACTCGCCCCATGAGGATTGTCTCATCAAATGTGTAGGGGCTTGGTGGACCCCGATTTCTACGCCAGAGGGGTCGATTGAGACAAGAGCTTCAGAGATGCCTTGTGGGTGGCACGGTAAATATTCTTATGTTGCAGGAGCATCACCTTTGTGAGAGCCGTATTCGGTGTTGTGGACAGATCTTGCATGGCCACTATGAGACATTTTGGTCAGCTTCTTTTGAGGTTGGACGCATTCAGGGAGGTGTATGTATGACTAGTGCAAACTCATGGCAGAACGCCATTATGGACAGAGGAATCATTGTGCCTCTTAGGGCCCAGTGGGTTGGGTCAGTACATTGGGTCAGTACATCTATGCGCCCAACCATGCAAGTGCACGGGCTGAGTTTGGTCACATATTGTGGAGTCTTTGCCTCATGCAGAGCAATGATGCATTGACGGGGGACTACAACATGCTTGAGGACCCCTTGGATAGGATTGGGGGCAGCCATGCTATTGTTGCTAAATGGACTATTTTCTTATTTTTCTGAGTAATTTCTATTTATTGAAATTAGGAAATTTAATTGTGTGCACTTGAACCGTAAGGTTAGGAACTATAGATCTACTAGAATTATTAAAAGCCATCAGGAACGTACAACTCAAATGTGTCATATAGTGGGTGACATTAAGGGGTTGTACCATTAGTTCCGTAGGAGGGACCGGAAAACAGATGTTCTTGATGCATCACGTGATGGGTGACGAAATCGGAAAGGAAATATTCCATTGATCTAGCACGAAAACCAAACTGGAAAAAGGAATACGCGTAAAGATGCAAGCACAAAAATAAAGATGGGTTCCGAGAAGCTTTTTCTAAAAAGCAAAATATTTTTAAGTGTTTTTCAGGAAGAGCAAATGCTTTTCCATGAGGAATCCGTATTTGCATTGCATCTGTGCCTGAGAACTGCATCAGGGGACGCCTAGAATGTGACTGTGTAGCATCAATTTTCAGCTCACTCAGCTTTATTGAGTTCTATCCAAGTTCACATTTCTAAAAAAAAAGTGATCGGCTACCGACTTAAAAATAAAGCAAGGATTAATTAAAAAAAGGCCAACTCTAACTCATTTGGCTGAAATTAAAAAAAGGAAGCGACCTCTCTCTTGGCAGCGCAAACTTTTTCTCTGCTCTCTACAAGCTGCCACCAACACTCTCTCTTCCTCTTGCCTTTCTAGCGCCCCCACTTAGACAGATTTGCCAACACAAGCAAGAGGAGGCTCTACCTCCAAAGAACTACAAGTGATTGCGTGATGTTGGAGTACACAGATCCCTTTCCCGCACTCGGAGCGACAGATACCAATTGTGAATTCGCAATTCGAGTTGTTTTGTGTTTTTGCTTTTGTAGGTACTCCATCACGGAGAAGGAGCGAGGAGGCCTCGGCCTATGCTCAAAGATTATGGAAACAGAATCAGGAACGGTCTGTAGAGCTACACGCTCTAGGTACAGACGAACACAGAATTGAGAGCTCGCCTCTCGGGAATTTCCCCCACGGGAAGGAAATTGACCATCGAGTCTGAAGTTTCAGAATGGAGGGGTTACTTTAGTTCTTGTGTTTGTAAAAAGATTCTCCCTAAAAAAGATTCTCTTTGGGAAGGGAGGGGGGGGGGGGGGGATCCCATCTTCTGGTCCCAATACTATGTCGATCTTCTCCCTCGTCTCTTTTGAGTTGGAAATTTATTCATTTTCAGCTTGTTGATTATTCGTGTGCGCTCCCGTTTGTGACAATGGTATTAGAGCTCGGATTCCTCTCTTTCTCTGCAAAGGAGAACAATTCCGAGAAGGAACGGGAAGAACCATGATGAGCCACGAAAGAACCGTTGAAGACGAACTTCAGCAAGTACGCGTTCAATTCACGGAATTGCAGTAGTTTATCTCACTGCCGGCTGTCCAAAAGGTTTTGGACGGAATCAACAAGCCGCAAGGAACAGATGCCGATGGACGTCAAGAAAATATTGCCGGTGGTAGCAACGCGTAGGAAGAAGATGCGCAAAGAGGTGCCTAAGCGCACAAGGGATCTCTAGATCAGGACAAACGCTGTCACAAAACGATGACATGGCATGACCACCATGTCAGGATGGCTGATATGGCAGGCGGTAGAGGAATCCCTGGGTTTTGCGCTGACATGCTGACGTGGCAGATTGTACGGACGGTCTCGTAAATCACGTTGATAGCTGTACGGAATTTTCGCAAATTGCACTGATTGCTTTTTGCAGTTTTTGGACCAAGTTGCTTTAGGGATTACTTTTCTTTTGAGTTTAATTGCTTTTGGGCTTTGCTTTTGGGCTTTGCTTTTGGCATCCCTTGTAAGAATAAAAGGACCCTTAGAGGGCCTCACTTCTCAGAGCATCTGGACGCGGAGTCTGAGAGCGGAGGTCCCCTATGGGAGTTGTACTTTGCTCAAGATAATTATAATCAAGAAATATCGAAAGGGGCGCTAGGTTTTGGGACCAATTCCTTTGGGCACGTAACTACACCGAGGTGTGTCGTCTCGAATTGAACTGTGATTTAAGTTGTGAAGTATTTTCAGTGAATCTCTCTCTCGTGTCGCGGCAAATTCTAAACTTGGGGTGCCCAAGCCAGTGACAATATCAGAGCACAGCCGATTTCTCTTATACCGGAAATCTAATCCTAAATCTTGCGGCACATACGGATTCCGAAAAGAATCAAACGACTCTATCTGCCACCTTTAAACAGGAGGTGATACAGAAAATTCAAGTGGATTAGCAAAGAACGAGTACGGGCCACCTCGGCCTTCGCAGTATCAACTCATGGAGATGAAACGTCAACAGCAAGTTGACGAGTGCGCAAAGCAGATGCTTCAATTTGCCAAGGATCCACAACCGAGCACTAGATGGATGAAGTGCACTCTCCTTGGCAGAAAGCCATGGAGTCGTCAATAAAACCGGCAATCAAGAAACCTCATGTCCCAAGCATGTTTACTAAAGATGAGAGGACATTGTCGAAAAACGAGTCAACCAACTATTTGGGTCAAAGGAGAAGCAATTGAAGAAACGTAACAAGGGAATTGACTTCCCTGGTTACTAAGGCCGAAAATCCTCTATTGAGAAAGCAAGAAAACAGAAGAAGAGTGTACGCTTCGAAGCATTGTCCAGTTCATCCTCATCTTCTTTTCACAGCTCGGATAGCTCATCCTTTTCCTACTCGAGTGATCAGGACAGAAAGGGCAAGAAACAACGAGCGACGACAAGGGCTAGAACTTAGAAGGCCAAGGAATTCAAAGAGGGTGGACAAGCAGTAAAGTTTAAAATCTTTCAAGGTTTGGAGATGCTCCTAAGGCTTTAGCCTTTATCCAACAGTTTGACATAACATTTTCTGGAGGCCGCTATACAAAGCACTCCAAGATTAGACGGGCAGCATCCATTCTGAAAGGCAATGCACGGGCATGGTGGTCCACTCTTTTGTTACGAAAAGAAGCACCGGCCGAAAGGCTAAAATTCAAGAAACTCTTTATTTATTCATGGCTCTCTCAAGAGTATGAACGAGATGTGAGGACCGATTGGAACCACCTTCGGATGATCAGAGGTGACACTTTGGATGATTATCGTGAAAGATTTTGGGATATTTTCCTTGTGAACTCTTCTTCCCAGAAGATCAATTTTAAGGAGCACATTGAGAGGTTTTGTTGTGGACTTCACAAAGAAATTTGAGACTACTGTTTTGAGAAGAAGTCAGAGTCCATTCAACAATTGATGGGATATGCTAAGCGGGGATTCTCTATGCATTCGGGTAACTTGACTTACCCATCAGATGAAGCTTCGACCACTAAGAACAGAAACAGACGACAAATTGAATGTAGAGAACAAGGACATATCCCTGCACGGTGCCCCAACAAGGCACAAAAATGAGGGTGACTGACAGAATGAAAATACAACGGGACGAAGAAATACTCGTTCCAGGACAGATTTTAGATAGACCATTATGGATGAATTAGCATTATTTTGCTGTATGAATTTATGAAATAAGACTTTCCGGAAGAAGATTTTGAATTTTTGGATGAAACCAATGTGGTATGAAGAACCTGTTATTTGTGAGCATATAAATATAACATGATGAGATAATGATGATGACTTTGGAGCGGAGATAGCTCCCGGATGAAAACCTAAATTGAAAAAGAGCGAGAAGATACTCGTTAGGAATAGATATTGACTTTCCAAGACGGGAAAGAGAAAGGTTAAGTGAACGGTGGTTCTTAGTTAAGAACCATCTGGCATTGAATGCGAATTGGATTGAGGAGGACCTAGCAAATACTCCTCACATTTGAAACTCCACATCGACGCTTTTGGTCTAGCTATGACTATTCCAAGAGTTCCCACAGATCAGCAGGTTGAATCTGGTGCAGGCAGGACTGCACAAGAGGGGAGTTACTCCACTTCTTTGTCACAGATTACCTCGATGGAATAAATTCGTTAATTTCCCTTTGGGTTTCAAGGATACTAATGGGCTGACAGTATTCTGCCGAATGACTTTACTTCGACATGGGATACCCGAAAATGATTACTCGCACACGATAGTGCTTGAGTGGAATAATTGACCAAATGACTACATCATTTCTGTCTCAGAATCTATGGACGTGATCGTGATATGGGATTAGTTAAATCGACATCAGTGAGGTCCGGTGCGGGTCTAGATGCGATTGCTAAATAAGTCGCCAAGAATCACGGTCCTATATTCTATGTGATGTGAATGTGATTTGATGTGGTGTGATTGTTGTCTTTGTACAAGTGCTAGATTGGTGTCGTCTAGTGCGTCGGTACTTAGAGTCAGTGTCTACTGAACTGGTTTATAGCCTCTGTCTGTTTTGTAGGTGTAATCGAGGGCGATTACAATTCTTACAAGAGAGGGGTATGTCACAAAGTGATGATGTGGCATGACCACCCGGTCAGTATGGCTAACGTGGCAGGCTGATGTGGCAAGCAGTACGGAATCCACAAATTTTGCACTGACATGCTGACGTGACAGACTATACGTACAATCCTGTAAATCGCGCTGAAAACTGTAGGGAATTTCCGTAAATTGCGCCGACTCCTTTTTGTAGTTTTTGGACCAAGTTGCTTTTGGGATTACTTTGCTTTTGAGTTTAACTGCTTTTGGGCTCTGCTTTTGGCATCCCCTGTGAGAATAAAAGGACCCTTAGGGGCCTCACTTCTCAGACCATCTGGACGCGGAGTCTGAGAGCAGAGCTCCCCTACGGGAGTTGTACTTTGCTCAAGATTTAATATAATAAAGGAATACCAAAAGCGGCGCCAAGTTTTGGGACCAATACCTCTGGGCACGGAACTACGCTGGGCCGTGTTGTCTCGAATTGAGCTGTGAATTAAATTGTGAAGTATTTTCAATGAATCTCTCTCTCATGTTGCGATAGATTCTAGACTTGGGGTGCCCAAGCCTGTGACAAACGGCCTTCCAAGAGCAAGGGCCAAGAAAAAGAACTTTCTCTGGTTAACAAAAGAGAGGATGTCTCTATCTCTTTTCCATCATACTCTCCAGATTATACTACTACTTCTACTTCTCATACAATATCTAAGTCTTCTCCATAGAAGAAAACTCCTACTACTTCACTACATAATACTAAAGAGAAGCCCAAGTTCAAGAAGGATAACTGCATGTTATGTCCTACTTATGGGAGAGGGGATCTAGCCTAGACGCCGTCGGGATGGGCGTCCAGTGTCTGGGTGAACGTAGTGTGAAACTGGCCAATGTGGCTAGCCATTATTATAAAAGGGAGGCCAAGGCCTCATTTGCAGTTATCGACCCCCACTGGCAGAGTGCCAGTGGTTAGCCCATGAGGCTAGGAGTGCGCGAGGTCACCTCGAGAAGGTGAGCCAGGTGGTATGGGACACTCGGTCTTATAGGTGCACGCCTACTCCCTCGGACGTTGGCCCCAGCACGGGGAGCTGCCGGATGGTAGGCTATGGTTGGGTGGTTCGTCCGACGCGTGTCTGTAGGTAGTCTGTGTAGCCAGGAGATCCACTTCGCATTCGTTTCATGGTATCAGAGCCGGCTTGGCTGCACGAAGGACCGTGTGTAGACCTACTGATGGGTTCAAGTCCGGAACAGTAATTTTTAGTAATTAATCGCTGAAATTGCTTGTTTTTTCTTCTCGTTTGTGTTTTTGCAGGTGACAATAGGCACTCTTTTGCTGATTTTTGACAAAAATCAGCGATTTGGCAAGCGGAAGTGCTGAAAATTGCAAGTTTTTAAATAAATTTATTGATTTCGACGGAAATTAGTGAATATTTCATTGAATTACTGATTTTAAATTGAAACTCAGCAAGCAGTCATCTCTCTCTGTAACCTCTTCCTCTACGCGACACGTAGAGATGATGATGATGATGATGTATTTACGTCCTCGGGGGGCAAAATGACCCATGGGACCCAAAATCTCATATATGAGACTCCCCCCTTCCCATGTGAAGGAGGGGACGTGTCATGATTCTGTGGTGATTTTGTTTGTGAGTGTGGTGTGATGTTCTAGCACTTTGGCAAGATAGATGCCTAGTGCTACTGGAGAGGGATGTGTTCTTGAGAGAAGCTCCTCAAATGTAGTACATCCTTGAATAAGTTGGGGAAAGTCGACCCGAATGTGTGCATATGCTGGACATTCAAGGGTTACATGTGCCTCATTTTCCAATGAGTTCAAGTTGCATTGAGTGCATTTCCTCATGTTTGCATCAATATTCAGCCATCCTCCCGTTTCACTTTTGAGCATGTGTGATCTTGTCCGCATCAAGGTGATGGCCCGTCTCGCACGGTAAGACATGGGTGTCCTGATATGTATTTGGGTTTCCCTGGTCTTGTACTCTTCCCAGTATCTCGTGTTTATGTGCTTGCAATAGTATTCAAACTTGGACCTGTGCATTGCATTCTTCCATTTGCTGTGGAGGGCCTCAAGTAATTGTAGTTCAAAATTCAGCTCGTGCTCATGCTCAGTACCTGCCTCTACATGCATGTCCACATGTGCTCCCACATTCCATTTAGAGAACCATTTCTTGATGTCCTCAACAAGGCTAGAGGTGAGAAACTTGCTTGTGTGGTTCTTTTGCGGCTTACATCCTACCTCCCATGCTATGTGAGGCAAACGGTTATGAGGCTTCAGCTTCACCTTCAAGAGATATCTATGCATTCTTTGCAAGGCAAGCATTTCCAATGGTCGTTGTCTAGTCTCCAATAGCATCACTGAGTATGGTGTTGTGGTTTTTATCCCCATATGTCTACATAAGAACTTTTTCTGAATTTTCTCAATGTCATTCCATGTGTTGGCCGGAATACTTGGTCCCCATACCTCTACCCCATACAAAAGCGTTTGGGCCACGCACGCATTGAAAGCCATGGACTGTATTTCCCACCTTCTAGTGACGCTTTGTTTGCACATGTTTTCAAACTCGTAATACCTTGCTTGTCCTGCTTCAATTCTTGTTTTTGCACATTGCCCCCATCTATGATTCGAGGGTATAATGATGCCCAAGTATTTAAAGTTGTCCACTGCTTGAATCTCTTGCCCATCATACATAAGGGCGGGCTGATCCTTTGATTTGTGTGTACAAATCGCCATACATTTTGTTTTCGTGACATTCACTGAAAGTCCTGTGGCTTCGCAGAAAGTATGTACCGCATCCAAAAGTTTTTGCAAGAAAGACATGCTATGCACTAAAAGAACCACATCATCAGCATAAATGAGGAGTAGCAAAGTAATGAGACCTATGTTTGGTGCATCTCCATTATCTTGCGTCGTTTGGCAGATAAAGTCCTCAAGCTCATCTATGCATAGCCCAAATAATGTTGGGGAGTCCTCAAGCTCATCTATGCATAGCCCAAATAATGTTGGGGACAGAGGACATCCTTGTTTGACCCCTATTGTGCTAAAGAACTCTTTGGAGAAGCCTGTTTGCATTTTCAGTTTACATCGAACCGCATGGTAAAGGCGTGCCACCGCAACCCTCAAGTGTATGGGAACCCTAATGGTCTCCATGCGGGACCATAACCCATGACAAGGTACCGTATCAAACGCTTTCTTAAAGTCCACAAAACAACAGTACATAGTTTCCCATCATAATCCGGATTGTAATCAAGTGATCTATGGTACTATGTTTTGCTCTAAAACCTGCTTGACCGAGAGCCCTCTTTCCACTATTTTCAGCCCATGTGCTAATATCCTTTTCTATCAGGCTCCCAAAAAGTTTTTCCATGCAAGAGCCCACCATGATGGTGCGGTAATTCGTGAGTAGGTTACGGTCTCCGCCTTTAAACAAAGCTTTGACCCAATTCTCTTGCCAATCTTCAGGCATGCCTTGGTGGATAGGTTGATTCATCATGCAATGTATCCATTTCTTGGCTTCATTGCCCGACCATTTCAGCATTTCGGAGTTGAAGTGCAAAATGTCAGAGGCTTTCCCAGTGGCTAGTTTTTTCAAACCTCTCAAAGCCGCTGCAAAAGTTATAGGTTCCTTAGTGTCAACCTGAATTTCAGCATTCATCATTATTTGAGCATCGGTGGGAGCATAGAGTGTTTGTGCATATACATACATTTCGTCCATGCTGAAATTTCCCATTATATCCTCCTTTTTTCCTTTCATGTTGCGCCATGCTTTCTTGGGCTCTTTCTTAAATCTGATCACCTCTTGCTCCTCCTTCAAAAGTTGATGCATCCTTCTCTTTTTCCTTTTCAGCATCCTGTATTCCTTGGTTGCACTTTCCCACTCCTTCGTGGACTTATTGAAGCACTTTAACTTGCGTTTGGCTGCTTTACATTCTGCATCAAACCATGGGTTATGAGGGAGACCTTTCACTTGTTGGTGATTTCTTTTAGATCGTCCCATAGTGACCTCTGCAGCCTCTTCTATTGCTTGACGAAAGGTAGCCCAATTTTCTGAAATGTTTTGGGACATGCATTGGCTACTCAATAGGCTGTCCAGAAAGGTGGCATAATCGAATTTCTTTGTGGCTTGCATTCGATATGCCCAACTTGTCGCCTTTTGGATGCGTTGTGTAGGCATGTGTGGGAGGTCTAGACATACATGAATTGGAGTATGGTCCGAGTTCGGTGATTGAGCCCCAATTTTAAAGTGTCCAATTAAATCCAATGCATTGTGGCTAACTAACGCTTAGTCATTAGTGCTTCTTCCATGGTTTGATGTATAGCATGTGTATGTTCCGGAGCTTGCAAATTTCTTGGTGCCATTCATGACTACAAGTTGCATAGAATTCATCATGGATATCAAAGCCGAACCTTGTTCATTCATGAGGTGATCGCATGAGCATCTATCCCATATTGCATCTAATACAAGATCGCCATCTTTGTCGGCGGGATGGGTTGAGTAGTCAACCAATTGAACCTGTATGTTGGCTATGCGAGCATTAAGATCCCCGAGTATCATCACTGCCCCCTGTGGTGTGTAGGTTGCAATATCTGTATATAGGTCGGCAAAAGGGTCATTCTTGGAGAGATTATGCAAATCATAGAACGGGGATTCCCGATGTGGGATGTAGCATCCCGCAATGAACATCGATCTCCCAGATGTACAAATCTCAGCCCATATGTATCGTTTGTGTTCATCTATCTTGCATATCTTAACCTGATTTTGCATTTCCTCCTTGTACATTATAACAACACCACCTTGCCTGCGCATCTTAGTACCAGGCCACCAAACCGAGTGTGTAATATATCCTGGAATACTTGGCAGTCTACATGTGTCTTGTTCCCACGTTTCAAGTAGAAAAAGTATGTCTGCTTGTGGTAGAACCTCTGTCAATCCTTCCCCTTTGTGCCAAGGGAAACCTCGGCAATTCCAACTTGTGACGTGTATGTTCGTGGTCCCATGGGTTTCCCCCTGTCATGCTTCTGGTGGTGTTGCCCCTGTGGGGGTGGTGTTCTTTTTCATTCATTCTGCATATGCCTGTCTTCTTTCCTTTTGTTTCGCGGGTGTCCTGTCTTCACTGATGTAAATTGGGCTGTCCCTTAGATAAATGCGAGCATTTTCGAGTATGATGGCTCTTTTACGTGCATCCAACATTGTGCATACAATTGCGGGATTGTGCTCAGGTCTCTACTTACCCACACGGTGTGCCCCATACACCACTACATCATGCATGCCAAATGTGTTTGCAAGGAGGTCCGTGACCTCTGCATTCAACATGAGTACTTTCTCATTGTCAGATTCGGGTATGCCTCGGATCACAATATTCATACTGTGTTTCTCTCGCTCATTATACTCTTTGTCATCTACATTTGCATACGTCTCATGTGTCTGCGGAATGGCATTTGGAGTACTTCTTACTACATGTGCCCAGGAGGTCGTATTTCCTGTTGCATTATCAATGATGTGTGCAAGCTTCTCGTCGTGTGTAGCTAGAGCGTCTTGCACATTGGAGACCTGTTTGTTTAATGCATCTTGCAGGGCCTGAATTTTCTCATCTTGATGTTGCATTTTCAGATTCTGTATTTGGATTGTGTGCTCCAATTCCGGGTTCTTTAGTGCAAGATTTTTGATGTCTTCACCCTGCTTCATCACCATTTCCTGTAAGGATGAGATAAAACCCCAAATGTCTTGCATCGAGCATAGCACCGATTTCTCGGTTCCTGCACCTATGTCTTTACCTGTCCCTGTATTTGTACCTGTACCTGTATCCATCTTGGATGGGGGTGTTTGTTTATCCTTTGCATTTGGCATGTTTCTTGTCGGTGACGATCGCACGGAGAAACCACTTCTTGAAACCCGCAGGTTGACTGGTTCACTCATTCATATGGGGTTCACCCTTGCTGCAATGTTGCGCACAGGTGTCCACGGCAGTGCTGCGCAGTGTAACAGGGCTGGCGGGGGCAATGGCGGCAGGTGTGCTCCACAGCAATGCTGCGCAGGGGTGCTGGGCTATCAAGGACTGTGGCAAGAGCAGTGGCGGGAGCAGTGGCGAGCAGCAGGCAGCTCATGGAGTCTTGCGCGAGCAGTAGATTGTCATGGCCTGATGGTGTGCAGGGCCATGTGAAGGCAGGGCTGCGCGCTGCGCGCAGGCAGAGAGAGGGAGTGCAGTAGACGACGCGCAGGCAGAGAGAGAGAGAGAGAGAGAGAGAGAGAGAGAGAGAGAGAGATTTTGTAACGTCTATAAAAAGGCCTAAGTCGGCCTATGAGACAAATCAAAGTACATGAGGTGGGTGTCCTCTGTGCAAAAGTAAAAGTAAGCTATCCTTTGTAATGACTGGGGGAGGAGGTAAGTGATACAAGGGTTGGGGGGGAGCCCCAAAACTGGGGAAAGATGTATACCTATATCCTGCGGTAGGTACAATAATGAGATGCTATCCTATCTCTAGCTCCATCTAGTCCCATAGTCAGGATGTAATACATAATGCATGGGTGGATAGGGTGTGAACAATCCGCGTAAGATGGCAGTTGGATCTGCAAAAGCTCGAATGCGTCGCTCTGAGCTTTGCTCCGAACTGTCCTGGAGGTGTGGAAGATCATGACCTTGGTCTTGCCAAGGTTCACTGTGAACCCTCAATGTGCGCAGAAATCATCCAAGGCTGGTAGGTGGCTCTGTAGTCCTTCCTGTGTCTCAGAAACTAGAATGATATCATCAGCATAGAGCATAATATGGACTGGTATACCTACCAAGTCTGATCCCGCTCCGCCTGCTCGTAGAATGTTATCTGATATCTCGTCGATGTAGAGACCAAATAGAGTCAGGGAGAGGGGGCATCCTTGCTTCACCCCAATGGTGCTAGCAATGGAATCCGATAGTCCACCTTGGCATCGCACTCTACCAAAGACCTGTGCATACAAAGAATGAATGGCCCATATCATCTCAGATGGTATTTGTAGCTCCTGAACGCCCTGAAAGAGCCTCTCTCTAGGGATAGTGCCAAAAGCCTTGCGGAAATCCACAAAGCAGCAATAGAGTCTCATCTTCCGTGCTTTCGCTCCATCGATCACGCAACGAAGAACGAAGATGTGGTCGATAGTCGAGAAAGTGCGTCGAAAGCCTGCCTGTCCTGGTGCGCATACCCCTGCTGCCTCTGCATGTGTGCTAAGCTCTACCTCAAGAACTGCCCCATACAATTTGGCCAATGTGTGACCAATCATGATAGTCTTGTAGTTCCCTAGGTCTAGGGTGTCGCCAGATTTGTGGATAGGTACGATGGTGTGCATAGTCCACTCCTCTGGTAGTCCCTCAACCAGAGCGCGGTTGAAGAGACGTGCTATCAAGGGAGAGAGTGTCTGCTGCATATATTAGGTGCTCACTTTGTAGTCCAGTGTGATCTGCTGAGCAGCCATGCTGAAGGCGTCGGATGGCCCTCTCCACCATGCCAGATGTGAAGAAAGTCGAGGTGGTAGGTCGAGGATCAGATGGTGTTGGGATCAGTGGCTGCCCACGTATCTAGTATAAGTGCTCGACATAATCATGCCAAATCTAGGGGTCCTCGAGGAGGGTGGTGGGGCGTGGTTCTCTGAGAATCCTCCATGCTGTGGTAGAATCGGTACTAATGAGAAGGTGGTATAACTCAAGCTCCTGCGCCTCCTCGAAGGCCCGCCGTTTACAACGTGTGATGGCCTTCATCTGTCGCCTGGCCTCGCTCTCAGTGCTCTCCTCTAAGGCTCATCGAGCCCGTAGCTGTCTGTATAGATCTCTGCACTCCCCGTTGTACCATCGGTTCTGGGGTATCGTCCCAGAGCGTGGGGGTCGGCCACTATGGGTAGTGTGGGGAAAGCAGTCGAGGGCCGAGGTGTGTAGGACTGCGGAGAGTTGGCTAGTGAGTGTAGAGAGTGGTGTGTCAGATCCCCTCATATACATGTGATAAATAAACTCTGGCTAGAGCCTAGCTCATGTGTGAAGTGTATAGTGGTGTGTGGTGTGGATGTAGGTGGTGTATGTGAGGTGGGTGAGTCAGTGAGAGATAAGGCGAGATATGCGTGTCAGCCCCAATAGGTAGTGGTGGGATGATGAGAGATGTGAGCAAATGGGCTGCCTCTCTGGAGTCGATGATGTAATCAATTGTGCTACCTCCGCTGGCTACTGATGGTGGTATACAAGTCACGCCGCCGGATGATGGCCATTGCCCCATCCCGTTATAAATAACAAGACGGTGCTCTGATCCCAAGCGAAGTAGGTGTCTCCCATATGGTGTGGGTGTGGTGGTATCTCTAGAGATCCTCTCTGCCCCTGTGTCCTCCATGGTGGAGAGTAGCTATGGGTCATCTAAGTCGTAAATATCACACTGTCTACTCTGTGTCCTGGCGTTGAATCCCGCGTGAAGAAGACTTCACCCAGTCTAGAGTACTCCATGATCTCCTCCTTGAGACATGCATATGGTGAGTGTGAATCCTCCTCTTCTCCTCCGTGTGTGTGGACCTCATTTGTCTCTCCTCCATCTGTCTGTGCAAACCTAGAGCCGCTAGGTGCAAAGTAGCATATGGCGATGTAGAGGATGTGCTCCTCAAAAAGCTCAATCCGTATCCACATGTAGCGTGCTTCTGAATCGCGTGTTACTATCTGTATCCTGCTATGAAGTGAGCAGTGATAGAGGACTACTACTCCATTAGATCCTCTGGAGATCCTTTGGAGGTGTTTTGCCGTGTACACTTCCTGTGTGTACACTCCCATTGATAGTCCTGTACTCAGGGTAGACCTCTCTCTGAGCTCTCGTGTGTCTCTGTGAGTAGAATGATGTCTCTACCATGCATCACCTCTGCTAGTCTCCCTTGGTGTGCACATAGAGAGCCGTTGCAGTTCCAAACTGCCATATGTATCTCCTCGTAGAGTGTCCACGAGTCCCTATGCTACCGCCTTGCCATCAATGATGACTCGGCCATCTCTATATGAAGCCCTCTTCCCCTCCTTGCGAGCTTGGTGTACTCTAGGCGTGCATGCGCGTCGGTTTGTCAATTGCATTGGTGTGAGATCGTCGTCTAGGTAGATAGGTGGTCCATCAAGCCCTCTCAAGATCACCCTCTTGCGAAGGAAAGTAGACCGTGCTTCTTCGGAGGAAAAGTGTAGGATGAGGGCCCTCTTCCTTGTGAGATCTTTATCCGCTCTCCAAGCTTTGAGGAAAGGGGGTGATTCCTCTTTCCTTGCATCCAAGTTTCTTGCATAAAGCCTTTCCATCAAGCTTGGGGGTGAGACCTTCTTTTTCTAAAATGCCCGTGACGCGAATGTTGAGGCGTCGGGCTTGTCTCATCTTCTCTTCCTCAAGGGTAGTGTGCATAATGAGGACTTCCTCCTCTCTTGCCTCCTTCTTGATGTTCTTCTTGACTACTTCGACCCACCCATTTCTAGTAGCTTCCAACTTGTCCTCTATGCTAGCAGTCAAAGCTTTGGTGAGTTCTTCTTTGAGAGGGCTTCCTTCGTGTCCGTGTGCACCTCGCCTTCTTCGGGGGTGAGGGATGCAATCGAGGCTTTGAGGAGCTCAATTTACTCCCTCATGTCTTCTCTTTCTTTGGCCCATTCCTCTTGTTTCTTCTGCCATTCTTCCTTCTCTTGCTCCTTCTCCATCTCCCATCTCTCCTTCTCTTTCTTCCGTGCTTCCCTCTCTTTGATATAGGTCTCCCCTTCCTTCTCGAGTATGGAGATCCGGTGGATAATGGTGTTTAGAGTGGTATCCAATGACTTCTAGTATTCCTTAATCTTGTCGTCAAGTTTGCTCATCTCCTTCCCCACTTCTTCCTCGCTCACTCCCTTCGTCATTGTTGAGAATGAGAATAAATGTGGTTGTGATTGTGTGGATATGTCTGTGGCTAAATGTGAGTGTGAATGTGTGTGTGTGTGTGTGTGTGTGGAGAGGGGGTGCACTCTTACAAGGATGCAGTGGTTCAAGGAACTTTTCAAGCATCTGAAAACTTAGTTGCCTCTGAGACAGGTATGCAAAACATTGTGGTTGAGTCGCGGGCTGTTGATGTTGGTGTACTTATCTCTTGGATGCATAGTTGTGTAAAATGCATTTCATATAATGTGTGTGGGTTATGTAATAAGTGGAGACTAACCTGGCACTATATACATACATGTAAGGCTGACATTGTGGTTTTGCAAGAGCATAATCAACCTGATTATGATGGGCAATGCTCATATTTTGCGGGATACTGGATAGCATATGCTGGTTCATTGGGCTTTTCGGGTGTTCTCATTATGGTTAGGCATGAGTTGCAGCAAGTTCTAGCGTATAATGATCCAACAGGTCGTTGGATGGTGGTCCAATGCACGATCAATGGTCAGATTTATGAATTTGGTGGTGTTTATGCGCACACGATCTCAGGACAACGAGCTATTTTGTGGCGTGAGATATCTTCTTATCCATGGCTTTCTAATGCGTTGCTTTGTGGTGATTTCAACAATGCGCCGTCTTCATCTGATAACACCATAGGACATTCTCAAATGTTAAGCATACAATTGCAAGCCTGGACATATCTTGTGGCATGTACACGGATGTTGGATCTGTGGACCCTCTTGCATCTTGATGTTTCGGGGTATACATTTCAGCATAATGCTTTTTTTGCCTATCATGCAAGATTAGATCGGTGGTATGTCCTTGGCATGCAACAATTTGATGAGTTTGTGTGCGAAATGAGCATAAACCGTTCTTTGCTTTTATCTGATCATGCTCCTGTGGTAACAACTACATTACGATCAGTCTCTTTCTAAGAAGCGTCTGTTGCACATCAACAATGCATATCTTTCGCACGAGGCATTTCGTGAGATGATCTATGAGGCTATTGCTATTCCCCCTTTGGTTGCCCAAATGCATCTTGAACCTGATGTTTCCTGGATTCACTTTGTTGTGCGTGTGCAGAGTGTAATTCAGGACTATGGCAAGCATTACATGTTTCAATTACGAGATGATGTTGAGGATGCTAAGCATATGTATCAACAACTCCAACTCTTAGGTGACACGTTTGTTGTCGGAAACTGAATCCACGGCCCTTTGTCAGGCCCGGGTGTGTCTGCTGCATAATGAAAAACGAAAATTGGATAAATGGAAAACTCGTGCTCGTCATCGAGTGTTTGTAGACAAGGGATGTGCCTCCAAGCAGGTTTTTAAGCACTTGCATCATTCAAGGGCCTCTCAAACTATTAAGCGGTTTATGTTTCGACCAGGAGATTGGACAGCTTCGAAGCGTGAGCTTGCGGATACCATGGTGTCCCATTTTAGGACTGTTTTTCCCGCTCCCCCCGTGGCCTCCGCCGCAATTCTTTATGCACGTCAACTTTTGTTATCTACAGTGCATTCAATTGTCTTGCCTCAGGATGCTTTGGCCATGGAGGCGGCTCTTACAGAGAATGAATTCCACTCAGCTTTGCTTGCTCTCGAAAGATGGCGTTCGCCTGGTTGGGATGGGCTCACTGTGGAATTTTCTCTTTCTAGGAACCTTTACTGTATATGATGAACGTTGCGTGGATGAAACACGATTTGCCAATGTCTTGGAAAGAGGGTTCATTGAAGTTGCTGCCTAAACAAGTGCTTTGTGAGTAGTTCTCGCATTGGCGGCCAATTTCTCTTATGCCCGTGATCTATAAAATTTTGGCTAAGATCATTGTGAATCGTATCAAGGAACCTCTTATGGCTGATATCCATTCCATGCAATATGGCTTTATTCCTCGTCGCCAGATTTTGGATAATCTGGCTAATGTATTGATTGGAATGGAATATGCCTAATATACCCAGCAGGATGTTCTAGTAATGCAGGTAGACATTGAAAAGGCTTTCGATACGGTTCAATGGGATTTCATTGCTGCTACCATGCCGGCCCTTGGCTTTGGCCCATAGATGGTCAACATCGTTTACTTCTTGTATGCTCGCAGTACATGTTCAGGCCTCCTTGATGGAGAGCTGACAAAACCTTGGCCTCTTGGATGCTATGTCAGACAGGGTTGCCCGCTTAGCGCCTTGTTGTATGCCATTGCCACTCACCCTCTCTTATTGTACTTGGATCACTTGACTTCGCTCGGTCGTCTTCATGGCCTGAAGTTACCCAATGGGAAAGACTTCGCAGGACCAGGCCTATGCTGACGATTCGTTGTCCATGCCTCGTAACAACCAGGATGATGTGCGCAAAATTATGCAGGCACTGGATACATTTGGCTTGGCAGCAGGCCTTAAGGTTAATTAACTTTCAGAAATCTAAACTCTTGTCTCTTGCTGTTTGTGATTGGCATCATCTTTTGTGGCCTGGCGAGATTCTCGATCCACATGTGGTGGTCAGGCATTTAGGATATCCTATCGGTTGGCAAGTTAGTAATACGCAACAAATAGATTGGATCATGCAACGCTTGAATGTAAAATTGCACTATTGGAGACTGTCTACATGGCCGCTGCATGTTCGACTTCGTATAGTGCAAAGTATCATGATGGCATATGTTCAGTTTTACTTGCCGTTGCTGCATTGGGCCTCGCTCCCGCCTCTCATTGCTTATGTCTACTATTGTATCTCACTTGTGGCGCACCAGTCCTCATAAGAAAGGCCTCCGCTTGTTAGCAATGGAGAAACTTTGCACTCCAAAGCATCCTGAAGGGCTGAATATTTTGGAACTTCGCCGCCATGCATTGCCAAGGAAGGCTATGTTATTGCCCACTCTTGCATCGCAGTCTCAGCTATGGACAATTATGGTTGTTGATCTATGTCGACATGTTGCCACTCCTGCCTTTGGTCATTCGTAGACTTCCCTTTGGGAGACTGTGTTTGGCAAGATGGTCGGCAGCAAGCAGATGGGAATTCGTTGTGTTTGGAAAGCATTCATTGGAGCAAGGCGTTTTCTTTTACCCTGGTTGATCAGTCGCCTCGTCAAGCCTACTTCCTCTCTGGTCGTGGCATACGCACGGTTGATGATGTGGTGGATTTATCTGGGAATTTTCTTACCTTTTCTCAAGCCGCAGCACACTTTGCGTTAGGCCTACATTACCGTCAGATTTGGAGCTTGCTTCGGCATATGCTGGATGTTTTTCTCCCTATTCCGCCGCTGGCGGGTGGATGCCATATGCCGGATTGGAATTTATGGGACTCTTCTTTGGATGCGATTTCTGCTCGCCATATCTATGCTTCTCTCATGCAGGACTCTTGGCTGGCTGATCATTGTAATGCGCTCTGGGATTTACAAAAATCCGATCAATGGTGGAGGCAAGCTATTACTGCAATCTGGAAGTCTCGCTTGCCTCTTAAGAGCGTTTGTTTCTTTGGCATTGTTTGCTGGGAGTTCTTCCAGTTGGAGCACTCCTTGCGGCGCACCGCATTAGCTCCTCTCGTTGCGTCGGTTGCTCCGCTGTTGATGAGACTGTAAGACATCTGCTTTGGGAGTCTCGCTGCACCAGGGATTTCCTTCGTCGCATTTCTACTTGTATGCACCTTCGATTTCCCTTGGCGGTCTTCCACAAACGATTCTGGCTTTTTGGCATTCTGACGCATTCCCACAAGCAATTTGCCATTTTCTTCGCATGGGTCAGATTTTGGTCGCTATGGTCCCTATGGCACCGTCGCAATCTCCGCATGTTTCACTAGCATGATGCAGATCCTTTTCCATCGTTCAACTTTTCGCTGAGGCAATCATTACATTTTGCCTTTGACATTGGGGACTTATCCCTAGAAACCTTGCAGCTCTTCTATGTTTGTTTTTAGTGCTTTTGTATCGCAGAGCACTTCAGAGTTCTTCCCTTTGTATATGATCTTTTTGGTGGGTTTTCCTCGCCTTGAGGTTTCCCACAAGTAAATTAATTAAAACAGATTTACAAAAAAAAAGTGTGGAGAGGGGGGATGTGGTGTGTGTGTGTTTGTCTGTGTGTGGTTGGCGGCAGCGGGCCTGGTACAGTTGGCAATGCTGCAACAGTGAGGCAGCGCGGCAAGTGCTACAGCATTGGCAATGTGCAGTCGTAGCAGGTTAGCCACAGCGGGTGCTGTAGCAGCAACAGTGGCGCGTGCAGAGGGTGAAACGGCTGCAGCGGGTGAGACAGTTGCAACGCAGGCCTGCACAGGGGTGGCGCGTGGGCAGCTACAAGGGGTGTAGGGGCTGCGCGATGGGGCAAGGCTGGCGAGAACGATGGCGGGCAAGCATGGCGAGAGAGAGAGAGAGTGAGAGAGAGAGAGAGAGAGTGTCGCAGGGATTTCCTACAAAACACTTTCTCTGCAAGCGTGGAAAGGCAAAGCAGTAGCGAGTTTTTTTTCCAGCGTGGAGGATTGAATTGGCTCTAGCGTGGGCAAGTAATCGCGTGCTTGGCACAAGCCCGCACACACACGCAAGCGGGGGCGGATTTGCCATGCGTTATACTTTCTTTCTCTACGTGCGTCCCTGCTCGGATATTTTTTTTTTGTTGCTTCTTTCCAGCCCTGGGCGTTTTTTTTTTAACGCTACAAGATAAGTTGTCTTTTAACTTATTCAATGACCAGGTCCTTTTAAATGTGGACACCTTGACTTTTTAAAAAGGTAAGTGTGAAACCTGTTGGTTCATAAAACCCACTTACAGAGAGTAAGTTTTTTACAAAGAATTCACTTTTAATGTTCTCTGCTTCTCTCCCGAGCCCTCCCTCTCTCACCTGCTCGCGCTCCCACGCTCCCACCATCGTCTGCTTGCCTTTGGACACTAACGCTCACGCGTAGAGATCCTCGAAGTTCAACTTTTCACGACCGAAAAGTGCAAAAAAGGTTCAGTTTCGCGTGAAATTTTCAGTTTTTCACACATTTCGCCATGGATTCCTCCAGCTCGGATGCGCAACGTGATGATGCGGTAGGTAACATTCAAATTCCGTTCACGCATGCTCTATACACATGAATCACAAGCACTTTTGAGAGCTTCGACCAACGTGTTACCGCTCTGGAAAAAGCCAACATTCAGACGAACATTCGCTTGGCCTCTCTTGAAGGGGCCGTGTAAGGGCTTAATTCCCGGCGTACCGATTTGGAAAACATGGCTCAGTCGACGACCGCGCGTATTTCCGAGGGCGAAACCCATCTCTAGCAACTGCGGACGCAGGTTGCTGCTTTTGGGCGTTCACAAGGTGGTCCAACTACCACGATTCCGTACAAAAGCACAAATTTCTCAGGAGAAGAGAAGGAATGCACGGAACTGGCAGTAAATAACTGGCTTCAACAGTGGACCACGTATTTTGACCTCCATGGGGAGCAAGACGAACAGAGGATTCATACGATTCCTCTTTATTTGCGCAGCTAGGCGCTTACCTCGTCTCGTGATGTGACAGAGAAGCCTACGACATGGGTGGACTTTTGTGTGAAATTCAAGAAGGGTTTCGCCAAAATGGATCCTTAAAATCTTACACCAAATTGCAAAGTCCTTCGATGAAAGCTCTGTCTTTTGATAAGTACACAACGGCTTTCAAAGAAGCGCTCACTTTTTGCAAGGTGGATTCCATGCACGCTGTGCACATGTACCTGCTGGGATTACATGAAGATTACCGTTGGGCCTTGATCAAGGACCCTTAATCAAGGACAAAGCCCCGACTAGCATCGAGGATGCACTGGCAAAGGCTAGGACGTTCCATTTGAAAAACAGAGCGAATTATGAGAAGAAAAGAAGTTCATACCATCAATCCGGTGAGAGCGCTTCGAGGAAGCGACCTCGATCCCAGCAAAAGTCCAAATCACCGCCAAGACCTTCTCACGGGAAGAAGAAAGCCAAAAATGCTTCAATTGTTGATGCAGTGAAGAAGGGAGCTTGCTTCGGATGTGGCTTGCTGTGCACATGTAATTGCTGGGATTACATGAAGATTACCATTGGGCCTTAATCAAGGACCCTTAATCAAGGACAAAGCCCCGACTGGCGTCGAGGATGCAGTGGCAAAGGCTAGGACGTTCCATTTGAAAAACGGAGCGAATTATGAGAAGAAAAGAAGTTCATACCATCAATCCGGTGAGGGCACTTCGAGGAAGCGAGCTCGATTCCAACAAAAGTCCAAATCACCGCCGAGACCTTCTCAGGGGAAGAAGAAAGCCGAAAATGCTTCAATTGCTGATGCAGTGAAGAAGGGGGCTTGCTTCGGATGTGTCCAGACAGGTCACCAAATCAAGGATTGCCCCAAAAAGAAGACCAAGAAACCGCAGGGTCGTCCTTCGGATTCACGAGATCTCATGTAACTCTAGTGTCATTCTAGTTGAAATCCATCATTTAGCGCACAGTTCATGCACTAACTGTACTTTTAGCACCACAGTGTTTGATAAGCACGATCTTCTCCGTTTCCCTAGAAAGATCAATGGTCACGACGTAACGGTGCTCCTTGATAATGGAAGCTCACAGAATTTTGTGGATGCAAAATTGGTGCAGAAACTGGGCCTGCGGATGCGGGACAGTGACCATGAGCATCGCGTGAAGATGGCGAGGAAACGGATATACGGAATCAGATGGTTCCAGATTTGTCGCTCAAGCTAGCTGATTACAAAGAGAACCTGGATTTCCACATCATGAACCTCAATAGAGCAAATGTTATTTTAGGAATTCCATGGTTTTATGATAGACAGGATTCATTGTATGTAGAATATGTACATCACTCTCTTGTTTTTGTTAAACAAGACATGCCTCATGTATCTGTTTCGCTTTTTAATCAGATTTCTATAAATAATGGTTTTGCAATACCAATTGTTACTGCTTTGAAAATGTATATAGATACAAAGTCTTCTGTTGTTGACTTTTATCAATGTGTACCATCTGCTTGGTTTGATTCATTAGTGCTTGGTACTTGTCACTGAATTTCGTAAAAATGTTTCATGTTCTTCTATTGAACTTGGAAATTCCAACGAATCCAATCTTATCCGAGAAATCATGACTGATTTCAAGGATGTTTTTCCTAATAATCTACCTCCTGGCTTGCCACCATCGATAGGAGTAGATCATGGCAGTGAGTTGGTGGCTGGTAGTCAGCCCTTCTCAAAGCAACCCTATCGGTTTAGTAAAACCGAGGAGGACGAGATTCAACGGCAACTGAAAGATTACCTCGACAGGGGTTTTGTTCGGCCAAGTAAATCCTTATGGGGAGCGCCAGTGTTACTTTCTCGAAAGAAGGATAACACTATGCGCTTTTGCGTGGATTACAAGGGGTTAAATAAGCTCACCGTCAAGAATAAGTATCTGCTCTCACGCATGGACGATCTTATAGATCGGCTCCATGGATCGCTGTATTTTACGAAGATAGACTTGCAATCAAGCTATCACCAGATACGGATCAAACAGGAAGATGTTCCTAAAACATGCTTTCATACGCATTATCGTCGTTATGAGTTTTTGGTCTTGCCTTTTGCTTTAACCAATGCTCCGACTACGTTTCAGCAAAAGATGAATGATCTGCTAAGACCATTTCTAGGCAACTTCGTTGTTGTATTTCTGTCACGTGCACATCTAACCCTATGTGCATGTGGACAAGCTACTTAATGACAAGGGTTCAATCAGCCTAGCTTAGGAAGTGTTCTGGCACTTTTGTGCGTCTGTTCGCAGACCATGCATGTCCAGACACTTAGAGTAGATGCATATCCTCTGGTTGCACACAGCATGATCATCAGATTACAGTCAGTAGCCAGCATGAGCATTTTTACAGTGCACAGATCCTTTTTCCCTATTTTAGCCATTTTTCCTTTATTATTAATAAGTGACTTTGTTGGGAAACTGGACCAAGCAGCTATATAAGAAAAGCTAGCGCTAATGTTTTCTGGCATAAGAGGCAACAGAAACCACAAGTCTAAGAGTGCACCTTCTCACCAAGACCCCCCCCAAAGCGGAACTCCTAGCGTTTTCAGCCATCAGAATCAGCTTGGCGTTTTCATCAACTGCAGATCAGCCCCAGTGTTTTGCAAGTTGCAGATCAGCCTGGCGTTTGCACATCTCCTAGCGTTTGCTACAGCAGATACCGATTTCCGCCCTAGCGTTTGGGAACAACAGATCAGCCCTAGTGTTTGCAGTTTCCGACGACGGAACCATTCATTGCATCAGCATTTTACATTTTTCAGCACTTAAGACTCCATACCGCAGCCCCAAACCTCGCAGATCCCACCTTCCTGCAACAGATCCTCGCAGCACAGTCAAATCAGCCAGAGTTTGCAGATTCAACCCGCTATTCGCAGATTTCAGCATCTGCATTTTCAGCGCATCGTCGTCGCATCATCATCATTGCCGTCGTCACCAATATAGAGTCTAAATTCAGCAGATACAAGATTTGCAGATTTCAGCTCATAGCGTTTTCAGATTTCAACCCATCTCGTCGTCGTCCTCATCGTCGTCGACATCATCGGCAAGTCCATTGCATTGTAGAGATTTGTGCAATCAATAGTAGACCGCTCTTGCCATAGAGAGTGGGGCCTTAGGAGGAGGGTTTGACAACATTCTGGTGTCGTATTCTTCTCTCTCTATCTCTCAGTCTCAGCACCTTCATTCACAGTGTTTACCACTTTGTTTGTGATTATTTGCACTCTCTCACTAAAGAAACAGAATGTTCTCCCTTCCGTAGTGAAAAGGAACCCTTGACCACAGTTCGGAGCACTCATCTTAAGCAAAGTTCAACATTCACATCCGCTCCTTACATTGGCATTAGAGCTTTGGCAGTGTTTTGTATCACTCAAGAAAAGAGCCACAAGAAATTATTTTTGCTTGTTGCGGTCACACGTAACCCAAGTCCACTTGGGCGTGTCGATTCCTAATCGTGTTTTTGAAGAGTGACAAGAAACCCAAGAAAGAAGGGCTTGTCCAACCTCCCCTTGTTTCTCTTTTCACTCATTGAGAGCAGACTGTGCACTTCGCGGCCGGCCAATCGACGTGAGGTGGGAAAAAACAACCTTGGTGTGACCGCAAGGCCACCAAGGGATGCGCCCGCGGGAAAGAGAAGAGCTCGGGTAAGAGACGATTCTTCTCTCACACAGATTGCAAGCTAAAGAAAGAACCTCAAGAACCTGAAGAACCCAAGTTCCTCGTGAACTTAAGAACCCAAGGCTTCAGTGTATGGTCATCACCCGAAGCGGAATGGATACTTCGCATGGAGGTGGTGAGCATGGAAGTGGCGAAGAAGAATTTTCCCCACCAGGAGGTTTTTCCGACCCTTTGTCACGAGGACCTGGCAACTGCTAACCTTAGTTGTTGGTTTCTTTCCAATGATTTTTGTTTAATTTTTGAGACCCTCTTTTTTTAAGTTCCAAATGGTCGGACATTGTATGGACAATGTGAACGGTAGTTTCACCCGCAGATGGAAAGTTGGTCGGCACTGAAATTCGTACAGTAAGAGGATGTCTAGGCTCAGAGCAAGATCATACAGGTCCCCCCGTCGCACTTAGCAAGTTGTGGATACTAGGAAGTGAAGTCAATAAAGGCATAAAGTCAAGGTGGGATCACCAACAGAAAGTATCCGACAGTTGGGCCACATTGCACTTTTGGATGCGGTCCCAATGAGGCTAGATGGTCAGATGACCAATGGGAGCCCAACGGAAGCATCTCCTAAAATTTAGGGAACTGCTATTTTGGGCCATGAAATTTGTTCGTGTCATTAGCTTCAGAATGACAAGGGGAACATTTTATTACTCTGCTGCAAAGTCAACTGATGCACTTGTTGAGAGATTTTTAAGCAGGACGCTCAATGCGGGAAATTGCATGTACGAGTGCCAAGTGCCACTTTTTGGCCAATTTACCCAGTTTGGGAGAAGAGAACTCGTAACTAACTCTTTGGAGCAGTTTTGGAGGCTGATAACGCTGATTTTCAACCATTTCTCTTCATTTTTGAGCTTCACATGATTTTGCCTAGGTCCAAGGAGCTCATTTTCAGCATTGGAAGGCATCAGATGCGTGTTTACAAGGCTGTTTTGCTACGTTTCCAGCGATACGCAGGTTTTGGCAGCTATGGAAATCTTCCCCTTTTTGCATCTATTTGTTCACAGATGCATCTATTTGTTCACAGATGCATTACAGGTCAAGGGCAGCAGAGGGGGCGCTCGATTTATGCTTGGGGGATGCTTCATTGAGAACCTGTCGTCGCAGGTTAAGAGCTATGGAGTGCTTTCTTTCCCTCTCATGTACAGTGTGGTGCTAGGAGTAATGACCTGTACGCTACACACTGCTCTCTCTCTCCCCCCTACGTGTAGTTATGTGATGCCCCACAAGAGGGCTCTTCATTTGATTGATGTACAGCTGTGTGGGTTCATGCTTTTGTGCTGAGGCAAGAGCCTCCATGAGCAGGGACAGGGGTAACTAGCTGCTACTCCAAAGCAGGCACCGGTGAGGGTCATAACCTCACCGTACAGGTGCGTTTTCAACGCTGTGTATGCGCTGTAAATTGACTGTTTTTCAGCCATACGGATGCGAGAACCATTGGGAATAGTGCCCCACTAGCAGAGGACAGTTAGGGGACTGTTTGGGGCTGAAAACAGGGCAAAAACCAGTAAATACAGCATGCTGAATTTACTGTTTTTGGGTAGGAATCAGAGGGTTTATGCCAGTGCAAGTGAGATCCAGCACGGGAATTGGTTTCGCACAAGTTTTGGGGTTGTTATGCTGCCGAAATTTGGCCAAATCATGTAGTATCTAGAGGGATACAGGTAAAGGATTCCCAGGACTCTACTTTGTAATTTACCCTCTTAAGGAATAAAGAAATACCGAAAGGGGCGCCAATTTTGGGGCCTACAGGTTGTCGGTGTCTGCTCGGAGCATTCTAGCTTCCGAGCTGTGTGATTAAGTGTTAATTCCCGTTACAGGTCTCCTTTGCAAAGTGCTCTGTGTGTGTGTCTAAAGTAAAGAATTTCGGGTGAAAGCCAACGCCTACCGCCCCAGCACGGACCGGTTTCATGGTTCCATCGCCGGGATATCAATCAATTTTTCCCCAAAGAGTGAGCCTCGGTTGTTTTGGGTATAGACACAGAGTACAGGAACGCGGGATTACACTATGGCCGACAAAGGGAAGGACAATGTGGAAGAGGGTTCCTCTTCAAAGGACACACATGAAATTCCGCATGTACGCCCTACCAAAAAGTTGTCAAATAGGGGCTGATTTTCTGTTGCGTTTTTATGGTTTGCAAGTATGAACCAAGATGAGATAGGGAGAGGTCTCACGGTGGTAGATTGGCCACTAGATCTCCTGCGGGAGTGATGTGGGTCTGCCAGGTGATATGCTGCTTGCGAATTCTCTGAGGCGATTGCTTGGATTCTATGACGCATTGGTAAATCATCTTGAAATTTGAGCTTGCATGGTCGTGGGTGGTACGTCAATGTTGTGGAATTATGCTCGTTTGCAGAGGCAAGAGCCTCTTGCACAGGTAAAAAGTTAAGGGATAGGTTGCAAGATGCTATGTGGTGAAGTTCAAGAACTATCCACCTATGGATGCAAAGTGGATAGAAGAGCATGAACTGTCAGAGTCACCAGATATATTGCAGCTTTACCTTGAGCCTTTGGGTTACAGCCTACATATGCCCCAACCCAATGTCTGTAAAGGAGGGGTAATGATAGAGCTAGCACATCAATGTACTCATGGATTCAGTGCAATAGCAGTGTACAGTTTGACAAAAGTATGAAGGTCTCATTAAGTCATTTGTACACATGTTTTCACAGTCTTTCTTGCGGATAAATGCGATGATAAAAGAGTGCTGACAACACAAGATCATCAGTGGCATGTATTTATGGTATGCAATCGAGGACGTTTGCGATTTCAAGAGGGGGGTATGTCACGAGGACGTGGCAACTGCTAACCTTAGTTGTTGGTTTCTTTCCAATGATTTTTGTTTAATTTTTGAGACCCTCTTTTTTTAAGTTGCAAATGGTCGAACATTGTATGGCCAACGTGAACGGTAGTTTCACCCGCAGATGGAAAGTTGGTCGGCACTGAAATTCGTACAGTAAGAGGATGTCTAGGCTCAGAGCAAGATCATACAGGTCCCCCCGTCGCACTTAGCAAGTTGGTGGATACTTAGGAAGTGAACTCAATAAAGGCATAAAGTCAAGGTGGGATCACCAACAGAAAGTATCCGACATTTGGGCCACATTGCACTTTTGGATGAAGTCCCAATGAGGCTAGATGGTCAGATGACCAATGGGAGCCCAACGGAAGCATCTCCTAAAATTTAGGGAACTGCTATTTTGGGCCATGAAATTTGTTCGCGTCATTAGCTTCAGAATGACAAGAGGAACATTTTATTACTCTGCTGCAAAGTCAACTGATGCACTTGTTGAGAGATTTTTAAGCAGGAAGCTCAATGCGGGAAATCGCATGTACGAGTGCCAAGTGCCACTTTTTGGCCAATTACCAAGTTTGGGAGAAGAGAACTCGTACTGACTCTTTGGAGCAGTTTTGGAGGCTGATAACGCTGATTTTCAGCCATTTCTCTTCATTTTTGAGCTTCACATGACTTTGCCTAGGTCCAAGGAGCTCATTTTCAGCATTGGAAGGCATCAGATGTGTGTTTACAGGGCTGTTTTGCTACGTTTCCAACGATACGCAGGTTTTGGCAGCCATGGAAATCTTCCCCTTTTTGCATCTATTTGTTCACAGATGCATTACAAGTCAAGGGCAGCAGAGGGGGCGCTCGATTTATGCTTGGGGGATGCTTCATTGAGAACCTGTCGTCGCAGGTTAAGAGCTATGGAGTGCTTTCTTTCCCTCTCATGTACAGTGGTGTTAGGAGTGATGACCTGCACACTACACACTGCTCTCTCTCCCCCCTACCTGCAGTTATGTGATGCCACACAAGAGGGCTCTTCATTTGACTGATGTACAGCTGTGTGGGTTCATGCTTTTATGCTGAGGCAAGAGCCTCCTTGAGCAGGAACAGGGGTAGCTAGCTGCTACTCCAAACAGGCACCGGTGAGGGTCATAACCTCACCGTACAGGTGCGTTTTCAGCGCTGTGTATGCGCTGTAAATTGACTGTTTTTCAGCCATACGGATGCGAGAACCATTGGGAATAGTGCCCCACTAGCAGAGGACAGTTAGGGGACTGTTTGGAGCTGAAAACACGGCAAAAGCCAGTAAATACAGCATGCTGAATTTACTGTTTTTGGGCAAGAATCGGAGGGTTTATGCCAGTGCAAGTGAGATCCAGCAGGGGAATTGGTTTCGCGCAAGTTTTGGGGTTGTTATGCTACCGAAATTTGGCCAAATCATGTAGTATCTAGAGGGATACAGGTAAAGAATTCCTAGGACTCTACTTTGTAATTTACCCTCTTAAAGAATAAAGAAATACCGAAAGGGGCGCCAATTTTGGGGCCTACAGGTTGTCGGTGTCTGCTCGGAGCATTCTAGCTTCCGAGCTGTGTGTGATTAAGTGTTAATTCCCGTTACAGGTCTCCTTTGCAAAGTGCTCTGTGTGTGTGTCTAAAGTAAAGAATTTCGGGTGAAAGCCAACGCCTACCGCCCCACCACGGGCCGGTTTCACCCTTCCCTTTCCCCATCTACGCCAAGGATTGTACCAAATCCTATGGAGGCTTTGGTCAAGACGATGATCGACATGATGTTACAACAAGAAGCGCAACGCGCCACCTTGGAGCGGGAGCGCGAAGAAAGAAAGGCACAATTGGAACGCGAGCACGAAGAAAGACAGTTAGCCTTCGGAGCGTGAGCGTGAGCAACCACGCTTGGCGGCCGAAGATAGACGAGCCGCCTTGGAGTTAGAGCATGAGGTGCAGAGAGACCAACACATGCAAGAGTTGGTCCTACAGGTATTCACCTCGAAACCGGAGCCGGTCAAAGAAGTTGGTGGTTCATCAAGTGGCGCAAGCCGAGATTCTGTCACAAGACGAGCACTACGTGCCGATAGAAAAGAACAGACTGAACAGACCACGCGCCTGATGCTCTGATACCACTGTCACAAGACGGGCACCACGTGCCAATAGAAAAGAACAGACTGAACAAACTTTTAGCACTTCAATAACAACTGAACTGAAAAAGAGAGAGACGACACGCGAGACGGAGTGGCGGAATTCCACCAGAGAGAGTATTGGCCCCAAACCTTGGCGCCCCTTTCGGTATTTCTTTCTATTGCATCAACATAGTACAAGCCGGTACTCCAGACTCTGCACCTTCTCCAGGAAGCATGCCAGAGAATGAGCCCTAACCTCATATTTGAAGACCCTTGGCCTGAAAAGCAGTTACAGTAAAAAGCCTTTGAAACTCAAAAGCTTCTGGTCCAAAAAGCAATGCCAACAACTACCAACGTAATTTACGGAAATCCGTATAGCCTACCACATCATCAGCCAGTGCAAAACGCGAAAATCCGTACAACCTGCCACGCCATCATGCCAGCGCAATTTTTGAAAATCTGCCACATCATCAGTTTTTGGCATGTGTCGGGATCCTGCTTTATTTTCTTCCTTTATGTCACTTGGGGCCCCATCGAATGGGGTCCCCATAATTGGTAGGACTTCTTCTATTACTTGTCCTTCTTAGGATTTAGGCCCCTCGGCCACATCTGTAAGTTGGCTCCATTCTTTAGGCTTTGACACGTCAGCAGTTTGTTATAGATTCGCACTCCAACAACCCCGTCACCGAGAAGTTGACATCCAGTAAGTATGACGATAAGATGGATGCTAATGTTATTCATTCTTGGTTGCATCAATTTAGTGCGTATTTTGCGACAACTAAGAAGACAAGGAATAGCAAAGTTTGGACGGCAGCCATGTATCTTGCCGGTGATGCCATTAATTGGTATCAAGCATGGCAAGAGGAGCAATTGGCCGCCCACCTAGAGGAAGCCGAGGTCAGCGTGCCCCTTTCTTTCAGTCGGGCCGACTTCCAAGACAAGCTCAAGGCGCGTCTTGCCACCTCAGTACCTAGCGTGATTAAAAGAAGAATGGCGTAATCTTAAGCAAAATGGTACTCCAATCATGTCTTTTTCTAACCGTGTTTTGCAGCTTGCACCCAATTACGGGAAATCGGATACGAAGCGCAAAGAAGCTTTTATTTTTGGGTTGGACGACTATATCAGGTTTGATGTCGAAGTCCTCGACCCTGTAGATCTCAACAAGGCGGTAGTGATTGCTCTCGCACAGGAGATGAAGCACAACAAGGGAAAGCCTAAGGAGAACAAGTCGTCTCAAAGTACCACTCAGACTTCTCACAACCCTCAGAACAGTAAGAACGATAAGAATGGTAAGTCTTCTAACCAATCTTCATCTAGTCTCTCAGAAAAGAACTCACAAAATGAATCTAAGGGTAAAGCTAACACAATTGCTAAACCTAAGCTCACCCCAGATGAAAAAGCCACATAAGGAATTTTAGGAGGATACATCACGTCAAAAGAACAAAGCATTTATTCTAAGGAAGGTCGATGTTATCATTGTCACATCAAGGGTCACATAAAAAGAACATGTCCTAAGATGGAATCTAGCGAATCTAAAGAACCCACAGAAACCACATCCTCTGTTAATGCCATAAATGAGAACACGAGTGTGTCCCAAGTTTCTCATGATCCTCCCATTGATGAGTCTCTCATGAAGTGTTATGGTCATGTGAATGGTCAACACATGGTGGTCTTGTTTGATTCTGGTAGTATGCATGATGTGATTAGTCCCTCTCTTGTCGAAAGCGCTCGCTTGGAGGTTCGCAAAGACATCTCCTTTCGAGGTGTCGGGCTTCGCTCCCGGTATGGACTCTCTCATTACAGAAGAATGCCTTGATGTGTTGTTCATTGTTCAACAAGCATCCTTCCACAGAAAATTTGTAGTATCTCGTCTTTTAGGATGTGATATGCTTTTAGGCATTCAATGGTTTCGTTAGCATAACCCTCTCATTGATTGGGTAGCCAATACTTTCACTTTCAATGCCAAAAGTGACTCTCCCATTGTCATTCATGGGGAGCAAGTTGTTCATTCTTCATCTCTCATTTGTAATGTGCAGGCGAAGATTGAAAAGAATCAGGAGAAGGAGACTCTCTCATCGTTTCTTCTCCAAAGCATGATACGCATGATTTGCATTATCAAGATGTGATTGTTCAAGCATGATGAATTGCACGATAAAGATGTGATTGTTCACAAGGATGATGATTTAGTTGATGCTTTTTCTAGTGAAGCTAACCTCATTGCACATTCGATCAATTACAAAGAACCGATCTTGGCTGTCGAGTCAAGATCCCAAGAACCCCCACAGAAGTATTATGTGTACGCATGATTAGTCAGCACGCATTGTTCGAGTGTTTCATTCGTGATGGTTTCCTGTATTTCAGTCACCGTCCTTATGTGATCCCTTTTCATAGGCATGCCATATGGTACGATAAACACGATTCACTCATGAATGAGCACGGATGTATGCGGATCACACATGAAAAGATGAAATGTTTGCACCCAAGGATTTCACATTCCATGTCTCTTCCTTGGCATGACACAATATCTGAAAGAGCACAAGAAGGATTGAGCATCAAGCATCAGCATTTCCATTGTGATTTGCCACAGTTGATAGATTTAAAGCAGAAAGACAAGTTCAATTCCATTGTTTGTGTGTGTTTGATGAACGGTTTGACACTCCGTCTATATGTTCATCTACATTGCATCATAGTTACATGGGACGGCGGGTCGGGGTCGGGAACGGGGTCGGGACGGCAAAAGTCAGGAAACAGGGACGGGGGTCGGAACGGCAAAAAAAAAAAAAGAGTTTTTTTGGCATTTTTTGACCTACACACATGCCACACACATAGAGCATCACTTTGACCATAAATTTACACTAAATAGACCAAAGAACACGAGTCATATAGGCTGAAATGTGCTAATAAAACATCGATGATCGATGGATACAAAATGAGAAGTGCATGCCACAAGGGCTCAAGAGTCAAAAAGCCTAAAGGACTTAGGACAAGCCTGAGGCCTCAAGGATAACAAAAAGTACAAAGGGCTATGTAGTAGGTAGAGTCGTATACTCAAGAGTCTAGACTCGAGAGTCGAGTGATCAATGATCATCAAACTCAAGAAGTGCTCGCCTGCTGAATCTCCACATCGTCGTCGTAGTCGAGGTCGTCAGCAACGTATGAGGGCTCCAGCTCGGGAGGCTCGCATTGAGGCTCGAAATCCTCCTCTAGCTCCTCCAAAAGAGTATCGGCCATAGATGGATTCTCTTGTGCCATCTCCCACTCAGTGAAAGGATCTACCTTGTGTGTGACGCTCTTGGCAAGCATGCGTAAGTTAGCGCTCACAAACACCAAATCATTGGCCCTCTGAACGCCAAGGCGATTCCTCTTCTTAGAGGCAATGTGGCTGTACACACTCCATAGTTGCTCCAAGCAACTAGTGGTACATGCTTGGCTAAGGACACGAACAGCCAAGCGCTGCAAATGTGGGCCATCTCCTCCATAGTCCTCCCACCACAAAACCGAGCCAATCTTGTTGCGATCAAGCTGTGCATCTACACATCCATAGGAGCCCTTCTTTTGCTTGTAGTTGAGTAGCTCGTCTCTAATCTTGCGCCTAATGTCACTGCTAGGCTCAAGGCGCTCCAATGCAAGCCGCCATCCTTTGCTCACCTCCTTGTCGGTCTCTTGACGCCTTCCTTGAAACTCAGGGTCAAGCACATAAGCTGCCGCATGAAGTGGAGAGTAGTATCCATTCCACCTCGACTCACACAAGCCATGAATCTCCGCATACTGAAAAGGGTCAGGCACAAGCTTCTCAAGTGCCTCTATCATCCGATCCATGGCTTCGTAGACTTTGCCAATGCATGGCTGCAAGCCATCCACCACTCGAAGTAGGTGTAGAATAGGCTTGACCATGGCGTCAAGAGTCTTCACCTCCTCCCACCAAGCGGCGTCGTCGGCCCATTCTCGGCATTTCAATCCTACTGCTGATGTAGACTCCGGCATGGCCTGGAACTCATCACTGAGAAAGAGGGCCCTTAAGGCTCCGCCACATGTAGACAAGCGGCCTAGCATAAGCCAATTGAATGCAAATCTTGTCTCTGAATATTTGAGCAAAGACAAGTGGCTCCTCTTTGAGAATTCATGGCGCACTTTTTGATGGTTGAGCACAAAGGAGACAATTCGAGAGGCGTCACCAATGGTGGGTGAAATCCATGACAAGTTCCATATGTCCTTGAGGAGGTTATTGAGGCAATGCGCCATGCAAAATGTGACATGGATGCTGGGATACATGCCCTCAATGATAGCTCCGGCTGCCCTATTTGACGCCTCTCCATCTGCAACCATACAAAGGACATTCTCCGGGCCGGTGATCTCTATGGTGCTTGTCCACTCCGCAGCAAGCATCTCGGCGGCCTTGCCACTATCGGATGCATCATGTGACTCCACAAAGTACATCTCCCCCCGAGAGTAGGCCACCACCCCGTGGATGGACCGCTTGCGGGTGTCGCTCAATCCATCTACAAGAAGAGAGACGCCATTGGTCTCCCACAAATCCTTTGTTGCTTGGGCCGCTTGCTCCACGGCAAGCTTCTCTTTGTCAAGGAGGGTGGTGCGAAGCCTCTCCGATGAAGGTGGCACATAAGAGGAGCCATATTCCCCTATTTTCGTAACCATGGTTCGAAAGTATGGAGACCTATCCATACAAAATAGAGCATGTTGCGTTAGTATGGAGAGTCGAGAAATTATAACCCATTATGAATACAAAATGGAAGATAGCAATGTGCATATGCCAAGGGAAACTCACCACGAAGCATGGAAGGCAATGTGGTCGTGGAAGAAGAATCGGGCAACCGACCTATCTACCTCTTCCTTCAATTTAGGATTCCAATTTTCGTTGAGAGTGGTTTGGCGATGCGGAAGGGAAGAGGACGGTGTAGATCCATGGCTCTTGAAGGTTCGAGAGATGTCGTCAAGGTTGGCTTCCCTTTGCTCTCGCGGTGTCGCCGTGGCGGAGGGATCAACAGCAACAAAACGGCCCCTCTTGGCCGCTTCCGCAACCTCATACACCGTGAGTTTCTCAAGAAGATCCAACCTCTTCTCAGGAGCTACATGAGGGCAAAACTTCACCTCGTGACCGGGTTCATGAAGAAGATGGGCTCGCACTTTGTTTGAACCACCCGATCTCTTGTATGGACATAGCTTGCACAACCATGGTCTTGCACCGCCACCTTTGCCACGCGAGCTAAAGTCGACTTCATCCCACCACGACCACGTTTGCACGGCGGGCCTCCTTCGAGAAGAAGCGGCTTGAGAAGTGGAGTTGGCTTGAGATGACATGATGGTGGAGAGACTCGAGAGAGTAGAGCTTAGAAGTTAGAAGGGTTAGAGGAGAGCTTGTGTGGAGAGAGAGTAAAGGAGAGCTTCAAAGTGGGTAGAAGAGGGAGAGGAGAGCTTCAAAGTTCAAACTTGAGCCTTGAGCTTGAGGGAAATGAAATGAGCTTGAGCCTTGAGCTTGAGGGAAATGGAATGAGCATTGAGCATTGAGACTATGAGTATTAAGAGGCCCAAGGGAGCCTTTTATAGCCTCCCAAGGGCCAAGGCTTAAAAAATATGGCAGTTGGGGCTGCACAGAGCCGTTGCAAACGGTCAAAAACGGCCATTTTTTTGAATCCGACCCCGGCCGACCCCTGCCGTCCCCGTCCGGTCCGTCCGACCCTGGTCCGGACCCGGCCATCCCCGGTCCATCCCCCCTGCGACCCGCCCGTCCGGCCCGTTTTCCGTCCGTCCCTTGGCGTCCCCGGCCCAGTTACGGCCGTCCCCCGGCCCTAGGGCCCGTCCCCCCCGTCCCCTGTAACTATGCATTGCATGCATAGTCTTTAAGGAAGACTAGAATTTTTCTAGTCACTTTACATAGCATGGGTATGTTCATGTTGTTGTGTTGGAAGTGGTTGCAAGAATTTTCATCCTCGGTGATTCTTGAAGAAGGTAGACGCATAACTATACACGAAGTTGAAGCATTGACAGAGCCACAGATGACTTTGTCGCTTTGGTGCGGCCCATAGAAGCAAGCGTTGCAAACCTTTATGAAGTTCAAGTATCGCACAACCCACACAATAGATGTTGGGTTAAAGGCCTAAATAACCCCTTTTTGTACATTTTTATACTTTGTGCAGGTTCAATACCAAGTTCATATTGAACCTGGACACATTTTTTTAAAGTCACTTATAATAAAAGTGGGAAAACCCAAAACTCACTTATTGAGTTTTCCCCAAAAACGTAAGCTCTCTCTCTCTCTCTGCTTCGATCCCTAGCGCTTCCTCTCTACTGCACTACGCCTCCTGCTTCTTGCCCAAATCCTGCACTACATCGCAACGCGCACCTACTGGTACCTTCTGCTTCGCGCTTTCAACTGGCATCAAAGCCCTAGGGTTTCAAAACAGCCCTGCGCAGTCTGCTGGACAGCGAGTTAAAATTGCTCTCCCGCGATCAATTTCGCTTCCATCGCGAAGCCCCTTGCTTCCGGAGTTGAAAAGGTCACCAAAACTGCCAAAACAGACTGTTTTTAGGTCAAAACAGGTGATTTACAGGTTATAACATGTCAAAACAGCAATACGCAGGTGTATCAAAGTTGTGGGATCACATGTATTGATGTTTGTCGCAACAAATTGAGTGAAAAGCTGAGTACAGGTGCTTGAAATTGCACTTTTCAGCTGAAATTTCAGATTTGGACAGTTTCATGTAAAGAAATTGTGGTCTATCGTATACAAAGTCTTGTGGTTGCTCCTATTTGTGAAATTTTCAGCCTATTGCATCTCTCTTGTATACACACTTGTGGTCAAGTTAAAATGGCTTCCTCCTCTTCCGTATCTGACACGAAAAGTTTGATGGAAATCAAACGGTATGGTCAAGGCTTCGACCTCTGGCAAGAACGCATGCAAGGTATCCTTTTCTTAAAGGATTATGAAGATGCATTGGAAGAGAATAAGCCGCCAGGTTTGTCTGACGAAGAGTGGGCCAGGTTGAATGAGAAGGCTATGGCCTACATCAAAATGGCTATCAATGATGACATTTTGACGGACATCAAGCGTTTGGACTCTTCTTATGCAATATATGGCAAAAGCTAAAGTCCAATTATGAAAACACAACGCCTGTGAACCAGGTGCATTTGATGTGAAAGTTGGTGAATATGCAGCTCGATGACTCGAAGTCAGCTTCTGAGCATTTGAGTGCTTTCACAGGTGTGTTGAGTCAATTGCAGGACAGTGGGCTTCAGCGATTCGATAATAAGCTGAAAGCTATTTTCTTGCTTATGACATTGCCAGATACTTAGAAAACCTTTGTTGTCTCCTTGAGCAACAGTCCCACCCTCACGTATGACGGTGTGAGAGGGTCTATTCTCAATGAAGAGATTAGATGCAAGTCTAGTGGGGAAGGTGGCAGTTATGCCTACAATACAAGAGGTAGAAATCAAAAGCGTGATGCGGGCAACAGGACTCAAAATAGAAGTAAGAGCAAGACAAAGGATAAGGATGTCACTTGTTATCAAGGTGGCAGAGAGGGTCACAAGAAACCCGATTGCAGGTATTTCAAGAAAGAGCAGGAAAGGAAGAAGGAAACGCAAGATAAGAAGAAGGAAGATGAGAAGAAAGGGGAAAAGTCAGCAGGTGATTCCTCCAGGGATGCTGAGAATGCAAATGTATCCTCTAGTGTGGTCATTGAGGAGTTGTTAGACGTTGAGGAAATTTTGGTTGCAGCTTCATGCCGCTCAGATTTGGTGATATTTAATGCAGAAGACATGCTTATCTCGAAGAAAGATGTCATTGATGCATTGCTCAGTGCTAATGATGGCCTATCCCAATCATGGATAGTGGATTCTGGTGCTTCATTCCATGTGACTCCATCTTTGGAGTGTTTTGCTATATATGCTGCAGGCAATTATGGCAAGGTGTACCTTGGTGATAATTTTGCTTGCAATATTGAGGGAATGGGTACGTTGCGTTTGGCTCTTAACAATGGTCAAGAGCTTGTGTTAAATGATGTCAAGTTTGCACCAGGCATTAAGAAAAGTTTGTTATCTGTTGGCCAGTTAGGTGCACATGGTTATACTACCATCTTTACTGGGGGTTCATGGAAGTTGCTTAAGGGCTGTATGCTTGTTGCAAAAGGGTCTAAAAGAGATACTTTATACTATCTTCGATGCAAAGCTTTGCCTGGCAAGTTTCTTGCTGATGTTGAAGTTGCTTCACACACTGAATTGTGGCATAAGAGACTTGGCCATATGAGCCAAAAGGGTATCGATGTGCTTTCCTCTCTGAAGAGGGTTGATGTAAAAGGCAAAAACTTGGATTTTTGTAACGATTGTCTTTATGGAAAGCAAAAGAAATCTTCTTATTACTCTGGTGTCTCTCGCAAAGCTAATCCTCTCGATCTTATTCACTCCGATGTATGCACTATGCCTGTTAAGCATAGAAACAGGGGACCCGGGGATGTGGCTCTTTTTGGTAGGGACGCAACGAGGGACGCGAGGACGCGGGACGGGACGGGGGGACGCGATGGGGACGGGTCCCTCACATGGGACGTAGAGAGGACGCGTCCTAGGACGCGGGTCCCCAGTGACACTTGCAAGCGGGACGCGGACAGGGGACCCTACACCCTTTTTTTAGGCTTTTTAGAGTCTTGAGCTATATGCCATGTCTCCCACCAGACTCTTCTAACCCACTCTTCACTTGTACATCATTACTTTTTCCCCTTTGAGTATGATGATTGATCATCGCGTCAACATGTGCGGCGCGTGCTCGCCACGTTCTTACCGCATATTATATTTTGGTATTTATGAGTACAAACCCCACTTTTTCTTTGCAATCTTGTGCTCCTAGTGTTGTCTAGTATAGAATGAGTGTTTTTCAAAGTGCGTCCCCTGACCCGTCCCCCGTCCCTTGTCTTGCCACGTCCCCGTCCCCGAGACCCATCCCTGTCCCCGTGTAACTATAATGTTAAGTTTTTTGGTGGTGCATTGTATACCTAGATGAATCCAGGATAAGCCCAGATTCACCCATTGTATTTTGTTACATTCATTGATGACCATACTTGGAAAGGATGGGTGCATTTGTTGAAAAGTAAGAGTGATACTTTTAATGCTTTTAAGAAGTTTCATGCTTTTGTCACTACGCAAAAGAGTACTAAGCTTAAATGTCTCAAGTCTGATAATGGAGGAGAGTATGTATCTGCTGAATTTCAGCGTTTTTGTGCTGAAAATGGGATTAAACGGGAGTTGACAGCCCCTTATAATCCGTCTTCTAATGGTGTGGCTCAGAGGTATAATCGTACTTTATGCGAGAGAGTGCGTTGCATGTTGTCCACCGCTAATCTTTCCCAAGAGTTTTAGGGGGAGGCATTGAAAACTGCAGTTCATATTTGCAATCGCTCTCCTAATTTGCAATCGCTCTCCTAATAGTACGCTGAAAAATGACATTCCAGAGGAGGTTTGGTCTGGCAAACCTGCCTCTTATGATCATTTGAGAGTATTTGGCTGCGAGCTTTTGTTCATGTATGCAATGACTTGAGAACAAAGCTTGATATGAAGTCCATTAAAGGAGTCTTCCTAGGTTATGGGGAAGAAGGTGAAATGGGCTATAGAGTGTGGTTACCACAGTTTAGAAAGGTAATACCCAGCCGAGATGTAGTGTTCAATGAGGCAAAATTGCTTAAGAATGCTACAAAATCTAATGCTGACAAGAAAACAGTCAGATTTCAGCCTTTCGTGCCACCCATTGATGTTGAAAAAGAGCCTCATGATGCATTACCCCAAGCTGAAATTGATAATCAATCGGTTAACCTTGAGCCGGAAGAGGAAGGACATGATTTTGATGCTCCTAATGAAGATGGACAGCAGCATGATAGAGTTGAAAATGAGTTGGCTTATGATGTAGAACCGTTGCCTGAGAATGTAGATCATTGGGTACGCAGGTCAACTTGTTTGAGAAGGCAACCGCAGAGATTTAACCCCTCTTTGGATTATGTAATGTTGACAGATGAGGGTGAACCTCTTACATATAAAGAGGCCAAATCATGTGAGTCAAGCAGTAAGTGGGAGCTTGCGATGCAAGAGGAAATGAAATCCTTGTATGCAAATGATACTTGGGATCTTGTGCCATTGCCTAAAGGGAGAAAGGCTCTTCCTAACAAATGGGTATACAAGATTAAGATAGTGGATGAAAAACCCAAGTACAAGGCAAGATTGGTTGCAAAAGGATATGCACAGAAAGAAAGAATTGATTTTCAAGAAATATTTTCTCTTGTTGTAAAGCTTACAACTTTACGTGTCCTTTTTGCTCTCGTTGTCGTGCTTGATTTGGAATTGAATCAAATGGATGTAAAGACAGCGTTTTTGCATGGTGACATTGAAGAGGAGATATACATGAAACAACCTGAAGGTTTTGTAGTTCCTACACGCGAGGAACTTGTATGCAAACTGAAAAGGGCTCTGTATGGTTTGAGACAATCATCACGATAGTGGTATAAGAAGTTTGACACTTTTATGCTGTCTCAAGGCTTTAAGCGCAGCCATGCAGATCATTGTTTGGATACGAAAAGGGATGAAGATGGTAGTCCCATCATACTTGTTCTCTATGTTGATGACATGCTGCTTGCCGGGAAACATAAGACTAGTCTTGATGCTCTGAAACGTAAGCTAAATTCAGCATTTGCTATGAAGGATTTGGGTGATGTAGAGCATATTTTGGGCATGCGTATTAAAAGAGATAGAAAGATGAAATTGTTGTTTGTATCTCAAGAAAGGTACGTTGCAAAAGTACTTGACAGATTTAAAATGGCTGATGCTAAGTCTCTTGGGGTACCTTTACCTCCATACACTAAGCTTAGCAAAGCACATTGCCCAAAGGATGAGGTGGCATTGAACGCAATGAAGGGAATCCCTTATGCATCAGCTTGTGGTTCTCTTATGTATGCTATGGTTGCCACTCGTCCCGACATTGCTTATGCAGTGGCAGTTGTTAGTCGATACATGTCGAATCCTGGCCAAGCGCATTGGGAAGCTATCAAATGCATTCTGAGATATTTGAAAGGTACACAATCAAAGTGTATCTGTTATGGCAAAAGTGACTTAAAGCTGCAGGGATATTGTGATGCAGACATGGCAGGTGATATGGATACCAGGAAATCTACCAGTAGATATGTATTTGCCATTGCTGGTAGTGCAGTCTCTTGGTGTTCTAGGTTACAGAAAATTGTGGCATTGAGTACTACTGAGGCTGAATATATTTCAGCCACAGAGGCTTCAAAAGAGGCCATTTGGTTGGGCAAACTTACAAAAGAACTTGGCATGCCTGCTCATACACCCGTGTTGGGTTGTGATAGCCAGAGTGCTGTCCATTTAGCCAAAAAAGCCATGTTTCATGCGTGTACCAAACACATAGATATGCGGTACCACTTCATACGACAGGTATAGTTGCTTTAGCCAACATGAACTTCACCGAAAAATCCATGTTGGGATGCACCACAAAGAGACGGCAAGCAACTCGTGGTTAGCCAAGCTTCTGGAAGGTACACAAGCCAGAACGTGGGCTCAATTCAAAACTGAATTTTATGAACATCTTCTTCCGCTTGACTTCGAGAAGGACATTCAGAAGGAATGGGACTAGCTTGCCCAGAAGGAACATGAGAAAGTCACGGCTTATGTTGACAAGTATTGGTCAGTTCTTCTGAAAGTTACGTCTCTCATGAAGATTTCCGAGGAGGAAAGGATGCGGAAGTTCGAAGCAGGCCTTCAACCCAGTGTTACCGGGGAACGTCCTTTATTGGCCAGGGAACGTCGGAACAGCGTTCAGGACACTCGAAGGTGGAAGGAACGTTCCGAAACGGCCATACGTTCCGGGTGCCAGTCTATCACCAAAACGGTCCGTTTCGAAACGGGCAGAGCAGTTCTAGAACGGTAGGGGCCATTTTTTCTCAATATGGCAAAAAACACCATCATTTTAAAAAGACCCTTACTTTCCCCCTCCCCTTTCCACTTATAGCAACGCTCCCCCACCTCTTCACGTCTCCATTCAAGATCTCAAGGTCTCTCCCTCTCAAGGCTCAAGCTCCCTCTCAAGTCTCAACTTCCAAGCTCTCTCCCTCTCCAGCTATAGTAGGTTGAAACAACCTTCAAATAGGGTCATTTGTTAGTAGTAGTAGTCAAAGGACTCTATTATTACCTGCATTTATTATTTAACCACACCATGTTAAAAATTCCATTATTTAGGTGTTTTTTAAGCCTCCCATTCTGGGCCCTTGGTCGTTCCCCGTTCTGGGCCCTTGGCCATTCCCCGTTCCGAGAGGGGCTCATCCCCATTCCCGTTTCACGTTCCGGGTAACTCTGCTTCAACCACCACTTCGGAAGAGCATGAGAGTGTACCCCCACGATACCCTTAAGCGGATGATGGAGTCGGCAATCATTGCCAAGGATCTACACTCCACTGTTACCTCCGGACGGATGGAACATGGCACGCACCGTGCAACCCAGCGAGCGGTTTATGATGGCTATGATGAGCTAGGCAAAGTGTCCCCCCGAGGACTCGGATCAGCCTAAGAAGCTAGAGCTAACCGGCAAACGGCTCAAGTATCTCACTCCAAATCAAGTACAAACCTTCAAAAAGCAAGGAAGGTGCTTCTATTGTGGTGAGAAACGACACATGAAGAGCAACTGCCCTAGTCAGCAGCAACGGCAGGAACAAGCATCTTCAAATAAGGAACAATCGAAGAAAGAACCTGCTCCACCGAGCTCGAATTCTATTCCTGATATGCAGGGAAATACGGAAATAGAAAAAGAGTCAACTCCTCAAAGGTTGGGGATCTGTGAATAACCAGCGGGTGTTGATCCTCTATGACCCTGGATCAACGGAGAACTTCATCTCACTTGAATCTGCAGAACGCTTGGGCCTCACACTGGCTCAGCTTGGGACTCCGGTCACTTGTGGATCGGCATTCGAGGGGTTGACCACCAATGCAACTCCCATGTAAGGACAGCTAAAACTTCCGATTGGTGAGTACAAGGACCGCAAATCATTCCTGATGGTACCCATCCAGGGATGTGATATCATCTTGGGTATGCCATGGCACTACCATATGCAACCAATCCCAGATTATGTAGAAAAGACCCTCGCTTTTGAGCATGAGAGAAAGAACTTCAAAATTTTTGTTGATGCAAGGGATTGGCTATTCCCTTTTGTAAGCCATATCTCCATTAAAAGGGAAATAAAGAAGTGCGTTTCTGCTTACTTGATTCTCACACGAGAAAAAGATGAAACAAATGAGGGTTTGCTCTCTAGTTTGGAAATTAAACGTTTTCAATTTTTTGAAAAGTAAAAGGATACTCTGCCAGATAAGCTACCTCCGGAACGTATGGAAGATCATCGCATTGATCTCATATGGGGCAGCTCTCTCCCAAACCAACCCCCTTATAGGGTAAGTCTTGCTCAATGAAAGGAAATTTTGAAGCAAGTCAACGAGCTTCTAGAAAAAGGTCTAGTACAACCAAGTACTTCGCCCTACTTCTCTCAAGTCATACTAATGCAGAAGAAAGATGGCACACTTTGAATGTCATAGACTACAGATCTCTATATAAGATCACTATCAAGAATCACATTCCAATTCCTCGGATTGATGATATTCTCCATAAGTTGCAGGATGCAAGCATATTTAGTCCCATCGACTAAAAGAGCGGGTATCATCAGATACGCATAGTCCCTGACGATGTCCATAAGACTACCTTTTTGGTAATGCCTTTCGACTTGACCAATGCTCCTGAAAATTCAATCGAATGATGGATCAAATTTTCAGCCCACACTGAGCTTTTCCAGAAGTATTCTTTGATGACATACTTGTCTTTTCGAAGACCGAGGAAGAACATTGGAACCACTTGAGCATAGTGTTTGAAAATTTGCAAAAACATGAGTTGCATGTGAATGCAAAGAAAAGTGAGTACTGTCTCACAGAGATACACTATCTCGGCCATATAGTCTCTCACAACCAAGTGAGTATGGATCCTGCAAAGATCCAGGTGGTACAAGATTGGCCAACTCCCACTACAGTACATGATGTACGTAGCTTTTTGGGATTGTGTTCCTATTATCGGCCGAGGCTTTGCTCAAGTAGCAAAATGTTATGTCCCGCTTACAAGAGAAGGGATCTAGCCTAGACGCCGTCGGGATGGGCATTCAGTGTCGGGCGGACGTAGTGTGAGCCTAGCCAGTGTGGCCGGCCATTATTATAAAAGGGAGGCCGAGCTCTCATTTGTAGTTACCAACCCCCAGTGGCAGAGTGCCAGTGGTTAGCGCGTGAGGCTAGGAGTGCATGAGGTCACCTCGAGGAGGTGAGGCCGGGTAGTATGGGACGCTCAGTCTTACAGGTGCAAGCCTACGTCCTTGGACGCTAGCCCCAGCAAGGGGGTGCTGCCAGATGGTGGCTATGGTCGGGTGGTTGTCTGTAGGCAGTCCGTGTAGTCAAGAAATCCACTCCGCGTGTTTGTTTCATGGTATCAGAACCGGCTTGGCTGCAAGAAGAACCATGTGCACACCTATGGATAGGTTTCAGTCGGATAACCTTGATTTGGTCTAATTTTTCATTATTAATTGTTGAAATTACTTATTTTTCTTCTCGAAAGCATGTTTGCAGGTGAAAATTAATGCTTGGTTGCCGATTTTTTATAACAAATTAGCAAGGGGAAATGCTAAAAATGAGAGCTTTTTCATTAATTTTGTTGATTTTCGACGGAAATCAGTAAATTTCTTATTAAATTGCTGATTTTAGTTTAAAATTCAGCATACAGTATCATCTTTGATCTTTCTCTGTAAACTCCTCTTCCTCTGAGTGAAGCACGCGGAGAGAGAGAGAGAGAGAGAGAGAGAGAGAGAGAGAGAGAGAGAGAGAGATCTGTGGTAGCTTTGAGTGTTCAGAGGACGACAAGAAAGAGAAAGAGCTAGTGTTGGCTTTCCAACATAGACAAAAGATTGCGCTGGCGTTCAAGTAGGTTGTGTAGTGTGTGTTGGGCACCAAAGAGCACGTGCTCGACAATTTTTTTCTTTCTACGCCTCTCTACGCGTCCGTACACTGAGGACGCAACAGCCTTGCGCTGGTCTTTTCACGTTATGAAGTGTTTTCTGTTTAATTAAGTGACCCTTTTTATTAAGGGTGGCAGGACACCTTGGGTTTTTATTTTTCAAAGGTGTGAAGCCTGAATCTGTTAATAAGGTCACTTACAGAGATTGAAAAAATCTGCAGAGAACTCTTTTTTTTAACTCTCCTGCTTCTCTCCCACCGCTCCTCTCTCTCATCTGTTCGCGCTCACACGCCCCTGCCATCACCTGCACACCTCAGCACGCTCCCATTGACACGATCGAATGTGGAATTTCATCCTTTTGCGATGCGAAAAACCGGAATTTAGTCGAATCTTGATATTTCTCTGGGTTTCCCACAATGGAGTCCTCCGGTTTTGATTCTAAGAAATTATTTTCTGTTTTCGTGCGCCATTTTCATGGAGTATAAACATTAATGTTTGTTATCTCAAGAGGCTTTACATGGCCTTTTGATACTTGTATTTTTGCTCCCAAAAACATAGCTCAGCCGACGGCTGTGCCATTTTTTGCGAGCGGATTTAAAATTCGACAATTACCGATGCAAATTGCCGATAATGTGCGTCCATAGGTTGGACGAATTACTGAATTCTCTAGCGAGGAGAGAGAGTACAGAGTTTGCAATCAATAATTGGCTTCGCCAATGGACAACTTATGTTGATCTCCATGAAAAATCAGATGCATAAAGAATGCAGATGCTTCCTCGGTACTTGAGAGGTGCCGCACTCATTTGGTGGTTTAACATGACAGAAAAACCTACGACGTGGGTTGAATTCAGTGCGAAGTTCTTCGATCACTTCGCTAGAAAGGATCGGTTGAAGCCATACGCTAGGCTTCAAAGCCTGTTGATGAAAACAATGTCATTTGACCAATATACTACCGCCTTCAAGGAATCCCTCTGCCTTGGACTCGGAACATGTTGTCCACAGGTATAACATGAGGAGTACCGTTAGGCATTACTCAAAGGTAAAGCTCCAAGATGTTGTAGCTAAGGCCACGATGCTCTACAAGATAAGAGAAGAAAGTAATAATATACCCACCCATCCACTGCTAGCCTTTCCTACAACTAATATCAAGATTTTTGGTAAGCTCAGTTTGAAATTTACTATTTTAGCGCACATTCCATGCACTAATTGCAAATGTGACACCAAAGTGTTTTGTTTAAGTAAGCTCTTCTGCATGAGCGACAGCCACGATGCGACTATCGTCCTTGATAATAAAAACTTATACAATTTTGTGGATGCAAAATTGTTACAGATGCTGCACCTGCAGATGCGGGGTAGTGACTGTGAGAATCGCTTGAAGTGGCTCGTGATATGAACATGGATATAGAACCAAATACTTTTGGATTTTGAGCTTGAGCAGCTACTTACAAAGAGAATTTATAGTTTTCCTTGTGCATAGACTATGTACATAGTTTTTTATTTATGTGGACAGACATGCCACAGTTACGTATTTCTCTTGTAAATGCTTGTACATATCCTTTTGGTAATGTCAATTGTCACTACTCTTGCAATGTTTAAGATATCAAGTCTTCCGATGTGGACTTTTATCTATATGATCCATGTTTATTGTTTCGCCATTGCTTTGGAAATGTTTGGATATAAAGTCTTCTGATGTTGACTTTTATCAATATGTACCATCTCCTTGGTTTGATTCATTATTACTTGATACTTCTGCCACTGGATTTCGTAAAAACGTTTCATGTTCTTTTGTTGAACTTCGGGATTCCGACGAATCCCAACTTACCTGAGAAATCATGATTGATTTCAAGGATGTTTTTGCTGATGATCTACCTCCGCCTTCGAGAGGAGTAGATCATGGCATTGAGTTGGTGACTGGTAGTCAGCTTTTTCTCAAAGCAACCCTATCGGTTTAGTAAAACCGAGGAGGACGAGATTCAACCGCAGTTGAAAAATTATCTCGATGGAGGTTTTGTTCGGCAAAGTAAATCCCCGTGGGGAGTGACAGTGCTACTTTCTCGAAAGAAGGATAACACCATGCACTTTTGCGTGGATTTGTAGGACTTGAATGAGCCTACTATCAAGAACAAGTATCCGCTCCCGCATATGGACGATCTGATAGATCGGCTCCATGGGACGTTGTATTTTACGATGATAGACCTGCGATCAGGCTATCACCAAATACGAATGAAACTGGAGGATGTTCCCAAAACAAGTTTCCATACACGTTATAGTCACTATGAATTTTTGATCTTGCCTTTTGGATTGACCAATGCTCCAGCTACGTTTCAACAAATGATGAACGATCTGCTGAGGCCGTTTCTAGGCAACTTCGTTGTTGTATTTCTCGATGACATCTTCATTTACAGCCGGAGTTTGTCTAAGCATTTGGCGCATTTACGAGCTGTTCTCGAGGTACTGAGAACAGAGAAGCTTTATGCTAGGGCTCTAACTGTGAATTCTTCAAGAAAGAGCTTCTGAATTTGGGTCATATTATCACTCGCGATGCAATTCGCTTTGACCCTAAAAAGTTCGATAAAGTGCGAAATTGGCCCATTTGGAAGAATGTGCGCCAAATAAAGTCCTTTTAAGACTTTACTAGATTCTTTTGCAAGTTTAACAACGATTACTCCAAAGTTGTTGCTCCGCTTACGCAACCCTTAAAAGGAGGGGTGGAGGGACCGAAGACTTCCGGTCCTCACCGTAAAGGTAAACCCTGGATCTGCGAAAAAGACTCACAAAAGTGACAGAACACTTCCTAAGCTAGCTGACTGGACTGACTGAACCCTTGTCATGTTGTAGCTTGTCCACGCACACATAGGGTTGGATGTGTCACGTGACAATACGAGAATCTGTGCATTGCCTTTTTGGGAACGAGACAAAGTAGTGATAAAATCCATGCTGATACTTTCCTATCTTTCTAGAGGTACTCGTAAAGGTTGAAGTAAACCTTGAGGAAGTTGTCGAGAAGCCTTCGTTTTTTGACAAGAACGACAAGCTTTGACAAACTTGATAATATCTTGCTGCATCTGTGGCCAAAAATATGTTGTGGACAACAATCTGTATGTCTTGTTGATGCCTGGGTGAGCAACAAAAGGGACTTTATGATGTTCTTGGATCAAAATCTTCCTCAATGGCGCATTGTGAGGAACACAAATGCGATTATTGTAATAGAGCAAGTCATCAACAATGGTGTAAGCTGCAAACATATTCATCTCTGCAGTAGTAGGAGTAGAGGATTAAGAGCTTGAAATGCGTCTCCAAAATCTCTATCTGTCAAATACTCATACTTGAAACAAGCAGGTATTTCCATCTGCACACCAGAAATGGCAAAGTTGGTAGCGCGAGGCATGTGGCTTAAGGCATCTACAATTGCATTTGCAAGGCCTGGCACATATTGAATAATCATATAAAAATTTGCCAAGAACTCAACCCATCATCCTTGACAAGGATTCATCACTGGTTGAGTAAAAATGTATGTTAATGATTGATGATCTGTCTGAACAACGGAATCTGCGCCAAGAAGATAGTGTTTCCAAGTGCGATAAGCATGAACAATGGCCAAGAATTTCTTGTCATAAACTGGGTATCTCATTTGAATGGCTGAAAATTTGCGGCTATCAAAAGCAATGACACCCTCATTCTACATAAGAACAACTCCAAAAGCACGATCTGACGCATGTGTCATTACCTCAAAAGGTTGAGTGGGATCTGCAATAGCCAAGACTGGAGTTGTCGTCAAGGCATGTTTAAGAGCTTTGAACGATTGTTCTGCTTCTTCAGACCATTGAAGTTTATCTTGCTTGGTAAGCTCAGTCAAAGGAGCTGCAATATCCGAGAACCTGTGCATCTTGGTATGATAGAAATTGGCAAGTCCCAAAAACAAACGCACATCTGGGATAGCGAATGTGATAGCCCAATGGAATGTGTGTGAGATGATCGATTCGCCGGCGCATATTACGTGCAGTGCGTTGCAGATGAACATAATTGTCTAAACGATGCTCTTGCTCCATTTTTTGATGCACTGCCTTTTTAATAAGCTTTGACATCTCGTCATTTAGTTGCTTTCGTCTTCTCATTGGCTTCCTCTCTGACTTGTTGAATGTCTTTCACGTACTTCTCTTGCAATGAGATACGCCCTATTATAATATTCCCCTGAGTAGTTTGTTCTTGTGCCCATTGAATATTCTGAGAAAAGCTAGTTGAAGATTCAATACGAAATTTTGGTTGACCGCCCACATAAGTTTCCCATGCAAGGAACGTATTTGGTACCAAATACTCACACAAGACCTGTGATCTATTGCAACGCCATTAGCAGAAATAAAGACAGCTACTAATGTGTTTACCGAATGTGTAGCTAGCTGGGTCCTCCAAGAGGAAAATGCCTGTAAGACATCCAACGGGATGTCATCGACGCAAGACCAATGGAAAGGGCCTCCTGGAGGACGAACATCTGCTCTCTAAGAATGGCTATCTGATCGTCGGGTGGAACAGGAGCAATGCATGCCTCTGACATTTTGACAGCTCAGAGGGAATATCTTGGAGAGGCTGGAGAAGTGTGGCGGCCGTAAAACGGGGAATCTATTGCTGATGCTGCGTCGAACTCCTCCAGCAAATCTGCTCCAAGGTCAAAATCTTCTATATCTTTGACCTCGTCAATAGGAGGTGTGTCGTCTAGGGTCAAAGGTGTAGAATCCGGAAGCTGCAGTTCGCTGTGAACCCGAACTAGAGGCTACTGTGAGATGATATCGTTCACTGTATCGACTCAGCACTCCGTCAAAGAATAGGCCAAGTGAGGGTACCGCCCCAGAATGTGCTCGAAATGTGGCAAATGAAGAGGTTGCACGTAACAAATATGTGCCACATCACCCAGACCTGGAATCGAGAGTTGTGGCGATATGTGACATACACCAAATAGTTCCGAGGCAAAACTACTGCCTGTAGTGCAGGAACGGGAGCAGGTGTGGGTGCCGAAACAAGTTCGCGAACAGGTATCTCTTCTAAAACAGGTGCAAGTTCTGGACTTGGGGAATTTCGAATTATGATCACTTTCAGTTCGTGTGCGGGTTTCGGTTCCGGTTTCGGGGTATCGGGAATGATGATGATTTCGGGTGCCGGGAAGGGTACGCCGGCAAGACCACTTCGGGAATCTCGTCTATGTACGAGATGTAAGGGAAATCTGCCCACTGGTGCTCGTCGGCCATAGCAAGAGGGTATACTGCGCGCGGGAAGTGGGCGGGAGAGGACCCAAATGGCCAACGCTTATGCTGAGTGAGAGGGGAGAGCACAGAAATGGCCAGCGCCATTTGCAGCATTACGTAAGCTGCATTTGCAGCTTACGTAACATCTGCTGGGTTTCATTTTTTTATTTTTTTGTGAAGGGGTACCCGCCTTGAGATTTTCACACTTTGGATTAAATTGGTCCGGCCAAATTTAAAGTGGCCGTCCAATTTAACAATGGCTTAATAAATTGACCACTAGCGTAAAAAACCCAATCGCTGGCTGCGTAATCATAAGGCTACAACCCTTCATCAGCAAGAGGTGAGCGCAGGATGCTACACCGGGCAAGACGTGAGCGCTAGAGGTGCAACCCTTCGGAGAGGTGCATGCCACAATTGGCACCTATTCATGAAGAGGTATTGTTTTCATCTACACTGTCCAGAGATTCGGAAGGGTGCCAGCCGATGAAGAGGTGCTACCCTTTGACGCGAAGAGACACCACTCAATGAAGACGCATACGTCGAGAAATTCAGATGGTATGCCACATACACACATCTCCTTCTCTTTATTTATTTATGTATTTAGAATAGAGGGTTTCGGATTACCTCATACTTGTCTATGTGTATTCCATCTTTCTGCTGTTTCCATTCAACTCCGGGAGAGGATAGCGTGTAGCGGCAAGGGTGAGAGGCTCACAACCTTCGGGTCCCGGAATAGATTTTGCTCTGATACCACTGTAAGGATTCTAGGTACTAATCCTTAATTAAAAACTTAAACTCATGATTAAGACTTAAAAAACTCGAATTGAACTCAGAAACAAGACTCAGAAGACTCTGTGTTTGATTAATTGATAGTGTGATACAAGGGCTCCTTATATAGGAGACGAGCAGGTACATATGAAAAGGTATGACCTTTCACGAAGAGACACATCCTTTAGGCGAATAGACATGTCTTTAGGCGAATGGACACATCCATTCGATGAAGAGCCGCAACCATTGGTCAAGGGGCATGACTAGTCGTCGAAGGAGTGTGGCTGTTGGTGAAGAGGTATCACTTTTGAGCGAAGGGTTGTGACCATTTGAGAACAAGAGTCCTCCCGGGTTGGTCACACTTCGCATCTGCATCTGTAATGAATCAAGAAGAGTGTAACAAGTCACAATCGTGACACGGGACTTCTAGGAGGGCACTCTACGCAGGATGGGTTTCTCAGATGCTTGCATCAGAGGTGTGTAAACTCTCTACAGGCGTGCGCATAGTCAGGTTTGCTCTTGCCAGGGAGAAGAGGGAAGCGCTTCATGCTCACACGCTCGGTCAAACAAGGTTGCCCTCTAGCCCCCTTCCTCTTTCTGTTCTATGCTAAGGCGATGAGCAGATTTTTGACTTCACAGCAGGTTGGCTTGCGAGGCTTAGAGCTTCCTATTAGGGGAGACGAGCTACTGGATGCTGAGTTTGCCGACGACTCAGCCTTGTACTTGGAGGGCCAGGATCAACTGGAGAAAGACAGTAGCTTTCTAGGTTGGCAGTGCTCCTCTCCTCGATTTTGAGAAGGCTTACAACGGAGTTGACTCGGACTTCTTGGAGGGCACTCTACGCAAGCTGGGTTTCTCAGATGCTTGGATCAAGGGTGTGCGCAGAGTCAGGTGTTCTTGGCAAGGGGAAGAGGAGAGCGCTTCATGCTCACACACTTGGTCAGACAGGGTTGCCCTCTAGCCCCCTTCCACTTTTTGTTCTATGCTGAGGCGATGAGTAGATTTTTGACTTCACAGCAGGTTGGCTTGAGTGGCTTAGAGCTTCCTATTAGGGGAGACGAGCTACTGGACACTGAGTTTGCCGACGACTCAGTCTTGTACTTGGAGAGCCAGGATCAACTAGAGAAAGACAGTAGCTTTTTGGGTTGGCAATGCTCCTACGACTGATTGGTCGCGAGGTGAGGGTTTCAGGTGGATACCCCCAGGGACTCCAGTTCACTGTCTGGGTTGTCAGGTTGGCCTCGACTTGTCCCCTGAGCAGCAGACTGCTCCCCTCCTCCTGTCCATTAGGAAGAACTTGTTGCATTGGAGTTTGACAGGGCTCTCTTTGGCAGGCAGAGTTGTAGTGGCCAACTAGGTGCTGTTGGCTACTATGTGGTACATCACTTCTTGTTGGATCTTCTCGAGCTCCTGTATCAGCCAGCTTGAGAGGTTGATCATGAATTTTCTTTGGTCAGGGCGTGACACCGAGCTAGCCCGGGCCAAAGCAGCTTGGCAGGTCATCACCTTACCATGTTCTCAGGGGGGTTGGGGATCATCGACTCAGCACAGCAGAGCAGAGCCCTTCTTGGGAAGTTTGTGGTCAAAGGACTACTTCCAGGGGAGGAGCCCTGGAAGGAGTTGTTGATTCACTGGATTCGAGCTCGAGTGCCTCATGTAGGAGGCCCTTGGAGCCCTTCCATCAAGGGGATTTTACAGAGATGCACAAAGTTGGTCTGAGAAGGAGGTTGGAGGAGTTTTCCCCAAAACTCACTTATTGAGTTTCCCCAAAAACGTGAGCTCTCTCTCTCTCTCCCTGCTTCGATCCCTAGCGCTCCCTCTCCTGCACTCCGCCTCCTGCTTCTTGCCCCAATCCTGCACTACATTGCGACTCGCACCTACCGGTACCTTCTGCTTCGCGCTTTCACTCCTCAGCCGTTCACCCTGGGATCCCCTTCTTTCAAACACAACTTGTCTGGGGCACCACGTGCTGGCAGCACGGAGAGAGGCTCGCCCTGCTGCAAAACTTCATTGGCAAGAGGAGGGTCTCACAGTTGAGTTCTTGTCAAGTTTCTGGGAGCGACTGTGGGACTCCGGAAAGCCGAGGGGAGTCACTTTGTTCCAATGGTTAGTTGCACACAGAGCTACACCAGTTTGGAGTTGGCTAGTACACAGTGGCTTTTCGGCACCCTGTGCAGCTTGTGGCCATTCTTTGGAGAGTCAAAGACATTGTCTGTGGGACTGCCCCATGGCACAACACGTTTGGCTTCGGGTTCTTCGGCTAATGCCGGCTCTTTCCACAACTTGACGGTACACTTGGGGTGTTGCAGCCTGGACCACTCTCGCGGGCCCTGCGCTCCATTTTGAGTTGGCTTCCACCAAAAGGATGATAGTGATCCAGGGTAGTCGACCTACACTTCAGCTTGCCACAGAGCTTACCCAAAAGTGGTGCAGTGAGAGAAAGGTATGTTGGGAGCTCGTCTATGGCCTGACACTTTGGTTCATTTGGGGAGCCCACTGTTTCCGCATCTTCAAGGCTCGCTCTGTCCCACCGACATAGACTGTTCGTGATTTTTGATTGGAGTTGATTCACACTCTCAGGGACCAGTTCAAGAGACTCCACGACAGCTCAGACCGCATGTGAAAGCGCAGAGAGCCTTTCCTATGACTCTAGCGCCTAGGACCTTTCTTCAACATGGTCGAGGGTGCACCTAACTGGCACTACCGACCACCTCTGTGGCTCTTTCCTCCTTCCATCTCGTGATTTAGCCCCCATTATATATATTGTGTCTTCTCACTTGGAGAGTCTCCCCTTGTTGTTGATGTAGGCCTCTCTAGTCGAGGTGGTTGTAGCCCTATGGGCAGTTTTATTTAACTAATGGAAGGATCTTTTTCTTGGGAAAAAAAAAACATCCGAACTGGAAAAAGGAATATACGTAAAGATGCAAGCACAAGAATAAAGATGGGTTCTGAGAAGCTTTTTCTAAAAAGCAGAATACTTTTAAGGGTTTTCCGGAAAGTGCAGATGTTTTCCTGCACGTAATCTTTGTTTGCATTGAAACTATGCCTGAGAACTGCAGTCGGGGACGCCTAGCATGTGACTCTGTAGCATCAATTTTCAGCTCTCTCAGTTTTATTGAGTTTTGTCTAGGTTCACACTTTGTTACTTAAAAATAAAGCAAGGATTAGTAAAAAAGGCAGCGCTAACTCACCAGGCTGAAATAAAAAGAGGAAGCGATCTCTCTATTGGCAGCACAAACTCTCTCTCCTCTCTCTACAGGCTTCCACCAGCACTCTCTTCCTCTTGCCTTTCTGGCGCCCCCACTGACAACTATTGTCACGTGCGCACTTCACTTGCGCCACGTGGACACGCTTCTCCCATGGTTTAGCATCAATCATAGCCTAGCTTAGGACTGAGCCTGGCACTTTGTGAGCCTCTAGCAGGACGTGCATGCCCAAGCCGGTCATAGTTGCATACCCTCTCTTGCACAGTACAATCATTTCAACATGAGCATTTGCCAAAGCATAGAACCCTTTTTGCCAAAGTACACATTTTTCACTTATTTATTAATAAGTGACTTGTTGGAAAAGTTAGTGGGGCAATTTGCTAAAGATCCATAAAAGAAACCATTGGGCACTCAATAGAAGCAGAAGAGCCAAGGACAAACGGAGGTAGGCACCACAACAGATACGCAGCACCTCAGTAGGATCCCTAAGCATTTCTCAGCAGTTCAGCCCAGCGTTTTCAGTTTTCAGCCTTTAGCTTCGCCGGACCGCAACTCCCCGTTGCAGTTCCTCGCCGCATTGACCAACCAGCAGTAGATCAACCTGGCGTTTTCAGTTTTCAGCCAAGACAGCAGCGTTTTGCAATTCAAGCCCAGATCAGCCAGCGTTTTGAATTCTCAACCCTCGCACGACTCGGCAGTTGCAAATCAACCCATCGTCGTCATCGACAGTCATCGTCATCGCAATCCCTATCTTGACGACGACACCTTCAAGTGAAGTAAAGTGTCCCTTGTGTTTGTGTGCGGAGTACTAGATCCAAGCAAAATCCTTATTCTCTTCCGCTGCACCTGACAACTATTGTTGCCGAATAGTCACCAGCTATTCCTGCCAAGGTCCACGGCCTATAAAAGCACCACACACCCTCACTCTTGAGACAGATTTTCCGACGCAAGCAAGAGGAGGCATTGCCGCCAAAGAACAGCAAGTGATCACGTGATGTTGGAGTACGGAGATCGCTTTACCGCACTCGAAGCGACAGGTACCAATTGGAGCCATAAGATCCATCATGGGAGCCTGCTGGACTATAGGCGGTTGCACCCTGCTCTCTACAAAGTGGCCCTATGTGAAAGGAGCAGCCACATGCTGAGCAGCAGATGGAAGCACCTATCCCAAACTGTACTGAGGCGGTTGATTGACACAGCCATGGCGATGTTCGCCAGCAAATCCCTCACAAGGAACTCTTTTTTTTTTCTTAAAAGAAAAAGATCCTTCCATTAGCTAAGAAAACAGCCCAATGGGCTCCTGTAGCAGGCTACAGTGTCACTTTCACAGCACAGTTAGTACAGTTTGGACTTTACAGTTGGTCTTTGGTCTGGTCGGTTCACACTAGACGGACTCGTTGGGCAGCCACACGTGGCAGGGATACGGTGGTTTAGTAGACATCGTGGCCAGGTCACAACCGCCACCCAGTGGGGATAGACTTAGGTGCTGTCATTTATGAGCCGTTGGTGGCTCTATATGGTTGTATATATGAGTAGTAGCGTTTTGGTCAGGATTATCTGGACGTAGTCGTCTAGAGTGAGTCTATACACAAAACACGTCTTCACCATCCTGACACATCTGAGCCTCGACACCCCAATTGTACCTGTGAGTCCTGGGCTGGAGCTCAGTGTGCTGCCATGCCAGAGTCTGTATCAGTTCTTTGAGATAGTCGAGTCATATGTTCTGGTCTGTTGTTGTGTCTTTGTGAGCTCAGTTGATGTCTATTGTTTCCTTTCTTTTCAGTCTGTTTGAGTGAGATGGTCACGCACATTGCACTGAGGACCACCCACTGTAGAGAGCACGACACATTATCCGCGCTACAGGTGCTCTAATTTTGGCGATCACGATGGGACCTCAAATGAAGTCTCACTCTTTGTTGAGATACAAATCGTGAAGCTAGTTGGTTATTACCTAGCTTCGCCCACTTGCTTGCATTGTGTAGATAATCTGCTGGTCTAGTCCTCTCTCACCCTGGTCCAACCAGTCCTCGTCCTCGTCCCGGGTCTTGGTCTAGTCCCTGCTTGTCCTGGTCCAGTCCTCCTCGCGCTGGTCGAGTCCTCCTCGTCGTGGTCCAACTAGGTGGTCTAGTCACTGGTCCTGGACCAGGTGGTCTAGTCACTATCCTCACTTGTGCTGGTCTAGAGCTGTGTTGTTCAGCCCACAGTTAAGGGTCTTCTTGCCCAAAGCTTGGTTGGATTGGTGGTCACTGCAGGACACATACAAGGCGGTCAGTCGAGCGTCAAAGCGCACTACTGAGCCCTCTGCAGTACTATAAGAGAAGACGACCTTTGGTACCTAGTAGAAGTCCATTAACCTCATCACCCATACCTCCACATACGACATCCCCCATCCCTTCATCGGGTTCCACATCTTCCAGATCACCTTCTCCGGTAAAGCTCTCCCCTATTCTGCTACACCAAGCTATTGAGCAACAGGCTCAGCAAGGAGCCATGGAGGCGTTGGCTAGTGTGTTGGCCAATGTAAACATCAAGTTCCTCACCTTCAAAGGACTCGCTTCAGAAGATGTTGACGACTATGCAAGGAGGTTCGTATCTCTCTGTAGGGGTCATGGTCTTAACAGAGAAGATGCTTATTTGGTACTTTTTCCATCCACCTTAGACGGCTTAGCAGACAAATGGTACAACCAGTTTGCAGAGAACCATTTTGCAACTTGGGCAGCCTTAAGACAACAGTTCTATGCAGCTTTCAGGCCAAGTGACTACCAAGAGAAAGTGTTGGATGAGTTGGCCAACATGGTGCTCCAACCAGAGGAGACTTTTGCAAAGCTTATGACTAGAACCAAGTCTCTGGTTGCCAAGCTTCCCTAGCAACCCGGTGAATTCATGGTTAAGAAGTGGGTGGAGAAGGCGCTCCCCAAAACCTCTCAGCAAAAACTCCGAGAGAGCCTCCGACCCGACGCCACTATAGAGGAATTCATCGCAACTGCTACTAGGATAGAGGGGGCTAGGAAGTTGTTCAACAACTCCCCTCACATAGAGACTCCCTCTGTGTTCTCGGAAAGTAGTCCTGTTGATCCATTGACTTCTATGCGCAGAGAACTTGAAGCCCTAAAACTACAACGCGCTCTCCAAGAAGAGAAATCAATCTCTCTTAGACAAGAGAAACCATCGCATCTTGAGGCTTTGGATCAAATCAAGAGAGAGCTAGAAGAGCTTTGGTCTCAGCAGGAGACTAAAGCTATGGTATGGTGCAGCTCTTATCGCTCTCCAGGACATCCTCCACAAGATTGTCCCCTTCGAGCTTATTGCCACTTCTGCGAAAAATCCGGGCACGAAGACAAGGATTGTTACTATATCAAAGGATTGCGGCAAATACAACAAAGTCTAGGTCCTTCTCTTCAACAAGGGCTAGCACCTACATCCAACATGGTCTCACCCGATGGCCATCAAAACCCGTTGCCACCTCTGCTGACAACACCTCCTATGCAGCAAGGTATGCACAACAACTTTGCATCCCCCAGCTTTTATCATGCTAGTACTCCCTCGGTTCCCCAAAGCTTCTACGCCTCAGTCTCCAGCTCCATGCAGCAACAACAGCAGCGACTACCTCGTCCCCCGTTTCGTCCGTCTAATCGGCCAATCTTATGCTACAGATGCGGTGAATATAAGCATTACCAAAGTAAGTGCCCTTTATCTGAAGAGTCTCCTCCTTGCAGACATTGTCCGGAGTCTAAGAACCACTACAGTAAGGATTGTCCTAAGCAAAGGGCATCCTCATCTTCATGCCCGACTCAAAACCAACAAGAGTTCACATTCCCGAAGATCAATCTAATCACAGTGAACACCACCCCTCAACCAGCACCTGCTACAGATACAGTTCGGCCACAACAAGTGGCAGAGCCCGCTGGCGTGCTCACTCGGGCACAAAGAGCAGCCCTGGGTTTAAGCTTGCCAACAGGACCATCTCGTCCATCACTACCGCAACCTGATCAAACTGTCGAACCCTTAAGTGGTGAAAAGAATAGGCCAATCTCTATGCTTTCGGACATTGATGGAGCCTTCCTCGCAGCAGTGGCTGACTTGCAACGGGTCAAAGTTTCCGAGGAGGCCCAGATATTAAGAGCTAACCCCACAACGGAAGCAATCTTGAAGAACACCTTTCAACAACTGTCCCTTTATGAGATGCTCCACCTAGATGCAACCCAAAGAAGTGACACCCTCTCAATAATTCAGTCTCTGTACCCTGGTATAGGGCCTAGTGGCGGGCACCTACCTGTGCAGCCCTTGGAGTCCTACATGATTTTATATCCAGCTGCTCCCCTCACCGACTACAAAAGTCCTCGTCTCACTGTATCTATTCTTGGGCATCAATTCTCAGCATCATAGTGGATGGTGGATCTGGGATCAATCTACTGCCACAATTTACTATGTCGACCTTAGGTCTGCAGCCTACCCGCCCTGCTCCATTCACTGTTACATTGGCAGAACCGAGGACAGTCTACCCTGTGGGCATAGTAGAGAAGGTGCCTTTGAGGGTACAAGACTTCACATTTAGCTTAGGATTTCCTTTGCTGATTGGTAGACCATGGTTGCGGCATACTAAGGCACTTCATGATTAGGGAAACACGCCATGTGGATACATACTCCTGGCTCCCCAATGCAACCAATCCGGCTCGAAGGAGGGATGGATCCAGTGGCTTATCAAAGCTCATTGTCAGTAAAGTCCAACCCCGACCTTCAGCAGCCCATCCACCTGACGGGTCTGACGAAGACCTGCTGCCATGCTATGTGGTCTCTATTCAAAACTCACCTATGCCGGTAACACTCTCTCTCCCAACTCCTCAGGCGGACACAAATGTCCCAAGTCCTACAGCAGACAGTGGACCAGTCGAAGAAGTAAGTGTGTCTACCCCAAATTCTCATGATTCAAATGATCCTCCGATGGAAGCCGTCGGCCTCGGGGAACCTATAACACATCACCGAAGGGGGAAGAAATCTCCTCTGCATGAACTCGCCAAAGATCTCCCCCTTCCTCTAACATCTCCCAAGTGGGACACCCCGCCCCTTCAAAAGCACTCTGTTATGTCTGGGTCTGAAGATTTACCTTTCAAGGAGCTTCCACCAGGATGGTTACAAGAAGAGTATGCGGAGTTTCCAATCGATCAAACACCAGCACATGATGTCTTGAAGCTCCAAGAGGCAACTCACTTCTCATCTTCAAAAGCACCCTCTCCAGCTACACCTCCTGACCCGGTCAAAGAAGTCAACCTGAGAGATCCTAACAACCCTCAGCACCTACTCTTAGCAGCTTGGTTATGGGAGCGTCCCGCGTTACTCAATCAGGTAGTCTCTTTTATACACTCTTTTAAAGATGTTTTTGCCTGGTCCTACAAGGATTTGGAGGGGATCCCACCAGAATTGGGTGTCCACACTGTACCTCTGGTTGAAGGGGCTAAGCCTGTAAGAGGCCGAGCTTACAAGCTCAACCGGAAGTATGCTGAGGCGGTCAAGTCAGAGTTAGAAAAAATGCAAGAGGCAGGGATCATTGTACCTATGGAGCACTCTGAGTGGTTATCACCCATGGTGATAGCTCCTAAGAAGCAGTCCAATAAAATCCGTGTGTGCGTAGATTACTGCGCTCTGAATAAGGTAACTATCCCAGATGGTTTCCCCACACCTTTCACTGAGCGTGTACTTGAAGATGTAGAAGGGCATGTATTGTACAGTTTCATGGATGGATTTAGTGGATACAATCAGTTGGGCATCCATCCAGGTGATGAGCTGAAAACGGCCTTTGTGACTCCCTGGGGTATTTTTATATACACTAGAATGTCTTTGGGTTGAAAAACTCTCTACCTCCTTTCAATTGGACGGTATATCTCATCTTTTGTCCTCTGCTTACATATCATCTTCGCATCTTCATGGACGATTTTTCGACCTTCTCAGGTGCTCAATGTTCAACCCTAGTGGAAAATCTAGAGGAACACCTCGCTCAACTCTCTGTTGTCTTCCTCAGATGCCGAGAGGCACGCCTAAAGCTAAATCCTAACAAATGTCATTTTTTGGTCACTGAGGGCACACTTCTAGGCCATGTGGTATCTGCTAAAGGCTTAGCGCCTGACCCAGAGAAAATCGTGGCAATCTTAAAGTTACAACCTCCCATCAACCCAAAAGGGGTGCAAAGCTTTGTAGGCCATACAGGCTATCATCGCCAGTTTATATGCATGTATGCACAGGTGGCTCAACCCCTAACCCGCCTAACCAGTGCTACTGTTCCCTTTCAATGGTCGAATGCAAAGACTGAAGCTTTTGCATACCTCAAAAAACGCCTCACTGAAGCGCCTATCCTAGTGGCTCCAAATTGGTCTCTCCCTTTTCATGTGCATATTGATGCCAGTCAACTGGCTATGGGGGTTGTGCCGACTCAGCCTAGTAAGGAGTACAACCTGGATCGCCCTGTTCACTATGCAAGTCGTCTACTCACCAAGGCAGAGCGCAACTATAGCACCACAGAAAGGGAAGGTTTGGCTATTGTGTATGCTCTGCAAAAATTTCGGCATTATTTATTAGGGGTCCACTTCACAATATTACTGATCACCATGCCCATCTGCTCAACAAGCCGCAAGTTGCAGGTCGAGTATGGCGATGGCTACTCTTATTTCAAGAATTTGATTTCGAAGTGGTACTCAGGCCTGACAAACATCATGTCCTTACCGACCACCTCTCTCGCATTCACACGGGTGAAGAAGCAACGGGGGTTGCTGACGATTTCCCAGATAGCAGTCTCTTTAAGGTGGATACCACTCCGGAATGGTACGGCGATGTTTTGCATCTGCTTTCTACCGGCGTGTACTCAGAGAACACTTCTCCACTACAGAAGAGACGACTGTTGTTGAAGTCTAGGCCATTGACTCTGATTGGGGTCCAGCTATACAAGTCAGGACAGGATGGTGTTCTGAGGCTGTGTGTCTCCCCTAATGAAGTCGAGTATATTTTGGAGGATGCCCACAGTGGTCCCAGTGGTGGCCATTACCCTGGTCATATTAATGCCCAGAAGATTCTCCAGTGTGGCTTATGGTGGCCCTATATTTTTCGAGATGCAATTGCCTATGTAAAAGTATGTGATGTGTGTCAGCGTTGTGGCCCTAAACCAAGCAAGCAGTCAAACCGTCCTCTGCAGGTCTCGATGGCATGGCAGCCCTTTGAGAGATGGGGCATTGATTTTGTAGGTCCAATTACTCCCTCCGCCCAACCAGGTAATCGAAAGTATCCCTTAGTGGCTACAGATTATGCAACAAATGGAGCAGAGGTACTGGCAACAACGAATTGCACTGGCACTACGGTAGCCAAGTTTCTCTACGGAAATATTTTGTGCAGGTTTGGATGTCCCTTGGAAATCACCAGTGATAGGAATAGTCACTTTGTGAATGAAACGATTTCAACCTTGCTTGCCCACTGCAAGATTTTTCACCGAAAATCTTGTTCCTATTACCCTAGAGCAAACGGGCAGGCCGAGAGCGCTAATAAGGTTCTGAAAGCACTTCTGCGGAAAGCATGTCATCTTCATCCTTCGACTTGGGCTCAAGCTATCCACGGCACCCTTTGGGCATATCGAACTTCTTTCAAAGCCACAACCAATCACACCCCATTTCAATTAGCTTTCGCTTTGGAAGCGATAGCACCCTTCGAATTCAACTCAGGATCTCCACGAGTCGGCAGTCTGCGTGCCAATGGAGATTTGGGGTCGGCATCTGTCTCTCGTCTTTTCCTTCTGGATGAAAGCTGAAGTTTGGCTTCTTTGGCTCTTGAAGCAGAGCAGCTTCGTCGCAAAGCCTGGCATGATCGCCATCTCAGAAAGCCGCAAATAACACAAGGAGCACTGGTGCTACTTTATCAAGCTAAGTATCTGAAAAAAGCAAAGAAGTTGGTCCCAGCATGGCAAGGACCATATAAGGTGATGGAGATTCTACCCCACGGGGCTGTACAATTAGCCACCCTTGAAGGAGTTCCGCTGCCTTTAGTCAATGGATCTAGGATCAAATGCTATCATGCTGAAGCTGACGATCAACGGTCTAAAATCAACTGTTGATCTTCGCCGACTCCTGAACCCTTAAATATCTTCTATATCACTATCTTCGACATCCCTGCTGTTCTTTTTCATCCTATCTCATACACCCTCTCCTTATACAGCTCTCCTTCTGCTGACTCTGTTGTGTTCAATGGGCTTGATTCTAGAATTGGGAAAACCCTCTCCTTCACTCTCCGTCTTCACTCTCTGTCTGTATCCTATGTAACCCCTCTTCTGTCTGTAAGAATGATTCTAGTCTTGGGCTTAACCTACCCACTAGCTCAACCCGACTCATGCCCTTTTACAAAGCACAAAATTCTGTTGATCTATAGTGTCTCAAGTGACACTAAGTTCTTTTGCTATGCATGTAAGCCTTAGTGTTCTTGAATTGGGTATTTATGAAGGTACCATGGTCACTAGCAATATTACTCCGCGTTTTATCTACCACGGATTCTTTCAGAGGGGTTAGATGATCTTCGATTCCGGGAATCTTCCCTGCTCTTGCTTTGCTAGTCCCTTTGCCTGTTTGGTGCTTCTGATGTCCTCTCACTCACTCAATTTGCTTCTGATTGCCTCGAAAATATTCATGTGACCTCGCCCTGAAGCCTTGCTTCCCTGACCCTCGCCACCAACCCTCGCCCTTGCCCTCTCCTCTCAACCCTCGCTCCTCTCCCTTACCCTCTCCCCTCGCCCCTCGCCCCTCCCCTCGCCCTCGCCCTCGCCCTTACCCTCTCCCCTCACCCCTCGCCCTTGCCCCTCCCCTCGTCCTCGCCCTTGCCCCTCCTCTCACCCTAGCCTCTCGCCCTCCCCCTATCTCCTCGCCCTCGCCCTTACCCTCTCCCCTCGCCCCTCGCCCTTGAACCTTCCCTCGCCCTCGCCTCTCGCCCTCCCCTATCTCCTCACTCTCGCCCTCTTCCCATCGCCCTCGCCCTCCGGGCCTGGCCATCTCGCCTCGCCTTTCCCCGCTACCCTCGCCCGTGGCTTCCACCGCCTAAAGCAAGCCAAATAATGCGCTAAAGCATACTTAAAATGCTTTAATTTTCCCTGCGAAAAGCACTGCCCAGCGAAAAGCAAAAAGAAAAATCAGATAACATCTATAAATTCAAGCGTTGGTTCTGCCTTCCGTCAGTTTCCATCGCCAACATCTCTGGCCATCGCCAAGCGTTCCTCATCCATCTCCAGGTGTTCCTCTCTCTCTCCGGCGTTCCTATCTCTCCGTGCTCCTTGATAACGGCAGCTTGATCTCGACCTTGCTCTTGCTACAGTGAGGACTTAAGAATACAGGTTTTTAAGAATTCATCAGTTGCAGATTCTCGGGTATATTGTATCAAGACGGTTCGTACTAGGAATCAAGAGCCGCACCTACAGTCCGAGGAAGAGTTCTCCGCCTCCTCTGGGGATAGCTCTGATAATAAATCAAACTATACTCCTAGTTCAGAGCAACTTTCAGGAGAATCTTCTGAGGAAGATTCACCCCAATCAGTCACTGCTGGCAAGGTCACCACTCTCCAGGTGCCTCGCCCTTCTGGTGCCATCTCGAAGGTACCCTTACTAATGATCTATCATTTACAGGCGCCAAACCCGGCACTCAAAGATGTGTTCTCTCAGCAGCAAATGATACACCTGGGTCCCCAAAATTTGGCTCAGGCCCATTTGTCCTGCACAAGGTCCAGTGCCAAGCTAAGTGCCCTCTTGCTTACTTTTCCAAAGCTAAATGGAATTACACTTACAGTGGAGCATATCGGACAGGCTATGGGAATATTGAATGTGTTGGCACCTTTGCCCGCCACCAAAACCTTCTCGAATCTCTCCCCAGAAGACACTGCAAATGCATGCCAGGAACTGTTGCTGCACTCACATGCAGACTATCACAGTAGTCAGCAGCGGTATTCAATTTTACAGTATTATTTTTTACTACGCGCACTGGAAAGAGCAGTAGTTCCATCTTCTCCAGGTTCTCCAGGCATATGCGATGCTTTTTTTTGTCTCTACCACCGCCTGCCGTATCCGTTTCACCGTCTGCTGTTTAGAGCGCTACAGGACAGGGCAAAGCAATTTCCGACTCAACGTAAACGGAAAGCGGAGAGGTTCAATTGCTATGCAGCCCCTATTATGTATTGGGTAGTGCAAATTATGCAGCAAAAGGGAGATGCAACCGCTGTTCTCACCCTGCAAAATGAAGCCAAAGAACAAGAATAAGGCCGTTCCAAAATGGCCAAAGGGAAAGGCACCTTGCGCAAGAGGGCAAAAGTACAAAAAGATTCGACTGAGCAGCTAGCAATACTACCCTTCTCTGAATCACAGGTCAAAATCTCTGACGTCAATACTGCAACACCAAGAGTGGGCATGACTACTTATGTGGCCACCTCTACTTTCACACCACCTCTTGTGAGTAGTGTTGCAGGCACCAAAACACAACCTCCATTTGTGTCGGCAGCACCACGTACTACTCTTAGTGCAGGGGCACCTACTGATACTGCAGGGGCATCTAGCTCTGGGACACCCACATGTGGGCAACCTAACATGTTTGCCAATTTTGCGCCTCAAGCCAATAGACTTTTAGATGCGGACAAAAGAGCCATTTCGACGATTATGGATGCAGCCCTCTCATTGCAAGGTACCAACGGTCTGCATCGCGCTGTCTATGACAGTATGCAAAGGGAAGTGCGCAGCCATCTTCAACGAGCAATGGATAGGGACATGTTAATTGCTCAGGCTCAAGATCGCATAAAGTGTTGCTAATTGGACTATTTTCTATTTTTTATTGATTAATTTCTTTCTCTAGGATATTTTATTGTGTACACTAAGAACTATTAAAAGATTGTAGCTACAGGAAGCGCCATCAAGAATGGACAACTCTGATGTGTCATTTGATGGGTGACGGTAAACATCGCAAAGGAGTTTCCGTAAGTTCGGTGGTAAGGGCCGGGTTACGAGTGCCCCTGATGCGTCACATGATCGGTGACGGGTGCATCAGAAAGGGGGCATTCCGTAGGCTGAGGAGGAAATCCGAACTGAGTAAGAAAATACGCGTAAGAACGCAAGCACAAGAATAAAGATGGGTTCAAAGAAGCTTTTTACGAAAAGCACGAACTTTCGCGGGAGGGCAAATGCTTTCCCGCGAGGAGTCTGTGTCTGCATTGCATCTGTGCCCGTGTTCTGCACCCGGGGATGCCTGGAATGTGTTCGTGTAGCATTGTTTTCACTAACTGAGTGAGTTTTTAAAGTTTAAACAAGTTCAGACTTTATTTTATAAAGTGGCCGGTCACTTTTAAGTGACCAGCCCTCTTATAATAAAAAAAAGCAATGCTCTAAAAACCCTAGTTTAAAACTCTACAAAAAAAAGCCTACGCAAGGCTGGCTGAATTCAGCGATCTCTCTCTCTCCTCTCGCTAGGGGCGCTAGGCTTTTGCTTTTCGGCTCCTATTCCCGCCGGGTGCAAGGGCCTATAAAAGGGCAGTTAGCGTTCCAGTTTTACACACGCCAGGAGCAGCAGGAGGAGTTAGCGCTGAGAATTTGGAGCAGTCATTGCGAAGGAAATTCAGCAAGTGTTCGTGTTACGACTGAGTACGGAGGTCGCTTTTCCGAGCAAGGAGCTACAGGTATAATTTGTTGATACGCATTGCGAGCTATTGCTTTGTGTGGTTGTTTTTGCAGGAATCCTCCCTCACGGGAAGTACGGCTTCGCGCCTAAGTCCCTTACGGGAAAGTACGGCTTCGTGCCTAAGTCCTTCACGGGAAAAGAACGACCTTCGGGTCTAAGATTACCAAACGGAGGGGTTTCCTCGGATTCTTGTGCTTGTATATGAACTCTCCCTGAATAAAGAATACTCTTGACGGGGGGGGACCACCCATCTTCTGGTCCCCGATACTGTGTCGATCTTCTCCCTTCTCTCACATTTGCAAAGTATTTTATTTTTCAGATTTCTAAGTGCTCGTGTACGCTCCCGTTTTGTGACAGTGGTATCAAAGCTCGGACTCCTCTCTTTCTCTGCAAAGAAGGACCATTCCGGGAAGAACGGGAAGAACCATGTCGAGCCAAGGGAGAAGCGTTGAAGAGGAGCTTCAACAAGTGCGAGCTCAGCTTGCGGATTTGCAACAAATCTTACTATTGCCAGATGTCCAAAAGCTCTTGGGCGGAATGAAGAGAACGAATGGAACCGATGCAGCCGGGCATCCAGACCACACTGTTGGCATCAGACCACAGGAAGAAAGAGAAGAAGAACATGCCGAGGTGCACAAAGGATGTTCCGATCGGAATGAACGGCCTACTCCAAGGAAAGGCCAGGAAAAAGCGCTCTCTTTGCTAGACGAGAGCAAGGACATCTCTATTTCATCTCCATCTTACTCCCCTGATTATACTTCTACTTCTCAATCTTCTCGCCAGAAGAAGGAAGCCGCTACTACTACTACCCTACATCAACCTGAAGATAAGCCTCGATTCAAGAAGCATGGTCGCAAGTCTCAACATCGCATGAGAGTCTTCAAATCGGGTGACAAGGACATCAAGTTCGAAACCTACAACGGACGGAGAGATATATCCAAAGCACTGTCCTTCATCAAACAGTTTGAAGTCACCTTTACAAATGGGCACTTCACAGAAAGATCCAAATTGCGCCATGTGGGGATGCACCTCAAGGAAATGGCCAGTAATTGGTGGTTAGCCAAGATTCTGGAAGGTTCTCAGGCCAGAACTTGGGAGAGATTCAAATCTGAATTTTATGAACAGTTTCTTCCACCCCAGGACATACGGAAGGAATGGGACTGGCTCGCCCAGAAGGAACATGAGAGAGTCACGACCTATGTGGACAAGTATTGGTCGGTTCTTCTGAAGGTCACTCCCTTCATGAAGATTGCCGACGAGGAAAAGAAACGAAAGTTCGAAGCGGGTCTCCAACCGCAGCTTCGAAAGAGTATGAAAGTGTATCCGCATGACACTCTTCAGAGGATGATGGAGTCAGCAATCATTGCTGAGGATTTGCACTCGACTGGGACGCCCAGAAAAATGGAGCATAGCACTTACCGTGCGAGACAGAGGGGTCTACGATGACCAAGGGGGCCAAGGAAGACAACGTCCTCCATCTAGGGACCATGATCATTCTAAAAAGCCAGAGGGCAATGGCAAGCGAACTAAGTATCTCTCTCCTACTCAACTCCAAACCTTCAGAGAGGAAGGAAGATGCTTCTACTGTGGAGAGAAAGGACATATGAAGCCGGACTGCCCTCTAAAGCAGCAACGGCAAGAACAAGCCTCTACGAGGCAAGATAAAGCAAGCAAGGAACCCGCTCCACCAAGCTCGAACTCAATTCCAGATGTTCAAGGAAACACAGAAACGGAGAAAGGGAAGCATCAGCTTCTGAAGGGCTGGGGGTCTTTGAACAACCAGCGAGTACTGATTCTTTATGATCCAGGATCCATGGATAACTTCATCTCCCTGGATACTGCAGAACGTTTGTGCCACAGCTCAATCTTCGGATTGGCGAGTACAAGGACCGCGAATCATTTCTGATGGCACCCATCGAGGGATGTGATATCATCTTGGGTATGCCATGGCGCTTCCACATGACACCTGTCCCTGATTATGTGGAAAAGACCCTCACTTTTGATCATGGGGGTAAGAAAATAAAGATTCATGCTGATGTAGGAGATTGGCAATTCCCAATTGTAAGTCATATCTCCATTAAGAAAGAAATGAAGAAGTGTGTTTCTGCTTACTTGATTTTTGCACGTGAGAAGGATAAAACTAGTGGGGATTCACTCTCTAGTCTGGAAATTAAGCGTTTTCAATTTATTGAAAAGTACAAAGATTGTTTCACAGAAACACTCCCTGATGAACTACCTCCAGTACGCCCGGAAGATCACCGCATAGATCTCATACCGGGTAGCTCGCCTCCCAATCAACCCCCTTATCGGGTGAGTCTTGCTCAGCAAGAGGAAATTTTGAAGCAAGTCAACGAGCTTCTAGAGAAAGGGTTAGTACGGCCAAGTGCTTCACCCTATTGCTCTCCAGTTCTACTGGTGCAGAAGAAAGATGGCACGTTTTGAATGTGCATAGACTATAGGTCTTTAAACAAGATCACGGTCAAGAATCGCTTTCTGATCCCTCGGATTGATGTTATACTTGATAAGTTGCAGGGTGCAAGTGTCTTTAGTCGCATAGACTTAAAGAGTGGGTATCATCAGATACGGATCGCCCATGAGGATGTCCATAAGACTGCTTTCCGCACAACCTTTGGACTATATGAATTTTTGGTAATGCCTTTCGGCTTGACCAATGCTCCTGCGACATTCAATCGCATGATGGACCGCATTTCCAGCCCGTATCGAGCTTTTACGGGAGTATTCTTTGACGACATACTCATCTTCTCTAAGTCAGAAGAGGAACATCGGAAGCACTTGGACCTAGTGTTTCAAGAATTGTGAAAGCATGAGTTGCATGTGAATGCAAAGAAGAGCGAGTTCTTTCTCTCAGAGATACACTATCTCGGCCATATAGTCTCTCACAATCAAGTGAGTATGGATCCTGCCAAGATCCGAGTGGTAGAAGATTGGCCTATTCCCACTACGGTACATGATGTACGTAGCTTCCTGGGATTATGTTCGTATTATCGAAGGTTTGTCCGAGGATTTGCCCATGTAGCAGGACCACTTCATGATTTGACAAAGAAGAAGATTCCTTTCAGATGGGGATCGAGACAACAAGGAGCTTTTGATCGGCTCAAGTACTTGCTAAGCCATGGACCTATTTTGATAGTGCCTGACTTAAGGAAACCATTTGAGGTTCACTGCGATGCGTCAGGAGATTGCATCGGAGCAATGTTAAACCAAGAAGGCCATGCAGTGGCCTACGAAAGCAGACGGCTCAAGGATACAGAGTTGAATGCATCAATCTACGAAAAGGAACTCACGGCTGTGATTCATGCCTTATCCAACTAGAAGCACTATCTTCTAGGAGCGGATTTTGTGATCAAGACTGATCACCAGAGTTTGCGGTATTTTCTTACGCAAAGGAAACTATCTGAGAAGCAAATGAGATGGGCAAACTTTTTGTCTATGTTTCACTTCCAGATCCTTCACACGGCTGGGAGTAAGAATGTGGTCGCGGACGCATTGTCTAGGCGGCCAAGGGTGAACGCTATCACTTCGGTGTATCACCAAGAATTAGAAGCACTACCGGATTTGTATCCGAATGATCCAGACTTCTCCACCGTTTGGGGAAAGCTACATCGTGGAGAGAATGAGTTTCCCTATTCCATTCGGGACGGTTATCTCTACCACCATCAGGCCATATGTGTGGCGGAACCATTAAGAAAGAAGATCATGGATGAAGCACACGCTTCGCCTTATGCGGGTCATCGGGGTATTCTCCCTACGAACTTAGCAATGGAAAGATCTTTCTTTTGGCCTAGCCTTAAAGCAGACATTGATAAGTATGTCAGGGAATGCTTGGTTTGCCAAAAAGTGAAGTATGATCGGCATAAGACGCCTGGGTTGCTACAACCATTGCCTGTGCCTAATGAACCTTGGGAAAGTATTGCCATGGACTTCATCATGGACCTCCCTAGAACTCAGACTGGAAATGACGCGATATGGACCATTGTGGACAGGTTTAGCAAGCAAGCACACTTTATACCAGTCAAGAAAACGATCAAAGCAGATCATATGTCTAGGGTTTTTCTGGCACAGATCTTTAAGCATCATGGAATGCCAAAGTCTATTGTGAGTGATCGAGATCCTCGCATGACCAGAAATTTTTGGCGTGCCTTGATGGATAATCTTGGTACGAAGTTGAATTTTTCATCTGCCTACCATCCTCAAACGGACGGGCAAAGTGAGATAGCCAATTCCACAGTATTGGATATGTTAAAAGCTTATGTGTCAGACCGGCAATCTGACTGGGAGAAATATTTGCCTCTTGTCGAGTATGCGTATAACAATACCATACACTCATCGACGGGGAAAGCACCTTTTGAGATTCTCTATGGTAAGCCTTTGCTTCCACCGATCCTTTTAACTAAGGATAAGATCTTTGCATATAAATTTGTCCGGGATTTGGACACAGCCTACGGGCAAGTTAGGAGAGCTATTCTACGCTCTCAGGAAAAGCATAAGAAAGCTGCAGACAAGCACAGGAGGAATCTAGACTTAACAGTCGGACAGTTAGTCTTACTCAAGTTTGAGAAGGCAAGACTTAAGAAACAAGCGTCTCATAAGGGGAAGGTGGTAAAACTTTCTACCCGTTATTATGGGCCATTTAAGATCACTGAGCAAGTGAATGATGTCACCTTCCGATTAGAGCTACCGCCTAATTGGAGGATCCATAATGCTTTCCATGTGAGTTTACTCTGGCCGTATGTGGGACCGCCTCCGAGTCAGCCTAGTGCTGAGGAACCTCCTAAGGTTGAGGAAACAGAAGAAATACTCCAACCGGAACAGATAGTAAGTCATCAGGAGCGGTCCCTTAAGTCCGGAAAAATAACACGGAAGTATTTGGTTAAGTTTAAGAACTATTCGAATCTAGATGCTTAGTGGATGACGCAGGAGGAATTAGTAGCTTATCCCGAGATACTGGAGGTATATGTTCAAGCACTACAGTTGAGGTCAACTGTTTAGCAGCCAGAGGGATGTTGCTAATTGGACTATTTTCTAATTTTTAATGATTAATTTCTTTCTCTAGGATATTTTATTGTGTACACTAAGAACTGTTAAAAGATTGTAGCTACAGGAAGCGCCATCAAGAACGGACAACTCTGATGTGTCATTTGATGGGTGACGGTAAACATCGCGAAGGAGTTTCCGTAAGTTCGGTGGAAAGGGTCGGGTTACGAGTGCCCCTGATGCATCACATGATGGGTGACGGGTGCATCAAAAAGGGGGCATTCCGTAGGCTGAGGAGGAAATCCGAACTGAGTAAGAAAATACGCGTAAGAACGCAAGCACAAGAATAAAGATGGGTTCAAAGAAGCTTTTTACGAAAAGCACGAACTTTCGCGGGAGGGCAAATGCTTTCCCGCGAGGAGTCTGTGTCTGCATTGCATCTGTGCCCGTGTTCTGCACCCGGGGATGCCTGGAATGTGTTCGTGTAGCATTGTTTTCACTAACTGAGTGAGTTTTTAAAGTTTAAACAAGTTCAGACTTTATTTTATAAAGTGGCCGGTCACTTTTAAGTGACCAGCCCTCTTATAATAAAAAAAAGCAATGCTCTAAAAACCCTAGTTTAAAACTCTACAAAAAAAAGCCTACGCAAGGCTGGCTGAATTCAGCGATCTCTCTCTCTCCTCTCGCTAGGGGCGCTAGGCTTTTGCTTTTCGGCTCCTATTCCCGCCGGGTGCAAGGGCCTATAAAAGGGCAGTTAGCGTTCCAGTTTTACACACGCCAGGAGCAGTAGGAGGAGTTAGCGCTAGAATTTGGAGCAGTCATTGCGAAGGAAATTCAGCGAGTGTTCGTGTGACGACGGAGTACGGAGGTCGCTTTTCCGAGCAAGGAGCTACAGGTATAATTTGTTGATACACATTGCGAGCTATTGCTTTGTGTGGTTGTTTTTGCAGGAATCCTCCCTCACGGGAAGTCCCTCACGGGAAGTACGGCTTCGCGCCTAAGTCCCTTACGGGAAAGTACGGCTTCGTGCCTAAGTCCTTCACGGGAAAAGAACGACCTTCGGATCTAAGATTACCGAACGGAGGGGTTTCCTCGGATTCTTGTGCTTGTATATGAACTCTCCCTGAATAAAGAATACTCTTGACGGGGGAGACTAGCCCATCTTCTGGTCCCCAATACTGTGTCGATCTTCTCCCTTCTCTCACATTTGCAAAGTATTTTATTTTTCAGATTTCTAAGTGCTCGTGTACGCTCCCGTTTTGTGGCATAAAGGTTCTCACTCAACAGGTAGTGGATCTCAAACATATTGTCCGCACTCAACATATACAGTTAAAAGAGGCAAATGATATGGCCACACTTCAGGACCTCTCTCCTGTGGTACATACAGTGTGTCCCTCATGAGCCAAATACCAAGCTGTAGCCATTCACAGACAGCTACAGCTACAGCCCCGGTTTCTACGCAAGTTCCTGCTATGGCAACACAGATACAGACGGATGTTTCCAAAGCCCATTCAGGGGATTCTCAAGCAGCTGAGAAAACAAATCCTACCACTATGGAGTCTAAGCCAGCAGGATCGGCTTCATCACAGTTTCATGGTCCCTCTATGGCCTCCCCCTCCCACTCCACCTCTTTCCCTCAGCACTTCTACAGCTTCCCTGGATTCCAACCACCTGTTCCACCATCTCAACCTACTCGTCTTTTCCTGGGTTTCCACCTATCCCACCTACTCACCCTACTCAGTCTGCTGCTGCTCATGGGGTGGCCACTCCATATCCAATGTACCCTCCTCATGGCCACTACCCCCCACCATACACATGGCCTCCATCTCCTTACCCACCTTTCTACCAGCCTCCTCCTCCTCCTCCATCATCCGACCACCAACAGTAGATTGCCAATCTTTCAATTCTTCAGTTCCGCTCTCCGGGACGGGAAGCGGTCTTGTGGCGGGCAACCTGTAGCAGGCTACAGTGTCACTTTCACAGGACAGTTAGTACAGTTTGGACTTTACAGATGGTCTTTGGTCTGGTCGGTTCACACTAGACGCACTCGCTGACCAGCGACATGTGGCAGGGATACGGTGGTTTAGTGGACATCGTGGCCAGGTCACCACCGCCACCCAGTGGGGATACACTTAGGTGCTGTCATTTATGAGCTGTTGGTGGCTCTTTATGGTTGTATATATGAGTAGTAGCGTTTTGGTCAGGATTATTTGGACATAGTCTTCTAGAGTGAGTCTATACACAGAGCACGTCTTCACCATCCGGGCACATCTGAGCCTCGACACCCCCATTGTGCCTGTGAGTCCTGGGCTGGAGCTAAGTGTGCTGCCACGCCAGAGTCTGTATCAGTTCTTTGAGATAGTCGAGTCATATGTTCTGGACTGTTGTTGTGTCTTTGTGAGCTCGGTTGATGTCTATTGTTTCCTTTCTTTTCAGTCTGTTTGAGTGAGATTGTCACGCACGTTGCACTGAGGACCACCCATTGTAGAGAGCACGACACATTATCCGCGCTACAGCTACAAAAGCCCTTGCTAGAGAGGGCTACATCACAATGTGGGGAGACTCTTCCAATGAAAAGGCATGTCACTTGCACTAGACAGGCAGTTACACTTGGTCTTGGCTTCACATTGGGTGGACTCTCGTATGGGTAGTGACACGTGGCAAACACGGAGTGGTAGTCTAGGAGACACCGTGGCCAGTTCACTGCCACCACAGTTCGGAGATAGACGTAGTTGGACTGTCAAGGATATTTTGTTAGTCATTTTCTGCTCTTCATGGTTGTATAAATGCTTAGTTGGTTATAGTCATCGTAGGCATCATACTTTATGAGTCTAGAGTCTCGAGTCTTGTGTTCGGTCTAGCACTTGCACACTTGCACTCTCCTTGCACAGATAGGGCCTCGACACCCCCATTGTACCCTTGAGTCCTGGGCTTGGAGCTGAGTGTGCTGCCAGCCAGCGTCTGTACTGGTTCATGAGTTAGTCAAGTTCCATTGTGTTTGGAGTCTAATGTTGACTCATTTGAGTTTGCTCTGTTGTTCCATTGCTATATAGCATAGTTACGGGGGATGGCCATTTTCAGGTCTCTGTTCCCCGTTCCCATTCCAACTTCCCGTTCCAAATCTCCGTTCCGACTGTTTCAGACGTGAGTATCCGAAACAGGGAATGGCATTTCATGCCTGTTGCCGTTCCCCATTTCCCGTTCCAATTTGCTGTTCCGGGTAACTATGCTATATAGTGTTTATTCTTTTTGGAGTGAGATTTCTTGCACATAGCATTGAGGGGCACCCACATTAGACAGCACGACATACTTGTCCTGCTACAATAAGTTACGAGACAGCTCTTGAACTTGCATAACAAACTAGGGCCTAGTAAAATCAAATTCTAGAATAGGCCAACAGTTGATCGAAAGACATTTTAGTCCCTTCAATTTTGGTTCAAAAGAAAAAAGAACTTGCCAGATTGAAACCCCTATGAAACCCACTCTCGGTTTTTACATACAATCTCAAACAAACCTTTGCAAGAGCTACTACAGCTTTTTCTTCAAGTTCATCAAGTCGTACTGTCCCACGAGCTTTTGCTTGACGTGAAGGATCCTCATACTGGTGCAACAAAAGAGGCCATCAACAAGCTGTAGCAAACAGTAGTAGTAGTAAAGTTTTTATTTCAATAAGGAATACCTGTAGAACTTGGCGCATGTACCCCTCTAATCTAGAAGCAAACACACGTTGACCATCTTGATTTGACTGTTGCTGTAAAAATAGAGTCTCCTCCTCAGCCTGTCACAATTCTTAGAAGTAAGAAGTGTCATCTTTGTGATGTTTTAAACAGATAGATAAATTGACACCTGAAAAATGTGAATGACTATGGCCACAGCAGTCCATGTGATTGTTGCAACAATGGAAAAAGAAAGATGCAATAACGACAAATTTTAAACCTTGCATCTTTAACTGAACACAAGGGTTTGAAGTTCACATACTAGAGCTGCCTTGGATTACAGCATAAGTAAAACAAACACATAACTTCAAGACACAGTCTATACAGAGTCGGCAACCAATTCACTTATCTGCAACACAACCTTCAAAAGAAGTGTCAGGACAAGGGTCATAGTACAAGGGTGAGACCTGCATACAACTAACGTCCCGGCCATGAACTTAAAAAGTGCTCCCTTGCATGCATGCCGTCCATTTGGCAGGGCCTTGCCCTAGAGTCTATAACCACTCGGCCACCTATGGTCTGACCCTTGTCCCATGACCCTTGACCTTCCAAGAAGTCTTTGCAACTGGATACAAGGTTAAGAAGATGAAGGCAGCTGAAGCCAAAACAGTTGTACCTTGGATAAAAATTAAGACGGAAGTATCGACTGTAAATAGTCGATTAGGTTTGGGGACCTTGCCTGTTAATGGGCCTATAACAACTCAACTAGGTATACTGAAGTACTAAATTGAACCTCAGCACTTACATAACCATAAAATATACGTCACAGAAAAAGGAGGTCTGATGATTATCTTGTAACTCCATGTCTCTGTGGGTGATGGGTAAATGGAAAGTAGGAACTATCAGTGTGATGTGGCAAGTCAGATGAAGGCAGCCAGCGATGATGTGGCTGACTCCACTGATGCGAAGGTTGTAATGTGGCAGCCAGAGCTGACACAGAAAATGAAATTAATGTGGCAGCAATCCTACGCAGATGCTTTTTGCAGAATTGCATACACCAGCTTTCACCTACATGGAGATACATTTTAGATTTCTAACATTTTTGTAGAATTCTGTCTTTCAAAGATTGCTTGTCACCAATGAAGAGATAAAAGAGAGATTAGCACTCAATATGTAACAGACCCAACTCATTTGAGTTCTCCTAGTTTGCAGGGATAGTTGTTACCCAAGGAAGAACTTATAATCAAAGAAATCCCGGTAGGGTGCCTACCTTAGGGGCCACCACTCCTGAGGTAAACCCTGCTCCTCTCCCTCTCTGTACAGGTGATCATATTTTGTCTTGAAGTTGTTAAATCTTGCTACAAGTCTATGCACTTCACCACCACTTTTTCACTAGTACAATTGTTTTCAGGTCTACTCAAATGCACAAATGTGTTTTGCCAGGTGAGAAGTTAAAAATTGTGGTATTTTAATTTTTACATCTCAAGAATTTTGACTCCGCTCACTTCCATTAATTGCCCTTGGTTTCTTGAAGCTTTGTTGGTTCCAAATCCCAATTTGAATCTTTTTTGGCCGATCAAAGCCCAATAACATATACATTTGCAGAAAGTCCAAGAGGTTTAAAATGTTCCCGTACTATGTCCTGAGCACACCAAGAGGAATCTCATCTCTGTCTGAAATACATGTATTTACGACACTCCCAGGAGCCTTATCACGCCCTCGTGAAGTAGGTGGTATAGCTGCTGAAGAAGATGTCTGGATAGGTAGATCATGGGGAACAGGATCCCAGCGTGTGTAAACCTATGAGACCTAAGAAGTCTTTGACTGCCACTATTGCCTCTCCTCCTTGACTTTGCTTCCCACCTCCTAGCTCTCTTTGCGTCTGATCTTCTAGTACATATGCCTACCTCTCACAACCATCTGTCTGCTATCTATGCTCTAGATGCTCTACTCTCCAAGAGCATCCAACTTCCATACGTCATGCTTTACCCCACAAAAACACAGTCCTGGAGGCCCAATAATGTCCCCTCCATGTATAGTAGGGAGACTCGAGAGAGATGAACCGAGGAGGATTCTTCGAGAGAGAGAGAGAGAGAGAGAGAGAGAGAGAGAGAGAGAGAGAGAGAAGATCGTTTTATGTCTATTAGAGGCCAAAGTCGGCCTATGAGACAAATCAAATGTACATGCGTGTGTCCTCCATCTATCGGGAAAGGACAAAAGTACACAAGTACGAAAGTAACAAAATGTGGTCCTATGGTAAAGGGAGGGCGTGGTCCATGGGCAGCCACAGCCCGCTGCCCGCTACCCAACCCCGCCCGTCGCCCTGCCCGCCCGTCCCCAGCCACTGCCCTGCCCGCTGCCCACTACCCAACCCCGCCTGTCGCCCTGCCCGCTGCCCACCCGCGTCCCCAGCCACTGCCCTGCCCGCCTGCTTGCCCACTGGCCCGCCCGCCTGCACACTGCCTTTAGCCGTCACCTCTCCATTCTTGCTTGTCAGGCCTCGCCAGCACCCTCGACGTAGCAGGAGTTTCCGAGTTCGTCGACGCTTCTCCGCCTTTTCTTCACAGCAGCAGACACAGATGGAGGCTCAAGCTCCGCCACAGAGGGACTCCAATGAAGTTCCCTCGCCCGACCCCGTTGAGCCCACCATTCGACTTGCTCTCTCACCGACAAAGCAAGCGAGCCTAGCCGCAGAGGTGGAACGCCTGCAAGCGACTTCAGTCATCTGCAAGATTCTCGACACCAGACCCAGCAACGGAGAGCTGCAGGATCTTCTCAAGGCCCGCCTTCTCGCAAAGGTGGGCAAGATCTTGGACGTTCAGTTCCTCAGACGCGGCTACTATTAGATAGAGTTTGAGACCTCCGAGATGGCGTCCAATGTCATCGCGATGAGCCCCTTGACCATCCGAGCAGTTCAAGCCCACTTTCGACAATGGAGACATGGTTTTGACCAAACTTCAGATGTTCCGGTAGAGGAGGCAGACCTTCCCATCTCCGTCTGCTTTCCTGGTTTGACGAGGGAGTACCTACCACTTTTGTCCAGGATAGGCTCAGAGATTGGAACTATCCTGGAGACACCTCGCACGGCAACCTCAGTAGCTGCCAAGGCGGCCGGCATTCCCTCAGTACGTGTTCTGGTTACGGACAACCACTCTCCCCCGAACGTCATCCTACTTCCTCGAGTGAGTGGAGGTTGGTTCCGACACAGCGTGGAGTATTCGGGCCTCCCGAATCAATGTTTCATTTGTCAACAGATGGACCATCTTGCGAAGGCCTGTCCAAAGAGAAGACCCCGACCTACACCACAGGTCAAGCCCCAACCCTCAAGGGCTGGCCAGCAACAGCAAGCAGAGTCTCACAGTATGCAGGCAGAGCCACCCTCCAAGCCTGGGGCTAAAGCGAAGGAGGGCTGGCAGCAAGTTCGTGTTCGATGTCGGCAAGGGCCATCGCGCCAGCCTGGCACTCAGAGTGGTCCTCAAGCTCTTGCCCAGCAACAGTGGGTTCCCACGGGGAACCGATTCGACCCTCTTCAGCAGGACGAGGTCCCTGCTCAAGCCTCCACCTCACCCCAAGTTCCCCCCCTCTTCCGCCCCCGGCCCCCCCTCTTCCTCCTCCTCCCTCTGCCTCTCCATCTCACCCTCCTACCTTTGCCGATCCCCATCGCCCCCCTTCTCCCCCTGCTCTCTCACCTCCTCCAGTCCCGTAGCCGTCCCAGGGGGCTGGGCCTTCCTCGGCTGCTAGGAGATCTCTTGGCAACACCTTTGCCACGAATCGCTTGGCGAGAGAGGGACAACCTTTCTTGAGACCCCCTCTTCTAGTGCAGACGTCTCCCTTTGCAGCAATTCCTCGTGGTCTCACGAGCTTTGACATTCAACGTCGTTGGGTTTCTTTGCCTACGACTTTACACGGTTTCTCGGTGACCCATCACCAAACCTTGAGGCAGCCTGCTTCAAAGTTCATGTATTGTTCCTTGCAGCTAGGGGGATAGAGGCCTTCGACTCAGCAGTTGGCTTCTCTTTTCCCCTATGCGGCAGGGACCATGTTGAGTGGACTATAGACTCAGTGTTGGAGTGGTTGCAGACACAGGCCCTAGAGTTCTCTCATCACATGGGAGACCTAGAGGTTACAGACTTGCTTCAGACTCTTTGGCCATTGGCCAAGTTTATTGTGACACCTCCAGACGCAACAGGATGTAGACACATTGTGGTTCACTTTTTTGCTGACACACAGATCCCGCCATGCTATGTACACATACATGAGGACTCCTGGACAGAGAAGGTTGCTTTACGCACGGCTCGGTCTACTTGGGCTTGGGCTAGACACTCTTTGCAGTCACGCCTATCTCGAGGGCGCTTGGATGCGGATTACTCCCCATCCAAGCCTGCCTCGAAGATAGCACGGTTAGCTGTTGCGGCAACATCAGTTCTCTCTCACTCCCCATGAGGATCGTCTCATGGAACGTACAGGGATTAGGTGGGCCTCAGTTTCAGCGTCAGAGGGGCCGACTGCGTCAGGAGCTTCACTGATGCCTTGTGGGAGGAGAGATTGACATTCTTATGCTACAGGAGCATCATCTGTGTGAGCCGCATTAGACGTTGTGGTCAGCTTTTGCGTAAACGATATGAGACTTTTTGGTCAGCTGCATTTGGACCTAGAGGCATCCAGGGTGGGGTATGTATGACTATTGCGGATTCTTTGCAATAGGCCATTGTGGGCAGAGGGATTATTGTGCCAGGCAGGGCTCAGTGGATCACTAAGCAGGTTCAGGGTTTTCTCGTGGGCTTCCTGCACATCTATGCGCCCAATGTGGCAAGTGCACGCGCACAGTTTTGGTCTCAGATTGTTGAGTCTCTGCCGCAGGCAGAGCAATGGTGCGTAGGGGGTGACTTCAACATGTTGGAGGAACCCTCTAACAGGATTGGTGGTAGCCATACTACTGTGCATGGAGTTGAGCTGGCAGCTTGGGAGAGGTTTTGTATGACTACGGGTTTCTAATGTGGCAACATTCTAGCTTTGTGAGGCCCCCGGGCAGCCTGGCCTTATCTCGTTCGGACCGCAGAGTGGGAGGCGTGAATCTATCTCGGATAGATCGCTTCTACACTAGTGACCACTTCTGTGACTTGGGTGGGACAGTTGGCATTCTGGCAGGGACTTCCTTTTCGGACCATGCACCAGTGATCCTCACAGTGACTGATAAGCAGAGGAGGGGGAGCACAATGTTACGCATCCCAGAGAGGGTCTTGCTGGACTCAACGCTTAGAGAGCGAGTGGAGGCTCTTTGGACAGAGAGCTTAGACATGCAAGATTCTCCTGCTGACAGAGTGGCCTCAGGACTTGCTCAGCTTAGTCGACTCTTTCTTCAGAAGTCTTCGGCTCACCTGTGGTTGCAGCGAGAGAGGATCAGCGTCTCCGACGGGGCGTTGCTTCCTTGTAGAGGATGCAGGAGCAGCATCCAGACAGTCCTTGGATGGAGGAGCAGTTACAGCATACTTAGTAGGACCTCGTGAGCACAGAGGAGAGGCGCCACGAGTTTGCTTTCCATCGACAGGCATCTCAGTGGACCTAGGTGGGTGAGAGAGTGACAGGCGCTTTCTTTGAGGCAGTGGGACTCGGGCATACTCATGCCAAGGTCAGCCAGTTGAGGAGGCCCGACGGGTCAGTTGCTTTAGAGCCAGAGGACATGCGTGCAGTTGCTACTGACTTCTACCGTGATCTACTGTCTGCAGAGCCTCAGTCAGAACCTCAGTCAGAGCATCAGGATGCATGCAGAGAGCAAGTGTGGGCACAAATGCCTTGTATAGTGACCGAGGAAATGCGCCAGAGGCTTGAGCTGCCTCTTAAGCTAGAGGAGCTACACACGGCTCGTAGGGCACTCCCCCGTGGTAGTTGTCCAGATGAGGATGGCTTGACTCCCAGCCTTTTCTTGGAGTACTGGGACTTGCTTGGCTCAGATCTCTGCACTGCTTTTCGGTTCATCCTGCACACAGGAGAGATGCCTTACAGCATGAGTGAGAGCCTGATTTACCTCATTCCAAAGGAGGGTGGCTACTTGGATGAGATTTGACAGTGGCGCCCCACGTCTAGAGAGCATTATACATGGGACACAGGCAGGTTTTATCAAGGAGCATAGTCTCCTTGACAACATCTTTCCTTTTTGGGAGGCTTCTGCCCTTGCGCTGCTCCGTGGTGAGGATCTGGTGAAGCCTACGACAGAGTTGACTGGGACTTTTTGGAGGGTACTCTACGCAGGATGGGCTTCTCAGATGCTTGGATCATAGGGGTGTCAGCTTTGTACAGACGGGCACATAGTCAAGTACTTTTGTCAGGAGGTAGAGGTGATCGTTTCATGCTCACACTGTAGTGCAGATAGTGTGTCGTGCTCTCTACAGTGGGTGCTCCTCAGTGCAATGTGCGTGACAATCTCACTCAAAACAGACTGAAAACAAGAAACAATAGACAACAACTGAGCTCACAAAGAGACAACAGCAGTAGACCACAACAAATCACTCGACTATCTCAAAGAACTGATACAGACTCTGGCATGGCAGCACACTCAGCTCCAGCCCAGGACTATCAGGTACAATGGGGTGTCGAGGCTCAGATGTGCAGGGATGGTGAAGACATGCTGTGTATAGACTCACTATCCTAGACAACGATGACGCTGGACCATACCTCTAGAAGATGCTCCGATGACCCAACAACTGCTACTCATATGTATAACCATAAAGAGCCACCAACGGCTCATAAATGTCAGCCATCTAAATCTATCCCCAACTGAGTGGTAACTGAGTGGTGGTGACCTGGCCATCAGACCACCGTACGTATCCCCCTGCCACGTGTCACTACCCAGTCAAGAGAGTCTGTCCAGTCCAGTGTGAACCAGCCTCAACCAACTGTACTAACTGTGTGTTCTGTGAAAGTGACAGTGTAGCCTGCTACAAGTGCCCGCCACAAGACCACTCACCGTCTCAGTGAGAGAAACAACTGAAACTGCTAATCGACCCCAAAGAAATCCTACTGCCCATCACTGTCATTATAAAAAACTGCCCAGTCACCCAAGAGAGATTAGTCGCCACACCACCCGAAGCATCAGTCTTTGAAGGTGGAGTCATCGAATCAATGGTGGGGCCCTACTGTATGTGAGCTCTCTGTAATTGGGCCACCTGGGAAGGGACCAGCCACCTGCTGCTGGGCAGAGAGTAGCACCTGTCCTGTAGTGTATTGAGGACGTCGAGTAACACAGCCATGGCAGTGTGCTCCAGCAATACCGTCGCAGCAAGTAACGTTATGCATCTGAGGCAATGGTGATACCTGAAACCCCTGAGGATACTGTTGATTGTAGTACTGAACTGGAGTATGTGGGTAGAGTCCCATAAATTGCTGAGAAGGACCCGTTGCTGTATTTTGCACTCGTGTACCTTCTCCGGTCCATCCATACCCCATACTCATTATAGTAGGTTGGGTTGCCCTATTTTCATGTAAGAGCAGTTCTCTAAATCCTTGTACCTGAGTTTGAAGGTCATTAATCACTTGAGACTTTAACTTCAAGGCCTGTTGGAGTGCGAAAATAGTAGCATCCCGATCAGCGATGGCACTGTCAGCGACTCGCAGAGATCCCTCCACAGCTGCGTAAGTAGCTGCATGACGCTGTTGTGTAGCTGCCAACCGCTCTGTTCCAAGCTCAATGGTGGCAATGGCTTGCCTGGGCTCCTACAGTATATCCTCAGATAGCCGAAAAAGTGATGTAGAGTCCGACATTGTGGAATGTCCTATAACAGTGTCAGGGTGAAGAGAGCTAGCAAGTGGTACAGCTGGTGACACTGCTCGTGGTGGTGTACTGGGAGCATGCCTCTATGGCGGAGTAGAGACGGTGGGAGTGGTTACAGCAGGACTAGGCATAAGAGAAGAAGCAACTCCCACTGGGGCTTGGGAGCTAGTCACTGTGGTAGGATTAAAAATAGCAGCAGTAGAGAGAGGAACACACTATAGAAGCCACAGCTGTGATATGCATAGTGTGATCTGCAGCGCCTGAACTTACCATCGAACCAGTAGCGGCAGTATGCGAAAAACGTTGAACAGGTTGCTTCACTCGAAGCTGCCGGCTTTCCGAAACTGGCAGTGATATTAAAGATTCTATTGTGTCCTTCACTACCTTCGCCCTCTTTTTCTTAGGCTTCCCAGGTAGATCCATTGTCTGTTCAATATCTTTCGCTTTTGCCTTAGAGCTTTTACGCCGCATATCCGCACCCACATCCATAGGACTAACAGGTATGTTAGTGATCCAGGCCAACATGGGAGCTGCAAAGCATTGAAAGCTAGATTGCACCTGAGCTCTGAGTCTTTTTGCCCACGACTGTAAAGAGGTAAATAGAATTTGATGAAAGCCACATAGGATGGTGTGGATGAGGCAGAATAGGCCTTCGCAGTGCGAGAATATAGTAGGCACGACACATCTGCCCTTGCTTACTTTAGCAACTCTGACCAAAAAGTAGTACTTGAAAATGGCATAGAGCTTTTTATTTCTTGCATAGTCAGCATGACTAGTACTAAGTAGCTCTTTGCATGCCTCAATGGTCGCATCTTTCGAAAGATGTGAATAGGTTCTCGTAGCCGGTTTTACTGCAGGAAAAGTTGTCATCCCCAAAGCGTGACCAATGCGTGTAGCAGTCAGTGGGTGCTGCAACAAACTGCTGACGTGTCAAAGCCATGAAGAATGGAGTCAACTTGCAGATGTCGGCCGAGGGGCCTAAACCCTAAGAAGAACCAGTAACAGAAGAACAACTCCTACGAACTTATGGGGACCCGTCCGATGGGGCCCCAAATGTCACAAAGTGATGACGTGGCTGCCCAAAACCCTAATTCTGCTGAAACCCTAACCCTAAAATCAGAAACCTTAACCCTAACCCTGATTTGCCGACGTGGTGGACTGACACGTGGCTGCTGTACGGACACCAGCACGATTTACGAAAAGCTGGCAGCTTTTGGCATTGCTTTTTGGACCAGGAGCTTGTGAGTTTGAAGGCTTTTCACTGTAATTGCTTTTTAGGCCAAGGGCCTTTAAATATGAGGTTAGGGCTCATTCTCTGGCATGCTTCCTGGAGAAGGTGCACAGTTTGGAGTACCGGCTTGTACTATGTTGATGCAATATAAAGAAATACCAAAAGGGGCGCCAAGGTTTGGGGCCAATACTCTCTGGGGTGGAATTCCGCCACTCCGTGTCGCGTGTCGTCTCTCTCTTTCAGTTCAGTTGTTAATGAAGTGCTAAAAGTCTGTTCAATCTGTTCTTTTCTATTGGCACGTGGTGCCCGCCTTGTGACAGTGGTATCAGAGCATCAGGCATGTGCTTTTCTGAAAGCATACCGGTCCTACAAAAGCGCAGACAGATTTTATTCGAAGTATCTTCGCCCTCCAACCTGGACTTATTAGCCACTCCCACCCTTACTTCAACGCGCATCAGGCGCGCTCCCGTCTTCACCGCTCATGTCTTACAGGGCATAAGCCAATTAAGATCACTTGCAAGAGAAGGATCCAGATTTGTTTCAAGTCACTGTTTTTCTCAGAAGCAGTGCCATGCAAATGTTGATGTCTACAGCTACCAAGCAGCATACTCCAAGTACTTGGCAAGCTTTCGAGGAAAAAAAAAAATTTGCAAGTTATATGGTTTCTGACATCTTCCTTCAGAGTGCAACTTCTGGCAGAGTGGGGTATCCTGAAATGCTTACCATGGAAACCCTAGCAGATTATAACTTGAAATTTCTCGACATCTCTCAGTAGATGTCTCTTCACAAGCAGATGACCTTGGAGGTTCGGTGTGATTGCTATCTCTTGGGACTACCATCGCCGCCAAAGAAACACAGTCTGTCCAAGAGCTGATGAACCATGCTGTGCTCAGCTACGACCCCATGGAAGGAACCTAACCCTAATTTTTGGTGCAGGTTTCACGATGGAAAGTCAGTCGACTTTTCGAGCTCGACTAATGTCGAGATTCCTTTTTAAGTTTGAGTTCTGTTTGATCTTGTTTGGTGATCCTATTTGGAATTTGTTTGAAATGGATGGTATCTGTTTTGAACCTGTTTTGGTGCCGATTTGAATTATTTGACTCTGGTTTGATACTGGTTTCAATGATTGGTGATTTTACTCCCGGCTGGAGAAGTGAGAAATGATCTTTGAGAATGCTTCTTCATACATGGCCCGGACCCTTGTGGTTATTTGCAGGGGGAGTATTCTATATCTCCCGACCTGGACCTTTTTAGGTTATGCGGGAGGAGTGATGAGGGAGTCGTTGAATATCTCCCGGCCCGGACCTTGTTAGGTTATGCGGGAGGAGTGTTCATCGGCAGCTTTATGTTTCTATGCCTTGTAACTTGCATATGTAAGCATTTGTGTTGCATTGTGATGTGCCAACCACTGAATATTCCTAATTGGATGAGATTGCCTCGGTATGTAATTTTAAGTGCATCAAGACACCCGTGGAAGATCAGTACGGTCTAGGTGTGATGGCTAATTTTACTACGCCAGAATATCAAGACTTCCGATCTGGAAGAAAGGAGAAGCTAACTCCTTGATCAAAAGAGCAGAAAGGAGAAGCTAACTCCTTAATAAAAAGAACAAACTGATTGTCCCTCGAAATGTCCCTCCGAAAATTTTTTGAGCTAATTTGAGTTGTTTTGCAGATATGCTGTAATCGCGGACGATTACTCTCTTTCAAGAATGGGAGATGCAACAAACTGCTGTCGTGTCAAAGCCCTAAAGAATGGAGTCAACTTGCAGATGCCGGCCGAGGGGCCTAAACCCTAAGAAGAATCAGTAACAAAAGAAGAAGTCCTACGAACTTATGGGGACCCGTCCGATGGGGCCCCAAGTGGCACAAAGTGATGACGTGGTTGCCCGAAACCCTAATTCTGTTGAAACCCTAACCCTAAAATCAGAAACACTAATTCTCTCAAAAATCCTAATTTTGTTGAAACCCTAACCCTAAAATCAAAAACCCTAACCCTAACCCTCATTTGCTTACGTGGCGGACTGACACATGGCTGTTGTACGGACACCGGCGCAATTTACGAAAAGCTGGCAGCTTTTGGCATTGCTTTTTGGACCAGGAGCTTGTGAGTTTTGAAGGCTTTTCACTGTAATTGCTTTTTAGGCCAAGGGCCTTTAAATATGAGGTTAGAGCTCATTCTCTGGCATGCTTCTTGGAGAAGGTGCAGAGTTTGGAGTACCGGCTTGTACTGTGTTGATACAATATAAAGAAATACCAAAAGGGGCGCCAAGGTTTGGGACCAATACTCTCTGGGGTGGAATTCCGCCACTCCGTGTCGCGTGTCGTCTCTCTCTCTTTCAGTTCAGTTGTTAATGAAGTGCTAGAAGTCTGTTCAGTCTATTCTTTTCTATTGGCACGTGGTGCCCGCCTTGTGACAGGTGCCCTCTTACTTTGGGAAAAAACTTGAGAACCTCATGCACCATATCCATGGGAATATCAGAAGGCAGATCGGCCTCTGCTAATGCTGACAGACCTAGCGTATGTAGCTGATCTTTTGATAAAACTTCTCGAAGAGACGGATGAGGATGCTGCAGATGGAAGTTCAAAGTGAATTTGGTTTGAGTTTTTGGAAGAAGGAGGCCGAGGAATTTGATGGCTCAGCACCTGCGTGATTGCCTTCTTCTTTTTCTTTTTCACATCATCTTCCTGTTCATCATCTTCCTGTTGGCTAGAAGACTCTGAGTTCGAGTTAGAAGTAGAGCCAGAGTCAGTAGCTCTGTAACTCTCATCACTGTGATCAATGGAAGATAGATCCGTGAGGCCATGGTTGGAAGTTTCTATATCTTCTTCTATAGAACTTCGAGGTGTTTCAGTAGGTCTCTGTCGAGACAAAGCTTTCTTCCGAGCCTTCTTGCTTGTACCGGCCATCTTGAATTGAATTGATCTATTTTCTTTGCTTTTCTTTTTGTGCTGAAATAGGATCTGACTGACTGAAAAGTGTGAGATGAAAATCTGCCCGAAAAGCCTGAGATGAAAAGCTGAAACACGTCTGTCTGCGAAGGTTGAGATCTGTCCGTGAATAGAATCACTTTGTAGACCTGTAGGTGAAGAGAGGCATGATAGACTGAGGGAGGGGCGAAGGGGGTTTGGTTAGGGTAGGGGCGATGGCCTTAGGATAGGGGCGAGGGTTATTAGAGAGGGGCCGAGAGGGAAAAATTGGGAAGGGTTAGGGGGGAATAGTTGAGTAGGGGCGAGGGGAATAGGTTGGGTAGGTGCGAGGGGGAATAGTTGGGAAGGGGCGAGGGGGAGGTAGTTGGGTAGGGGCGAGGGGAGGGGAAATAGTTGCGTAGATTGGGTAGGGGCGAGAGGGTTTTAGTGGGCAGGGGCGAGAGGGGAAATAGTTGGGTAGGGGAGAGGGTTTTTAGTTGGTAGGGGTGAGAGGGTTTTAGTGGGCAGGGGCGAGAGGGGTTTAGAGGGTAGGGACGAGGGTGGGTTCTAGAGGGTAGGGGCGAGGGGGGTTTGTAGTGGATAGGGGCGAGGGGGGTAGAGGGTAGGGGCGAGGGGGTTTTTAGTGGATAGGGGCGAGAGCAGTAGAGGGTAGGGGCCAAGGGGGTTTTTAGTGGGTAGGGCGAGGGAGATTAGGATAGGGGCGTGGGGGGGTCTAGAGGGTAGGGGCGAGGGGGGGTTTTTAAGAGGGTAGGGGCGAGGGAGTATAGGGTAGGGGCGAGGAGGATTTTAGAGAGTAGGGCGGGGTAGGGCGAGGGGATTAGGGGGGATTAGTTGGATATGGGCGAGGGGGGAATTAGAGGGTGGGCGAGGTAGGGGTGTTGAAGGGCTAGAGTACAGGGAACGATGGAAGGGGGATAAGGCAAGGGAGTTGAGGGTAGGGGCAACGGGATTTGGCTAGAGAGGGGTGGTGAGGAGCAAAAGGCATAGTGCACCAGAGAGAGAGAAGAAAGGAAGTGATGCATTAGAGAGGGGTGGTGAGGAGAAAAAGGCATAGTGCGCCAGTGAGAAAGGAGAAAGGAAGTTGTGATGTACTGCAGCATAGTGCACTAGAGGGAAAGGAGAGAAAGGAAGTTGTAATGTGCTGCCCATAAAAAATTGCTTGCTTCCTTTATCTAGGATCTGGTCGATCAGAAAGGTTAGAGCAACCATTCCCACCTTCGAGCAAACTTGTATGTACGTGTGAGAGAGAGGGAAAGAGCAAAGAAAAGAGTATGGCAACAGAAGTGAATATTGAAGGAGTGTTACGAAAGAGATCGCACCAGAAAGGCAAGGAACTAGATATGTGTGTGTGAGAAATCACCAAGAGATAGAGGGGAAGGGAGATACAGCAGAGCAGGTTTGCATGTGTTAGGAACAATATCAAAAATTAAAGATCAATCCAACGAGAGCTGAACTTGGAGAGCATGTGAAGCTAGCATCCTGCTTTCTTCCAACATTGAGAGACGAAAGAGGTTTGCGGAAGCAAATCCCGCTGTGACGTGAACACTTCCCACTCTTGTTGAACCTGAGTTGAACTCATATGGTGCAATTGCTTCTAGACCGAAAGCTAGCTGGAATGGGGTGTAGTTAGTGGTTGCCTTCAAGGAGGTGCGATACGCCCAAACTGTGCCGAGGATAGCCTGAGCCCAACAAGTTGGATGCAGGTGACAAGCTTTCCTGAGAAGCGCGATTAGCACTTTGTTAGTGCTCTCAGCTTGCACATTTGCTCTAGGATAGTAAGAGCAAGATTTGCGATAAAAAATCTTGTAGTTCCTGAGGAGTGTGGAGATCAGGTCGTTGACGAAATGACTACCTCAATCACTGGTGATTTCCAAAGGGCACCCAAACCTGCAAAAACTATTTTTATACAAAAATTTTGCGGCAGTGGCGGTTGTATAGTCGTTGGTAGCCACCACTTCGGCCCACTTGGTTGCATAATCCGTTGCTACCAGGAGATACTTACCATTGCCGGGTTGAGCAAGTGGATTAACTGGACCAGCAAAGTCCAAGTCCCATCGCTCAAAGGGCAACCACGCCATAAATACCTGCAGAGGGCAATTGTATTGCTTGCTAGGCTTGGGCACACATCCCTAACAGACATCACAAATCTTGATATGAGCAATAGCATCTCTAAATATATAGGGCCACCATAAGCCGGTCTGTAAGATTTTTTGCGTTGTGATGTGACCAGGGTAGTGGCCACCTGTAGGACCAGTGTGTTCATCCTCCAGAATGTGTTCTACTTCATGAGGGGAGACGCACCTGCGCAGCACACCATCTGGCCCAGATTTGTAGAGTTGTCCGCCAATCAAAGAGAAGGGTCTAGATTTCAGCAAGAGTCTTCTTTTTTGCAAGGGAGAAGCATTCTCAGGATATAGGCCAGTAGAGAGCAGATGTAACACATCTCCATACCATTCTCGGTCGTGTCGACCTTAAAGAGATGACTATCCGGAAAGTCATCATCAACCCCAGTATCGGGCTCACCTGTATGTATGCGAGAGAGATGGTCGGCCATGACATGCCGCTTGCCTGTACTAAGAACTACTTCAAAATCGAATTCCTGGAATATCAGTAGCCACCTCCAGACTCTTCCTACAACTTGGGGTTTATTCAAAAGATAGCGTAGCGCATGATGATCCGTGATGATAGTGTCCGCTTGCCTGGACTAAGAACTACTTCGAAATCGAATTCCTGGAATATAAGTAGCCACCTCCAGACTCTTCCTACAACTTGGGGTTTATTCAAAAGATAGTGTAGCGCATAATGATCCGTCATGATAGTGAAGTGAACCCCTAGCAAGTAATGACAACTTCTGTAAAGAATACACCATAGCCAAACCTTCCCTTTCTGTGGTGCCGTAGTTGCGCTTTGCTTTGGTGAGCAGGCGACTTGCATAATGAACAGGGCGATCCAGGTTGTACTCCTTACTAGGCTGAGTCAGCACAGCCCACACAGCCAGTTGACTGGCATCAGTATGCACATGAAAAGGGAGAGACCTGTAAGGTGCAGCAGAATGAATGTTGTATTTTCTCAAGATTAGTGATCTTTACTGCTCAAGGTTCCTTTTAGTTCTTAGGGAAAGAGGGAGCTTTCCGTCTTATAGAGAGTGTGGTGATCACGAACAAAGTGAGTGGATCTAGTGCGTGCAAATGAATGAGACTGATAGATGGAGAGAGAAGAGATACGACACCGAGGGGTTGTAAAACCCTCCTCCGAAGGCCCCACTCTCGTCGACGAGAGTGGTCTATTTGATTGTGCAAATGCGTACAAATGCTAATGCAATGGACTATGCCGATGACGATGAAGACGGCGGCAACTTAGGCTGAATCTCGGATCTTTCTGTGGCTGAAATTGGACTGTTTTTGTCGGGCTGAATCCTGGATGAAAAACGTTGAAGGGGATCTGGGTTTCTGCTGCGGGGCTGAAATTCTGAGAATAAAACGCTGCCTTTTCACTGCACTTAGGTTGTGTTTTGGGTGTCGACAGGCTGCTGAAAACGCTGCCACATAGCAGGTTTGTAAGGGCTACAAAAACGCTGGCCTGAACTGTGACAAAAACGCTGATCTGGTCTGTTTGCTGGCGATCCTGGCAATGGTGGAAACGCTAGGCAGCACCAAGTATGGCGATGGCTATCTGGTAAACACCGGCAAGGGGGAAGCGCTCTAGGATGAAAAACGCTAGCATGAGTGATTGGCCTCGCCAAGGGAATGGGGAGGTTCTTGCTGAGAGGGAGGGAACACCTGCTGCTTGGGAAAAGCCTGTTGTGCTCTGCTCATCTGCCAAATTGTGCTAACTTGGGTTTGCTTATAAATTAACTTACCCAATTTGCCCTACTGACTACCCAACAAAAGTCACTTAATAAATAAGTGAAAAAATGTCAAAAATAGGGAAAAATGGGATAAAGTCATCTGAAAAATCCCCAAACTGACTCTGATGGAATCTGATGGAAATGCTTATGCTTGTGCTTATGCAACCAGAGGATATGCACCTACACTGAGTGACTGGGCATGCACGGTCTACGAATAGACTCACAAAAGTGCCAGATCACTCCTAATCTAACTTGACTGGACTTTGACAGAAACCCTGCTATGGTGTAGCTTGTCCACGGACACATAGGGTTGGGATGTGTCACGTGACATCCCCTCCTTTTTAAAGTGAGGTACTGGTACCAAGCTGCATGGCTTCCTTGTAGTCTGCCAACAACTCTGGATAATCCTTGAAGAACTCCTCGTCTACCCACACCGCTTCATGGGTTCCTCGATCTTTGAACTTCAAAAAATACTGTCGTACTTGTTTCTTCGAACCATGGCGAAACCGATGCAACAAGACTTGCTCCGGCTCCATGACCTTTGCTTCATCGATGATCTCTGGCTCTTCTTCTTCCGAAACGTCCTTTGGAGGTGTCCCCTGAAACACTTTCAACCAAGAAACATGGAAAACGTTGTGCATTGACCATGAGTTAGGCAACTTTAATTTCATTGAAACCTCATTAACCTTTTTGATGACTGGAAAAGGACCGTACATACGAAAAGATAATTTAGGACATTTCTTTCCAACTTGCTTAAGACGCTGTTTCATAATCCATAGACACACCCAATCTCCTCCTTAATCGAGACCTCCTGACGATGCTTGTTAGCCTGTCGAGAATAAGATTCTTGAGCCTTGCTTAGCCGAAGCTTCACACTCTCAGAAATCTCATCCAATGACTGACTCTCAGCATTGGCATCAGGCATTTGACTTACCGATCGAGTCAACAATGACTGGAATCGGCGGCCAAAAGCTGCCTCATACGGAGTTCGACCAATAGCAGAAGAGAAGGAATCATTGAGAATAGCCTGTACCAATGGGAGATAGAGCTCCCATTGAGACTACTGATCATGAACATAAGACTTCAACACATCAAAAGCTAACTGATTATAAATTTCCGTTTGACCATCTGACTGTGGATGAAAAGCGGATGAAAAATTCAACTTTGTGCCAAAATTTTCAAAAAGTGCACGCCAAAAGTTGGACGTAAACTTAACATCTCTATCTGAAACAATGGACTTTGGCAAACCACAGAGGGGGTACCAATGCTTTATGAACAATCGTGCAACATCCTGTGCAGTAATTGTGGCCTTACAAGGAATCAACATGCAAAATTTGCTGAAACGATCAACAATAGTTAAACATTGAGTGTTCCTTGAATACTGACTTGGTGGTAAGTTAGTCACAAAATCCATAGAGATATCCTGGAAAGGTCCCTCAGAAATAGGCAGCGGAAGCAAGAGGCCTTGCTGCTTACCCCGAGGAGCTTTCCCTTTTTGACAAATAGTGCAATGTGTGACATAACTAAACACATCTTTTCGCATTTTAGGCCAATAGAAAAATCGTTCAAATCTTTTCCAATGTGGTGTTCATATCCCTGTGCCCACCCGTGAGAGAGTCATGTACATCATGCAATATGGCTGGCCTAAGAGAGGGCAACACACATAGACGCTGACGAAAAAATAACAATCCATCACGAATGAGATAGTTACTGGGCCCTTGGGAAGCAAGAGCCTGCAACCAATACTTACCAAATTCCGAATCTGCATATTGATTCTTCATGCTGTCGAAAGACTCACCCTGTATAGAAAATGTGGTTCTTGACTCAAGAGACAAAATCTGTCCTTTGCGACTCAACGCATCTGCAACAGGGTTAGCTTTTCCAGGCACATACTCAATCAAACCACCATACAAAAAATGCTTCCAATGCTTAAGAGAGTGAATGACAGACAAAAGTTCTTTATCATAAACTGAATAATTCTTTTCCGCACTATCGAGCTTCCGGCTAAGGAAAGCTACCGGGCGACCATGCTGCTGGAGCACAGCGCCTATGGCGACATTGCTCGCATCCGTCCATACCTCAAAGGGGTCATCCCAAGAGGCAAGGATAAGACACGGTGCTTCTGTCACCGCAACCTTGAGAGCTGCGAAAGCCTCAATGGCTGCCTCGGGCAAGTCTACGCGCTAACGGCGAGTGTTTACCCCTTTCAAAACATCAGTCGTAGGTGCAGGTTTATTTTTACCTTTGTGAACTCCCTTCTCCTTGGACCGATTGTTGTTGTTGTTGTTGGAATTTCCTTGGGAAGAACTTTGAGCATTGTTCTTCCCCTTTGCATCATTTTGATCTTTGTTTTCCATGGGCTTGGCATTTCTTTTAGCCCCTTATTAGAAATTGATGCGCAAAGTAACCATAGTGTGGTGGATTACTTTGGTGATAGTAGCAGGCCGTTGCGGTAGACATGTACTCGATCATTTCTTCAGGTAATCCCACACAAAATTGTTGCTTTTGCTCGGCAAAGTCTATCTTTTGAAAGACAGTAGCCTTGAGATGTAAACCCCAAAACTTGTCAACATATTTATGGATAGGCTCATTGGAGAGCAACTTCAAACTCCACCATTTGGTAAGCACTATATCCTTTGCATCGCTTGCAACAAGGAATTGCTTCATGTTGGAAACTCGTAGAGTTTTCCATGTCTTTGGGGCTTCGCCCTTGCCATGCGTGCGAAGTTCTCTATGTGCGAACTATATGCTTGACATAAACCAAGAAAAGAACGCACATCATATGCAGTTTTGGGCAAATCCCAATTACGAACCTGTTCCACTTTCGTGGGGTCTAGCTTGACGCCTTCTGCAGAAATGATATAACCCAGATAAGTGACTTCAGTAAGAAAAAATTCAAACTTCTTAGCTGCAATGTACAACTGACACTCATCCAAACGAGTTAATACCCTTTCAACATTTCTTGCATGTTGTTCCCACGATGCAGAAAAAATGAGAATATCATCTAAAAAGATGAACACACATACACCCACCATGTCGCCGAAACAACCTACCATGAGACGGTTGGATGTACCCACGACTCCTGTCAATCCAAAAGACATAACAATATACTCCCATTGCCCTCACTCGGTGCGAAAGGCGGTCTTGAAAATGTCGCCTTTGAATACCCGTACCTGATGGTATCCACTTTTGAGATCGACCTTGCTAAAAACCTTTGCCCCATTGAGCCTATCCAAGATATACTCAATGCGGGGCATCGGAAACTTGTTTTTGACGGTCATCTTGTTCAATGCCCTGTAATCAACACACAAACGAGACGAACCATCCTTCTTGCGAACGAACAAAATAGGGGCAGCAAAAGGACTTACACTAGGACGTATGAATCCTCTGGCCACCAACTCCGTGAGTTGTCGCTCTAACTCTTCCTCCTATGACTTGTTCAAACGGTAGGGAGCCTTACTGACCGGCTGCACTCTCTCCACAAGCTCGATGCGATGGTCCTCCGGTCGCTCCAATGGAAGCCGAGGTGGAAGATCATCCTGCAAAAAGAGATGTTTAAATTTTGTAAACAACTCCGAATACTTACCTGGAGCCTGAATGCTCTGGGAAACCGGGGCAGCATATATGAATGCCGCTTGTGCTCCTCGTCGTAATTCACGCTTTACCTGCACATGCGAGATGAGAGGCAAAGAATGCAAGCCCTCCTCAGCACGAATGATGAGGAGGGAATCTGTTTTGGCATGCAAAGTGAGAGTTAGGGCCTCCCAATCAACAAGAGGGTTCAGTTCACGAAACCACTTCATGCCCAAAATCATATCACATCCTGAGAGAGGAGACACAAGAAATTTCCGACTAAAAGAAGCTTGCTGAACGGTAAACATCACACCAAGACACTCCGTCGTAATGAGAGAGTCCATACCGGAAGCGAAGCCAGAAACCTCGATAGGAGATTTCTGACTAACCTCTAGGCGGACTCTCTCAACAAGAGGGGGACTAATCACATCATGCATACTACCTGGATCAAACAATATGATAAAACGTTGTCCTTTTACATGACCATAACACTTCATGAGAGATTCATCAATGTGTGTGTCAGAGTCATGCGAAGATGAAGGTTGTGTTGTGACAGAGTTTGTGGTAGTGGCAGGTGCCTTTGGTTCTTTAGGTGCGACTGTCTTAGGACAGTTTTTCTTAATGTGACCCTTAATGTGACATTGAAAACATCTACCTTCTTTAGCATAAATCACTTGTTCTTCAGCCGTGATATATCCTCCTACAATTCCTTGAGAAGCTTTTTCATCAGGGGTTAGCTTAGGTTTTGCAGGTACTTTAGCTTTACCCTTAGATTCATTGAGAGAGTTCTTTTCCGAGGAATTAGAGGAAGAAGGGCTAGAATTACCGTTCTTACTATTCTGTGTGTTCTGAGAATTCTGAGATGTCCCTTGAGAAGACTTGTTCTCCTTAGGCTTTCCCTTGTTGTGCTTCATCTCCTGGGCGAGAGCGATTGCTACCGCCTTGTTGAGATCCGCGGGGTCAAAGACTTCAACATCAAACTTGATGTATTCGTCTAACCCAAAGAGAAAAGCCTCTTTGCGCTCATCATCCAACTTGCGTAGTTGAGTGCCTAGCTGCAAAACACGGTTAGAAAAAGACATGACCGGCATACCGTGTTGCTTGAGATTACGTCAATCCTCTTTCAAGCGTGCAAGATACTGAGGTGGCATAAACCGCGCCTTGAGCTTGTCTTGGAAATCAGCCCAACTAAAAGAGAGGGGCGTGAAATCGTCGGCTGCCTCTAGGTGCGCGGCTAGCTGTGCCTCTTGCCATGCACGGTACCAATTGATGGCATCACCAGCAAGGTACATAGCTGCCGTCAAAACTTTGCTATTTCCTGTTTTATTAGTTGTCGTAAAATAAGCATTAAATTGATGCAACCAAGAATGAATAACTGTAGCATCCATCTTACCGTCATACTTACTGAAAGTCAACTTTTCTGTAACTGAATGGTTGGAATCCGCGTCGTGGCTTGCGCCACTTGACGAACTTCCACGATCTTTAGGTGGTTCGGTCTTCGAGGCTAGGATGTGGGAAATAAACTCTTGATGACAAATCTCCCTTTGAGCCTCGCGTTCATCGCGTTCGCGTTCGAAAGCAAGTCGATTTTCTTCTTGTTTTGCGGCAAGAGCCATGCGCTCACGCTCCTGAGCAAGGCGCTTGTCGTCTTGTCGATCCATCATGGCCATCATTTGCTTCATCATTGCCTCCATAGGGTCTGGCGTAGATGGCGAAGGGGGAGGGTTGGAAAAACCTCCTGGTCGGGAGAATCCTTCGTCGCCTCTCTCATGCTCATCACCTGAAGGCAAAGTATCTATGCCGCTTCGGGTGACGACCATGCACTATGATCTTGGGGTCTTAAGCTCGCGAGGAACTTGGTTCTTGAGGGTCTTGAGGTTCTTGAGGTCCTTGATTCGTGAGAATCGAGGGTTCTTGAGGCTCTTGAGGGTTTCTTGTGCGTGCAAATCACGTTGGAGAAAGATCTTCTCTTCACCCGAGTTCTACCCTTTTCTGCGGGCGCACCCCTTGGCGGCCTTGCGCTCACACCAAGGTTGCTTTTTCCCACCTCACGTCGATTGGCCAGCCGCTAAGTGCACGGTCCGCTCTCAATGAGTGAAAAGAGACACAAGGGGAGGCTGGACAAGCCCTTCTTTCTTGGGATTCCTGTCACTCTTCAACAAAACACGATTAAGAATCGCCACGCCCAAGTAAACTTGGGTTCGTGCGATAGCAACAAGCAAAAAAAATTCTTGTGGTTCTTTCCTTGAGTAATGCAAAACACTTCCAAAGCTCTGATACCAATGTAAGGTGCAGCGGAATGAATGTTGTATTTTCTCAAGATTAGTGATCTTTATTGCTCAAGGTTCCTTTTAGTTCTTAGGGAAAGAGGGAGCTTTCCGTCTTATAGAGAGTGTGGTGATCACGAACAAAGTGAGTGGATCTAGTGCGTGCAAATGAATGAGACTGAGAGAAGGAGAGAGAAGAGATACGACACCGAGGGGTTGTAAAACCCTCCTCCGAAGGCCCCACTCTCGTCGGCAAGAGTGGTCTATTTGATTGTGCAAATGCGTACAAATGCTAATGCAATGGACTATGCCGATGACGATGAAGACGGCGGCAACTTAGGCTGAATCTGGGATCTTTCTTGTGGCTGAAATTGGACTGTTTTTGTCGGGCTGAATCCTGGATGAAAAACGCTGAAGGGGATCTGGGTTTCTGCTGCGGGTTCAGGGCTGAAATTCTGAGAATAAAACGCTGCCTTTTCACTGCACTTAGGTTGTGTTTTGGGTGTCAACAGGCTGCTGAAAACGCTGCCACTCAGCAGGTTTGTAAGGGCTGCAAAAACGCTGGCCTGAACTGTGACAAAAACGCTGATCTGGTCTCTTTGCTGGCGATCCTGGCAATGGTGGAAACGCTAGGCAGCACCAAGTATGGCGATGGCTATCTGGTAAACACCGGCAAGGGGGAAGCGCTCTAGGATGAAAAACGCTAGCATGAGTGATTGGCCTCGCCAAGGGAATGGGGAGGTTCGTGTTGAGAGGGAAGGAACACCTGCTGCTTGGGAAAAGCCTATTGTGCTCTCTGCTCATCTGCCAAATTGTGCTAACTTGGGTTTGCTTATAAATTAACTTACCCAATTTGCCCTACTGACTACCCAACAAAAGTCGCTTAATAAATAAGTGAAAAAATGTCAAAAATAGAGAAAAATGGGATAAAGTCATCTGAAAAATCCCCAAACTGACTCTGATGGAATCTGATGGAATCTGATGGAAATGCTTATGCTTGTGCTTATGCAACCAGAGGATATGCACCTACACTGAGTGACTGGGCATGCACGGTCTACGAATACTCACAAAAGTGCCAGATCACTCCTAATCTAACTTGACTGGACTTTGACGAAAACCCTGCTATGGTGTAGCTTGTCCACGGACACATAGGGTTGGGATGTGTCACGTGACAGACCAATCTGGAGCCAGTAAAATAGGTGCTTCAGTTAAGCGCTTTTTGAGGTATTCAAATGCTTCAGCCTCAGGGTTTGACCATTTAAAGGGTACAGTAGCACTAGTGAGTCGGGTCAATGATTGAGCCACCTGTGCATACATTCGTATAAACCTGCGATGATAGCTTTTTGGCCTACAAAGCTTTGAACACCTTTCGGGTTGATGGGAGGTGGTAACTTCAAGATGGGCACGATCTTCTTTGCGTCAGGTGCTAAACCTTAAGCAGACACCACATGGCCTAGCAGTGTGCCCTCAGTGCCAAAAAATGACATTTGTTAGGATTGAGCTTTAGGCGTGCCTCTCTGCACCTGAGGAAAACAGCAGCGAGCTGAGCGAGGTGCTCCTCTAGATTTTCCACTAGGGTTGAACATTGAGCACATGAGAAGGTCAAAAAATCGTCCATGAAGATGCGAAGATGATTCGTAAGTAAAGGACAGAATATGAGATATACTGCTCGATTGAAGGAAGGTGGAGCGTTTTTCAATCCAAACGACATTCTAGTGTAGATAAAAATACCCCAAGGAGTCATGAAGGCCGTTTTAAGCTGATCATCTGGACAGATGCCCAATTGATTGTATCCACTGAACCCATCCATGAAATTGTACAATACATGCCCTGCTACATCTTCTAGCACACGCTCAGTGAAAGGTGTGGGGAAACCGTTACCTTGTTCAGAGCGCGGTAATCTACGCACACACGGATTATTGGACTACCTCTTAGGCGCTATCACCATGGGTGATAACCACTCAGAGTGCTCCACAGGTACAATGATCCCTGCCTCTTGCATTTTTTCGAGCTTTGACTGGACACCCTCTATCATACTTTGGGTTGAGCTTGTAAGCTCGGCCTCTACAGGCTTAGCCCGTTCAACCAGAGGGATAGTGTCGACACCCAATTCTCGTGGGATCCCTTCCAAATCCTTGTAGGACCAAGCAAAAACATCTTTAAAAGAGTGTATAAAAGAAACTACCTGATCAAGTAATACAAGATGCTCCCATAACCAGGCTGCTAATAGGACGTGCTGAGGGTTGTCAGGGTCACCCGGGTTGACTTCTTTGACCGGGTCAGGAGATGTAACTCGGGAGGGTACTTCGGAAGTTGAGAATCGAGTTGCCTCTTGGAGCTTCGAGACATCATGGGCTGGTGTTTGATCAATTGGAAACTCTGCATACTCTTCTTGTAATCATCCTGGTGGAAGCTCATCGAAGGGTAAATCTTCAGACACAGACACAGCCGAGTGCTTTTGAGGGGACGGAACGTCTGACCTGGGAGATGTTAGAGGAAGGGGGGAATCATTGGCGAGTTCATGCAGAGGAGATTTCTTCCCTCTTTGATGATGTGTTATGTTGGGTTCAAGCCCTTGTCGGTCAGCCCGTGGGAAAAGCCTCTTATAGGCATGCAGTAGAGACTCAAGTTTGCATGGCTTTTAAGTTTTTGTAGCTTTATATACTTTGTAAGGCTTATATACAATGATTAATAACAATAGCAATGCGTGCAATTTTGTTCAAGCTCAGTCTCTCTCTCTCTCTCTCTCTCTCTCTCTCTCTCTCTCTCTCTCTCTCTCTCTCTCTCTCTCTCTCTCTCTCTCTCTCGTTCTTTGCAGCTGCATCCATCTCCAAGCTCGCCATGGCTCTCTCAGACGTCACCCTCCATAGCCCTCTTTCCAACAACTGGTATCAGAGCTGCTGGTTCCGTTCTAGGGAGACTTGCTGTGAGAAGGAGATCGTGAAGAAGATAGAAACTCGTGGATGATTAGCCAATTAACTTGGTCAACTTCTCAATAGGTAGCCCAGGGCCGGCGCTTTTCTTACGACAGGCAAGACAGAGCCTTGTGGGAATTTTGGCAGCATAGGCTTGGCGCTCGCAGGCAGACAGGCCACTTCTCGCAGACAGGCCGCTTCTCAAAACGTGAGGAACTTGGTGGTGTTGCTAAGCGTTGCAGGCGAGGATCTTCAAGCACTTAAGCGGCATACCTACAGGCGCTGCAAGCAGAATTTGCCATCGACACTAAAACACTTGCTCTTTCCGCCTTCTCAACCCGTTGCGCATCCTCCAACCTCTGTCGTCTGCGTTGTCGGCGTCTGCAGTCAAACAAAGAGCTCGTCATTGTTTTTTTTAAACCCGATTCACACCCAATTAACCTTATTTCCTCTACAAGCCATTGTTCCCACGAGTCTATTCACGCTCGGCCTCATCCGTGTGTAGCCTGCCAAAATCAGTGGTTGCTTTTATAGGTGAGTTGTCTTGCAATGCAATCATGCCAACAGAATCCAAGCAAAGAAAGAAAATGTCCTCTACTTTAGGTTTGTGTGACTCACGTGTATCGGGGTTTTCCGAAGGGTATGACCAAAATGTTTTGGAAGAATCAATTGATACAGTCTTGATGGCTGAGGCTATGGTGGAGCACTATTTCAATAGGTTGCCTATGCTTGCTGGTGGCTGGCCAGTACAATCAAGTTGTGGCTCGGATGAAGTGGATTCACAATGTGTAGATGGACTGTGCATCGTGAAAGCTATTTGGACAATAGATGCCAGTTTCTGCTTGAATTTGTTGAAGCAGTATTACAGAGTAATGTTCTCTAGTACCAGATTGTCTTTATGTTATCACAAATTTGTCAAATTTTGTCTATTGTCAAAACCGTCACATTTTTCAATCAAAGCCTTATTTTAGCTTATAAATTTTCAACTATTGCCATGATAAGTTGTACGGGTTATAGACAATGCCGCAAAGATAAGTGGTAAGACCTCCCAATTTTTATCAGTTCTCAACCCTTTTTTTTTGTTGCACTCTCATGAGGTTACTGGGTACACCATAAACCCAAGGTTTGGAAGTGAACCAAAAACTCCATTTTGGTAGCTAACTTATTTTGACCTACACCCTATCTGTTCAAGGGGGGGGGGGGGGGGGGGGGGGGGGGGGGGTGGGGTTTACTGATTTAGCACCAGGTTAAGGATACACCGTAAATCCTTGGTTGTGAGAGAACCTAAAACTCACGGTTGACGAGTACACCAAAAACTCGAGGTATCATGAGTTGCTTGTCTAGTTCGGGCTTGAGGGGGGGATTGTTGGGTTCAAGCCCTTGTCGGTCAGCCCGTGGGAAAAGCCTCTTATAGGCATGCAGTAGAGACTCAAGTTTGCATGGCTTTTTGTAGCTTTATATACTTTGTAAGGCTAATAACAATAGCAGTCGTGAAATTTTGTTCAAGCTGAGTCGCTCTCTCTCTCTCTCTCGTTCTTTGCAGCTGCATCCATCTCCAAGCTCGCCATGGCTCTCTCAAACGTCACCCTCCATAGCCCTCTTTCCAACATGTTATAGGTTCACCAAGGCCGACGGCTTCCATCAGAGGAACACTTGAATCATGGGAATCAGGGACTAACACGCTTACTTCTTCGACTGACACATTTTCAGTTGTAGGGCTTGGGACACTGGTGTCCACCTGAGGAGCTCGGAGAGAGAGTCTTACCGGCACAGGTGGGGTTTGAATAGAGACCACATAGCATGGGATCGAGGTGGTAGCTTCCAACCACTGCAGAGCAGGTCTTCGTCAGACCCCTCAGGTGGGATGGGTTGCTCAGGGTCGAGGTTGGACTGTACTTACAATGAGCTGTGATGAACCACTGGATCCATACCCCTTCGAGCCCAATTGGTTGCATGGGGGAGCCAAGAGTATGTATCCACATGGCGTCGTTTCCCCAATCATGAAGTGCCTTAGTATGCCGCAACCATGGTCTACCAATAAGCAAAGGAAATCCTCCCTCCACCTGAGGAAGACTGACCACCACAAAATCCAAGCTAAATGTGAAGTCTTGTACCATCAGAGGCACCTTCTCTACTATGCCCACAGGATAGACTGTCCTCTGTTCTACCAATGTAACAGTGAATGGAGCAGAACGGGTAGGCTGCAGACGTAAGGCCAGACTTAAGGCCAACATAGTAAATTCTGGCATTAGATTGACCCCAGATCCACCATCCACTATGACACCTGAGAATTGATGCCGAAGAATAGACACAGTGAGACGAGGACTTTTGTAGTCGGTGAGGGGAGCAGCTGGATATGAAATCATGTAGGACTCCAAGGGCTGCACAGGTAGGTGTCCGCCACTAGGTCCTGCACCAGGATACAGAGACTGGATGGTGGAAAGGGTGTCACTTCGGAAATTTGCATCAAGTCGACGCCTGCCGTACTGTGACACTTGCTAAAAGGTGTTTTTCAAGATAGACTCTGCTATAGGTTTCTCTCTTTTGCTCAGATCTTGCTCTGGTATCTTAAGCTTCTGCAAGTCCTCTACTGCTTCCATGAAAGCACCATCAACATCTGATAGAAGAGAGGTAGGTTGTCTCTTGGCACTACCTGCCGGTTTGTCAACTACTAATGGAGTTTGACTCCTTTGTGTGACTGGAGATGAAAAAATTGGACCGCCAGGGAGGCTGAGACCAAGAGCAACTTCTCTGTGCCCGTGTGAGCACCCCAGCCGGCTCTTCCACCTACTTCAACCCGTCGCGAGAGGCGACTACAAGAGTGGCAGGCGGGGCCTATGGAATGGTGCTTACTGTGATGAGGTTAACCTTTGGGAATGTAAACTCCTGCTGGTTCTGGCTTGTGGTTGCAGATGTGGAAGCACATTGTTTTGGGCAGTCCTTACTATAGTGATCCTTAGCTTCAGGGCAGTGTCGGCAAGGAGGGGACCCTTCAGGCAACGGACATTTGATTTGATAATGTCCATACTCCCCGCACCTGTAGCACAAAATTGGCCTATTGGAGGGGCGAGGTGGTCTCGGCCCTTGCTGCATTGGGCCGAATGCTGAAGTGTAGAAGCTTTGGGGGACTGAAGGAGTACTAGCATGATAAAAGCTGGGGGATGCAAAGTTGTTGTGCATACCTTGCATAGCTTGCATAGGAGGTGTTGTCAGCAGAGGTGGCATCCGGTTTTGATGGCCATAGGGTTAAACCATGTTGGATGCAGGTGCTATCCCTTGTTGAAGAGAAGGACCTAGATTTTGTTGTATTTTCCGCAATCCCTTGATATAGTAGCAATCCTTGTCTTCATGCCCCGACTTTTCGCAGAAGTGGCAATAAGCCCGAAGGGGACAGTCCTGTGGAGGATGTCCTGGAGAGCGACACGAGCTGCACCATACCATAGCCTTAGTCTCCTGCTGAGACAAAAGCTCTTCTAGCTCTCTCTTGATTTGATCCAAAGCCTCAAGATGTGGTGGTTTCTCCTGTCAAAGAGAGATTGATTTCTCCTCTTGAAGAGCGGCTTCAAGTTCTCTACGTAAAGAAGTCAATGGATCAGCAGGACTTTCCGAAAACACAGAGGGGGTCTCTATGTGAGGGGAGTTGTTGAACAGCTTCCTAGCCCCCTCTATTCTAGTAGCAGCTGCGATGAACTCCTCCAAAGTGGTGTCGGGTCGGAGACTCTCTCAGAGTTTTTGCTGAGAAGCGCCTTCTCCACCCACTTCTTGACCATAAATTCATCGGGTTGCTGGGGAAGCTTGGCAACCAGAGACTTGGGTTTAGTCATAAGTTCTGCAAAAGTCTCCTCTGGCTGGAGCACCATGTTGGCCAACTCATCCAAAACCTTCTCCTGGTAGTCACCTGGCCTAAATGCTGCACAGAACTATTGTCTTAAGGCTGCCCAAGTTGCAAAATGGTTCTCTGCAAACTGGCTGTACCATTTGTCTGCTAAGCCATCCAAGGTAGATGGAAAGAGTACCAAATAAGCATCTTCTCTATTAAGACCACGACCCCTACAGAGAGATACAAACCTCCTTGCATGGTCGTCAACATCTTATGAAGAGAGTCCTTTGAAGGTAGGGAACTTGATCTTTACCTTGGCCAAAACACTAGCCAACGCCTCCATGGCCCCTTGCTCAGGAGCTTGTTGCTCAATAGCCTGCTGTTACAGAATAGGAGAGAGCTTTACTAGGGAAGGTGATCTGGAAGATGTGGAACCGGATGGAGGAATGGGTGATGTCGTATGTGGAGGTATGGGAGATGAGGTTGATGAACTTCTACTAGGTACCAAGGGTCGTCTTCTGTTGTAGTACTTCAGAGGACTCAGTAGTTCGCTTTGACGCTCGACTGACCGCCTTGTATGTGTCATGCAGCGACCACCAATCCAACCAAGCTTTGGGCAAGAAAACCTTAAACTGGCTAAAGACATGTCTAGACTCTACTAGACGTTAAGTGACTATAGACCCAGGCTGGACCAGGGACGAGGAGGACTAGACCAGGGTCGAGGAGGACTAGACGAGGGTCGAGGAAGACTAGTCCAGGGACGAGGGCTGGTTGCACCAAGGTGAGAGAGGACTAGGGCGAGAGAGGACTAGACCAGTTGGACCAAGGCGAGAGGAGACCAGACCAGCAGACCACATAGTGCAAGGCAAGGTAGATGAAGCTAGGTAAAAACCACTAGCTTCACTGTTTGTATTCTCAACAGAGAGTGAGACTTCAGTTGAGGTCCCACCGTGATCGCCAAAATGAGAGCACCTGTAGCGCAGAGTGTGTCGTGCTCTCTATAGTGGGTGCTCCTCGGTGCAATGTGTGTGACAATCTCACTCAAAACAAACTGAAAACAAGAAACAATAGACAACAACTGAGCTCACAAAGACACAACAGCAGCAAACCACAACAAATGACTCGACTATCTCAATGAACTGATACAAACTTTGGCGTGGCAACACACTCAGCTCCAGCTCAGGACTCTCAGGTACAATGGGGTGTCGAGGCTCAGATGTGCAGGGATGGTGAAGACGTGTTGTGTATAGACTCACTACCCTAGACGACGACGACGCTGGACCATATCTCTAGAAGATGCTCCGATGACCCAACAGCTGCTACTCATATGTACAACCATAAAGAGCCACCAATGGCTCATAAATGTCAGCCATCTAAATCTATCCCCAATTGAGTGGTAACTGAGTGGTGGTGACTTGGCCGCGATGTCCACTAGACCACCGTCCGTATCCCCTGCCTCGTGTCACTGCCCAGCCAAGAGAGTCCGTCCTGTCCAATGTGAACCAGCCTTGGCCAACTGTACTAACTGTGTGTCCTATGAAAGTGACATTGTAGCCTGCTACACACGTGTTCGATCAGACAGGGCTGCCCTCTTGCCCCCTTTCTCTTTCTGTTCTATGGTGAGGCGATGAGCACGTTTTTGGTTTCACAGCAGATTGGTTTACGTGGCTTAGCGCTCCCTATTCGGGGAGATGAGCTACTGGACGCTGAGTTTGCAGATGACTCAGCCTTGTACTTGGATGGCCAGGAGGCCAACCTTCACAGGTGTGAGCAGGCTCTTGAGACTTTTTGTTGTGCATCAGGTGCACTCATCAACTGGAGAAAGACAATTTGCACGGAGGAGCACCTGAGACAGCCCCTTGTTTGGAACCCCATGGTTAGCACTCAGAGAGGCCACTTGGTTGGTAGTCGGCCTCATGTTTCCTAGGGTCCCATGGTAGAGGGTCCAGCACGCTCTTTAGGTAACTGGCTACAATTTTCAGGCTTGTTAGAGGAGCTTCGGGGCATTCAGCTACATGGCATGAGAGGAGTGCAGAGCATGTGACAGGACATCTCAGAGGCAGTACCAGCTGAGTGGCTCACACCTCTCAAGTCTCGAGTCAGCAGCGCCCAGATGGATGGGAGCCTTCACACGACTGGAGGTTCTCATCTCAGTTCGGGCTTGCTCAGAGACTGTACCCTCCCTGTTCTTCGAGCTGCAAGGTGAGGGACGCTTACACCGAGTTACAGTAGAAGCCCCACACGTGACAGTGTTGTTTTCAGAGGATCCGACTGGTGGGCATCTGTGGGAGGACTTGTGTCATAGATCCCGACCCAGCAGTTTTTGAGACTGGCCACTGGAGACTGTGGGCTTGGGAGAGTTGTCCACTGGCACGAGTACAGTGGGATCCTGGATAGTGGCTTTGGAGGGACCCTTTCTCCTCAGTAGACCATCCAGGTGTCCCTTTCTTTCAGTACATTGTTCGACTGGGACGTCACATCCTAGCAATGCAGAGAGAGGCTCGTCCTGCTGCAGCACCTCATTGACATGAGGAGGGTCTCACAACTGAGTTCTTGGCAACTTTTTGGGAGACGTTGTGGAACTCCAGACAGCCGAGGTGAGTCACTTTGTTCCAGTGGCTGGTTGCACACCGAGCTACAGCAGTTGGAAGCTGGCTTGTACACACTGGTCTATCGGCCACATGTGCAGCTGACCATCTTGTGGAGAGTCAGCGTCACTGTCTTTGGGACTGTCCTTTGGCACAGCAGGTGTGGCTTCGTGTTCTTCGATCGATGCCAGCTCTTTCCACAGCTCCGCAGGACACTTAGGGGGCAACTGCTTGGTCTACTCTCATGGGCCCGGCACTTCAGTTTGAGCTATCCTCCACCAGCAGGATGATAGTGATGCAGGGGGGGTCGACCTACACTCTAGCCTGCTATAGAGCTTACTCCACAAGGGTGGTGCAGTGAGAGAGAGGAGTGTTGGGAGCTCATCAGCGGCCTGACACTCTGGTTCGTCTGGCGGGCCCGCTGCTACCGCATCTTCGAAGCTCGCCCTGTACCACCAGCAGAGACTGTTCGGGATCTTGGCTAGAGCTGATCCATACTCTTAGAGGACATTTCGAGAGACTCCAAGGCAGCTCCGATCGCATGCGGGAGCGCAGAGAGGCTTTCCTTCGACTCTGGTGTCCTGGGCCTTTTTTCACCATGGTCGAGGGTGTGCTCAGATGTTCAACCTTGCACTTCAACATGGTATGCTTTATGATTAGAGTACTAATTGGGTTAAGCCTTTGCATAAAGGAGGGGATGTAAAGAATGTAAACAACTACCGGACTATAATGATTGGGTCTCTTATAGGAAAGTTGTTTGGGTGCATAATGGAGATGAAATTGAGTGACTGGGCTGAAGATAATGACAAGCGTGCATTGGGACAAGCGGGTTTTCGTCGATGCCATAGCACCATTGATCATCTTGTCACTCTTCGTGTTCTCATGGAGGAAAGTCAATTGAAAGGCAAGCGATTGTATTGTTGTTTTGTGGACTTTAAAAAAGCCTTTTATATGATTCCAAGTAACAATTAGTGGAGAAGGATGGAAGAACTCCAAGTGCCAAGTGAGTTTATACTTGTGGTTTCTTGAATTTATGAGAAGGTGATTTGTCAATTGCGCATGCAAAGAAAAATTTCAGAAATTTTTGTAAGCACTATTGATGTTCGTTGTCACCAACTCTCTTTGGTCTATGCATCGATCAACTGGAACAAATGGTACTTGACTGTATGCAAGAAGAAGGCATTGAAGAGGTCACTATTTGCAATGAGGTAATCATGCTTTTGTTGTATGCGGATGATGTAGTGCTTCTAGCACACACTTTAGAAGATGCACAAAAGCTTATGGTTGTCCTTGAGAACTTTTGCTTCCATAGTGGGCTGATTGTGAACGAATCCAAGACAGGTTATGCTTGTGAAAACCAACCATAAGGAGAAGCCATGCATTGTGTACAACAATGAGACACTTGGAGTTGTTGAGAGCTTTAAGTACCTTCGCCTTGAGGTTCCGTCCAATCACAAGTGGCATGAATGTGCTATGCGTCGTTTGGAAGCGGAAAAGAGAGCATATTATGCATTTGAGAACATGTGTAATGGGGGAAACATCAAGTGTTGGGTTCTCAAGAAGTATCTTTTTGATGCATTGGTGACACCGGTTCTTCTTTATGGAGTTGAAGTGTGGCGGGAGCATCTCAAAGTCTACTTGGAAAGAGTTTGAGAATGTTCAAAAGCGTTTTCTCACAAACTTTCTCCAAGGGAAGACACAAACACCATATATCCTCCTACTTCTTGAGTCAGGATGTCTTCCAATTGAGGTTAAGGGTATGGAAAGGGTTGTGGAGTACATGATAAAGATGCGTCAAAACCCCTCACATCGACTTCCTACAATTGCATGGGAAGCAAGCAAAAAAGTTCAAAAGACACATAAAAGCGAGATCTTGAGCACGGGATGGATGCAAGACATAAAGAAGTGGTTTGGGAGATGGGATGCATTACACTTGGTACATGATGCTTCAATTGACTCCCAAGTGAATGAAGCTTTTCTACAACGCCAATGTATTACGGCTTGGGAGAAATCAGGTGGGTCACGCTTCATACATTACACCACCCATATTGCCCCCAACTACAAAACCATGTTCTTCGCTGAAAGAGGAAACCGTACTCACAGTTACATGCTTGAGCCTATCCCCTTGTCGGCGATACGCACTATTGCAGCCATTCGGCTTAGCTCCTATTTCCTTCGATGCGAGGTAGGGCGTTGGGGCAATGGAGAAGAGTCAAATCGACTGTGCACATTATGCTCACTGCAAGTTCGAGAGTCTGAGTACCACACACTACTAGAGTGCTCAGCTTTTGGTCACATCCGAACTTGCGTCTCTCACATTTTCAGCCATAACTTAGACCTACACACTTTCCTCTCCCAGCCAAAGTGTGGGCTCTCCATTGCGACTCTCATCACCACAATTTTGGAGCATCCATAGTCACTCATCAGCCATACACATACTACATCACATGTAACTTTGGTCCCATAGGTCATATTTGACCTCAGAGGACGATAATAAAATCTCTCTCTCTCGCTCTGCTTGTGACGTGCTACTGAGTGCAACCCTCTGCGCGACCTGCTCTGGCTGCCATTCTGCCCAGGCGACCTGCAGCAGAGAAGGTGAACAAGATTCTGACAGCACCTGCAGTCTCTCTCTCTGCTCGTGACATTGTACCTGCTCGTGATGTGCTGCTACCAGCCATCACCTGGTCGTGACGTGCTGCTACCTGCTCGCCCTCTACACTTGCTCACGTTCGCCCTCTGCTACTCACTTGCACCTGCTCACCAGCGCGCTGCCCACTTGCACCTGCAGTCTCTCTCTCTGCTCGTGACATTGTACCTGCTCGTGATGTGCTGCTACCAGCCATCACCTGGTCGTGACGTGCTGCTACCTGCTCGCCCTCTACACTTGCTCACGTTCACCCTCTGCTACTCACCTGCACCTGCTCACCAGCGCGCTGCCCACTTGCACCTGCTCATGTACGCCTGTTGTTAAAGTGCGTAAAAAGCCTACACTAATGCAGCAAATAATTGTGCGGGCAGATACAAGGCAGCAACCAAGGGTCGTATGCAGCAGCAAGCAACAGCACCCAGGCTCTATTGACTGTGGAAATGGCGCAGACGTGGACCAGCTGTCTCTGCACAGTCTAAACCTGTCCTAAAAAGGTCTTTTCGCCTGTGCCCAACAGCAGCAGGTCTCTCCACTGTGCACAATAGCAGCAGGTATTGCTTCTCTCTCTCTCTCTCTCTCTCTCTCTCTCTCTCTCTCTCTCTCTCTCTCTCTCTCTCTCTCTCAGCAAGACAGGTCGCAGGTACGCAGGCAGCAGGCCTTTCCCACTGTGGGGGCTGTGAGCAGCTGGAACATCAGGGCTGCGAGCTAACCCTGCAGGGGGCCGCGTGCGTCTATTTTGCCAGTATAGGGGCAGCGTTGGGAGCAGACCCGGCTGGGCTGCATCTCTTGTTTTGAGCAGTGGGTTATGCTGCGCACCCTGAGGGGTAGCTATTGGATACGCGAGCTTGCTCACTCCTGGTGGGGCTACGCGTTGTATGTCGGAGACAAGTGCCCGCAGCGGGTTGATAGTGTATTGCACCCTCAAGGGGTTGTGGTTAACTGTATCCTCCACCTGGCCTCAGCTGAGCCAGAGTGTCGAGCCATTTTGAGGATTCGGTTGGTCTCTCGAGTGGGACTCGAGCCCACACTTTTGTACACCAGTGGAAGGGTGAGCCGTGGTGCTCCGAACCCCATTGTACTCTTTTTTGGTAGAGCGGTGTTGGCTCCCGAGTTGAGGTGAGTTACTCCTCTCTCGTAGACTATTTACCACTTACTGGTTGCATAGGCCGCGAGTAAGTGAGCCCGATACATCTCTTGAACAACAAAACATGGAAGCAATCTCCCCTGCACAGGACCCGGCACAGGACACGGAAGCCGTCAATGTCTCACCTGTTTGCAAGTCGCATGAAAAGGCAACATTCATGCTCACAAACAAGCGGATGGCGCAGATGGAGAGGGAAATGAAGGAGTGGAAAACAGAGATGGAAGGATGGTGGAAGGAGAAGGTCAACCTCCTTCAGATAGTCTTCAATGAAGGCGCACAATGGAAGAAGGAGAAAGAGAGCCTTAACGCAGAAATACAGACACTCAAAGAAGAAGTCTCAGCCCTCAAACAGGAGAACCCAAACGCCGAGATACGGACACTCAAAAAAGAAGTCTCTACCCTTAAACAGGAGCTTGCGGATAGAGTAAGCAGTGGACTAGAGGAAGGAGAATTTCAGCCCTCGGTAATAGATGAAATCAAGGAAATCAAGGAACAGGTTAGGATGATCACAGAGGAAGAGAAACTGAGTGTGGCAAAGACATCTTCATGGGCGGAGATGACAACAAGGACACAAAAAAAGGCGGACGAGGCCGAAAAATAGATTGAGGTCGCCAAGAAAGGGAAAGGTCAAGAAACCCCTTGTACACCGACACTTATCAACATGACCCTCGAAGAGGAACAAAGAAGGCGGATGCGATCACTACATGTGAGAGTGGCCGGTCTCAAGGACATAAACAATGTGGAGAAAGAGGTCACAAGCCTTACATCCATGATGGGGATGGAGAAGCCTTTGCACACAAAGGCATGGAGGGTAGGTAAGAAAAGTGACGGCACGGAAGACTGTCTGCGAGTTGCCCATTCGGGCATTGAAGTCCCCTAGGAGAATGATATCACCATCCCTAGAAAACTCCCATATGTCATCATCTAGAATAGAGAAAGGCAACTGCCCTCTGGATGCAGCATACACGGATGTATTGGGAGGAAAGTAACATATGGCAATATATAGGAATCAACCTGTGTCAGCTCTCAGTTTCACCCACATATATCTAGCATGATCATCTCTTCGTACAATATGCAGTAATGGTTGTAGTTCCTCTCTAAATAGCACTGCTACTCCTCCTGAACCTCTACTCCCAAGCTCAGATCTCGCATTTGTCTTGTGAGCTGTCTCCCATCTGTATCCCATCACAGGTGGCATTACCTGTCCAGGGGCTTGATGAGTCTCTGAGAAGAATACAATAAATATCCTTGTCTTTGAAACTGTCCTCAAATGCACCCACGTCCAACCTCATAGACCCATTACAATTCCAGGTAGCCATCTTCAGTGTGGTCCCATAGGTCTCGCACCGTCATGCAGTGTGCCGCTCTAAAATCACCACCCGTCCATCTTTGTAAAAGGCTATCTTTCCCTTCTCCCTTGCCGCTGTAATCTCTGGCATTACCTCTCTCATATGTGCGAGCTGTGAGAGAGTCAGGTCATCCCCGAGGAAAATACCTGTCTTTTTGAGAGTAGGCCTCTTCCTCAAGAATTCCTTCTTTTCTTCCAACGAGGGGAAGCGTACTATGAGAGCTCTCCCCACTTCAGATGAGATGCTTAGGGAGCTGGATGTGGGTGAGTTGGGACTTGACAGATGCTCAGATGACAGAGAGCAAACGGAGTATGGGAGATACCTCATGGAAATGACGACTACACATGGATTAGCCATACTTAATGGCTTACAGCAATTTCCGGAAGCAGCCGGTTTCACATGCTTTCCACACAGACATGGGGCCAGTACAGTGGATTATGTTATGACACAACCGAGCTTTGTCCCTTGCATTCAGGATTTCACAGTGGGAGCCAGGCCAGTGGGCATAGCAGTGGATCATGCTCTCTTGACACTGTCCGTTAAATTTCAGTATAGTACAACCCAGACATCGGGAGGCAGGTCACACACCCGCTATACATTTACACCAGAGACTGATTTCGTTTATATAGAGGAGATCTGGGACCGTCTATTGGAAGGCACAGCTGGCACAAATGGTACAAGCCTCTCAGTGGAGGAGTGCACCACTCTACTGACTGAGACACTGCATGGGGCTGCATTAGTGGCATACCCACACACTCAGCCGGGCAAGAGACGACATTCTGGGAGCATGCCCCAGAATAGTTGGTATGATGAGGAGTGCACAGAGATAAGAGCCCAGCTTCATAGGGATCTTCTTTTAGGAGTCATCACTTACAGACAATCTCGGATTGCTTTCCGACGCCTTGTGCGACGGAAGAAGCGAGCATACCTGGCTCAGATGGAGCGAGACTTATATCAGATGTTCTTGAGTAGGGACTCAGGAGAGGCATGGCGACTCTTCCATGAGCACTCCCCTCCACCAGTGATTACTTCACCTGATGTGTGGGGCCAATATGCGACATCATTAAATACGGTTCCTGGACAGGAACCCCTTCCAGACCCTACCAAGCCTTGCCCAGCTACGAGCACTTTCTTTACACCTGAGATGGTACAAAGGGCCATTGACAGGATGAGGACCGGGAAGGCATATGATCATGACGGTCTAGTAGCGGAGCACTTTATACATGCCAGGGATATGCTGATGGAGGTTCTCGCAGTGTTGTTCAATCGTGCCATGTGTGAGGGATTACCTAAGACTTGGAGGTTGTCTAATATTGTGCCCATCTTCAAGGCTGGTGACCCTATAGAGCCTGGGAACTACCGCACTATTATGGTTGGACACACATTGGCACGATTGTATGCATCTATTCTGGAGCAACACTTGAGTAATTGGGCAGAGGGCGAGGGTGTACGAGCAAAGGGTCAGGCCGGCTTCAGGAGGGGTTTCTCCACCCTTGATCATATTCTGACACTCAGGGCCATCATTGAGGAGGGCAGAGCACATGGGAGACGGATCTATTGTAGCTTTGTGGATTTTCGCAAAGCATTTGACATGGTACCAAGAGCTCGATTGATGCGCAGACTGCAAGAGATGGGGGTGCCCATAGAGGTGATTTGGGGGATTATGGCTTTGTACAAATCAATGGTGGGACATGTACGCACTCCGGAAGGGGTATCTGATTTAGTTCACTCTACTATTGGAGTGAAACAGGGCTGCCCATTGTCTCCTACTCTATTTGGTATGTATGTTGATGAGGTATCCGATTACATTGACAGAGAGGGTGACAGAGGTGCCCAGTTGGCAGGGACGCGGATCCCATTGTTGCTATATGCTGATGATATTGTGCTGATATCTGACTCACCAGAAGGTATGCAACGACATTTGGATGCACTACGACGTTTGGATGCACTACGCAGTTTTGCTGAGGATAGTGGACTGTGTGTAAACCTAGGTAAAACCAAGGTTATGGTGTTTAACACCACACCGCAAAGGGTCAGGAGATCAGTACCTACTTTCAAATATGGTCAGAAGATTGTGAAGTATACAGATGCATACACCTACCTGGGGATAATCTTTACAGGGCCGAGATTTTCTTTGAGAAGAGCAACAGAGACTAGACTAACTAGAGTTGGGGCGGCTCTGGGAGGAATGGAGAGGATGTGTTCGCAGGTTTAGTTCCAAGAACCTAGGACAAAGTTATGGCTCTTTGATACTTTGGTTGCCTCTACTTTGTTATATGGGGTGCAGGTTTGGGGACCTTCTATAGGCCAGGATGGTTGGAGGCGTATGGAGAATCCCCTGGTATCTATGATCTCTCGGCTGATTAGAGCCAAGGTTTCCGTACCGCATGATATCATTCGAGCGGAATTAGCTGCCCCCCCTATGGAGATTGAGGCGCTTACCAGATCAGTCTCCTTTGTACACAGTCTGTGGGATACTACCAGAGACAGATATGCCAAGGTGGCTCTAGAGTCCTCCAGACAATTAGCTCTTAATGGGGATACATCATGCTGGTATGCACAGATGGCCTCATGGTTTCAGACACATGGTTTCACCATGGACAGGTTGCCTCCTTTTCAATACTCTCTACAGGCACCCTTGAGGTCTCTGACATGGGTAGAGATTAATAGATTCATTCGTCAGGATCTGATCCAGCTGGACACGAGGAGGACATGGATAGAGCCGTTACAGGAGTTGGGCACGAAGATGGCTTTCTATAGAGAGCATCTTCTCCACCTCACGGGGGATGGGTTTGTGATTCGACCTAGCTATATGGACACGCATCTTTCGCATGGTTTGCGTTGTGCCATTGGCCAGATACGCACGTCCTCACATCAGCTCGAGATTGAGACTGGCAGATTCAGAGGGACACCAGCAGATAGCAGGATATGCCGCTTATGCCATCTAGAACCAGAGACAGAAGTACATTACATATGTCATTGCACAATGTGTTTTCATTGTCTATTCAGAGAAGGTTTTGGGCCTCTATCTAGGGTCATGAGTTATGAGGATCAAAGATGTCTTGGGCTATATCTACTTGAGTTACACAGGCATAGAGAAACTTTACTGAGGAGAGCTGAAGAGAGACATCCCCAGAGACAGATCACAGATTTCTTTACACTAGATATTCTACACCCAGAAGAACAGACAGAGGAGCAGCCAACGGTGGAGAGGTCTACCCGCACTACTGGCATTCTCATAGACCGAGCATTGGAGCTAGGGAGATCTAGACGACCCCGATGGAGAAGAGGAGCTACACAGTTTCGAAGGAGGCTACGGCAAAGGATTCAAGCCATACTCTTTCGTCGTCCAGAGTGCAGATGAAGATGGATCTCTACTCCCCTCCCATATTGTCTTCACATTGTACTGCTTAGTTTAGGGTCCCGCAGTATTTATATTTTGTTATCCTAGTTTAATTTATTTTGTTATTCTGACTTTGTATCAGATACACCGCATTGTAACTTTCTGGTCTCATAGGTCACTTTGGCCTTTTGAAGACGTTAATATAACATTTCATTTCATTTCTCTCTCTCTCTCTCTCTCTCTCTCTCTCTCTCTCTCTCTCTCTCTCTCTCTCTCTCTCTCTCTCTCTCTCTCTCTCTGTGTCATTTTGTCATCTTGTTACTCTGACTTTGTATCAGATCCACCACATTGTAACTTTCTGGTCTCATAGGTCACTTTGGCCTTTTGAAGACGTTAATATAACATTTCATTTCTCTCTCTCTCTCTCTCTCTCTCTCTCTCTCTCTCTCTCTCTCTCTTAAGAGTTTGAGAAGGTAGACAGGACTCCCTTGGCCTTAAGACACTGATTGGGGGCTGGCTTATATTGTGATGTGTTGTGGTGGATTATCCAAGCTACATTGAACGAAACTCTAATCTCATTTTTCTAGGTCATGTTTGCTTTGTGATCAAGTTTTAGTGCAACGATACTCTCTCTCTCTCTCTCTCTCTCTCTCTCTCTCTCTCTCTCTCTCTCTCTCTCTCTCTCTCTCTCTCTCTCTCTGTGTGGGTAGAAATTTACCCGTGGTTGTTCCAAGTGCAAATGGCTGCATTGTTGGCTGCAAGAGAAGAACCCTTGTACTACAACTATGGAGATAACCCTAAAAAAATTTATGCGCAGCACATAGAAGCCCTAAAGTACCTAATTAAGGGACCAAATTAGGAGCACGCTGTTCCGCAAATAAAATTAGGGGCAGGCAGTTACGCAGATAGGGTAAAGGCAATTATGCGCAACATATGAAAGCAATTAGCGGCAATTAAGTACGGCACATATTACCCGACAGCGCATCGACTCGCACTCGACGTACTAGCATGGCAGTGGCAAAAGCAACGAGGGGTCTTGAAAGCTCACACAGAAACCTACCCGTTCTTCTTTTTCTAGCATTGAGACAATGCCATTGCATGCAATAGGAAATAGTAAGGAGCTGAAAATAGCCCTGACCAAGACACAAACAGTCAACAATCCTCTAGGTGATAGGCCATTGAGCATCGGCCGACTTCAGAGCTCTCTTTTGTACACAGTATACAGTCACTTTTCCCACCCAAGGAAACGATCCCTTGGGCCTTGATGCTGCTGCAAGCCTCAGCAGTGCTGATTCTTGGCAGCCTGTGACGACCAGACGTAAAAGGTTTTCAGATTGTACCCAATGGAATAGTATTTGATACGCCAGCACAAGGGTGATCCCTCCCATGGGCTTCCCAAGGGCAACTACTCTTTAAGGCACAGCTCTGTGCCAGGCCTTCCTATAAGCTGAAAGCCCTTAGTGTTCATCTGTTTTTGGTGGTCCTTTAGGAAGGTCAAAGGTGCATGTGGGACAACATTGCAAATGGTTTACCTTGGTTCTCTACAATTGAGGCTTGGAACAGATGGTGAGGGCATATACAATGGTCTTTCTCTTGAATTAAGGTCATGCATATTCTCAAGCTATGTACAAGATAATACACACGATTGCACAAAACACACACACACACACACACGTTATCAAGCAACTGATCCTTACAAGAAATTTTTTATTTAAAAGAAAGCTTCCAACTTTTTTTACTTCCAAACCCTTTTAGGAACTAGCCATTATCAATCAAGCCTACAATATGAACAGACATGCCTGCAACAATCGAGCCAGTTCTTCATCTGCCTTCTCCATTTCTGTAAGGACTGCTTTGTGAGCCCCCTCTGCAGCCTCATCTATCAGCATGAGTGTGCACATGCTGCTGCCGGATTCAAGCTTGTCAAGCAAATCCACATCATTCGCAATTGGTCTCTTTGAACCATTGTCAAGGATCTAGTATTATAAGAAAGGTTTCAGAATTTGGCAAAAAGTGGATCTCTCTCTCTCTCTCTCTCTCTCTCTCTCTCTCTCTCTCTCTCTCAATTGCAGGACATCAAGAACAAGCACGAGATTCAAGAAGCGTCCCAAGAAGCAACTCAGAAATTACAGAAAACTCACGTAAAATCTGAGAATTTTGTCGGCGAAGTACTATCAGTTCTGAAAGAAAATGAAAGGGCCAAAAGCCTGGAAAATTATGTTGGAATTGGGGTTTTGCCAGAAGGTTGGTCAGTAGGTACCAACACAGACGAGCAGCTTGAGGGATACATCTTGGATGTAGACATTATTAAGGAAAGACTTGAAAAAGTGGTACCTTTTATCGACCTTGGTGATCCCACTGACATCCAAATTAAGGGGAAACAGGCCATAGTTTGATATTATGACATGGATGATAAGATCAAGGTAATGAAGCAGACTAAATCACTACAAGGCACATCTTGTGGATTTCTGATGAGTTGACACCACTACAATTGAAGAACAGAGCCGGGGAACTGGCAAAGCTCAGAAGCAAGGAAGCAAGGAAGCAAAGAAGCAAGGCAAGTGGGCAGTCTATAGAGGAGGAAAAGTTATCATCAGAGATTTCAAGGGTCCACCCTCTCTTTCAAAGACATGAACTTGATACTTATGAACATCTAGTCACGTTTATGCACATGGTGATTCTACCATTGTAACATGTAACTCTCATGAGTCATGAGAGCTTTGAAGTTAGTTTCTTTTATTCCACCAGGGCTATCAGCATCTCTCTGGGCACAAATAGAGCGCCCACAGATCATCATGATCTCTCGTTTTCTCCACAGTAAAACCTCAGTACCACATGACATCATCAGAGCACAGTTAGTTGCACCACCGATGCTAGTAGAGGACCTCTTTCAGACAGTTTGCCTCATCCAGCGCATGCGAGAGCTCCCACCAGGCAGACTCACCCGCACAGCTTTTGAGGCATCAATACAGCTTCATCAGGAGGGGGACACGAGGGCATGGTACTCACAGGTCAGAGAGTGGTTTACATCCCATGGCTTGGACATCACAGATCCGCCTCCTTTTCTGTATGATCCTGACTTCCCTCATATACGCCTCTCACACACCGAGAGGAATCGAGTTCTCAAACAGGATCTCTGGCAACTATACATCAGGGAGACATGGATCACACCCAGAGAGCCTCTTCCCACGAAGAGGTAGTACTACAGAGACTGCTTCCTGACCATTCTAGCAGTTCATCCAAAGACCAAGATACATGGATATCTACATGCCACATAGAGCACGGGTCGCCATCGGACAGCTCAGAGTATCATCACAACAGCTAGAGATTGAGGCAAGGAGAGCTTCACATCTCCCCAGAGCAGAGAGGATATGCAAACTTTGCACAGCCGAGATTGAGAGCGAGGAGCATTATGCATGCAGATGTAGAGCATATGAGGAGATGAGAGGTAGATATCCGACCTTGTTTGCAGATCAGCCCACTCTACATCAGATTTTTTAGTCCAGAGACCAATGACAGTTCGGTCGCTTCCTCCTAGAGGCACAGCAGCATCGGGACTCCCTCCTCCAGGCAACATCAGCTGTGAGAGATGAGCGCCAGACACAGCTCAGAATTTTTTCAGAGGAACATAGCAGCATCACCACTTCCGACCATCCAGAGAGGAGTGACTCTACAACAGGCTGAGGAGGTCCGAGCTCGCAGACGCCCAACACATGGACGTAGGGCACCTCACCTACACCAGAGAGAGATCCAAGAGATCTAGGAGCACTACTATAGATCTCTGGAGGAGAGACGCATCCGGGCTTTTGCAGATCCAGCCGCCATCTTAGGCGGATTGTTCACACCCTACCCGCCCATGCATTATGTATTACACCTTGATTATGGTACTGGATGGAGCTAGAGATAGGATAGCATTTCTTCTCATGATTGTATCTACCCCAGCATGTAGGATTGCATCCTTTCCTCCGTTTTGGAGCTCCACCCCCACCCTTGTATCACCTCCCTCCTCCCCCAGTCATTATACAGGATAGTCACTTTTACTTTTGTACCTTTTATCCTTTACGAATACACAGACATCCACCTCATGTACTTTGATTTGTCTCATAGGCCGATTTCGGCCTTTTATGGACGTTAAAAAATCTTCCTTTCTTTCTTTCTCTCTCTCTCTCTCAAAAAGTAGTTGTTTACTCTATAAAAAGAGTCCTCTCGAGATGCTCAATAGCCTATAATCTAGAGGATATACAAAACAAGGATAACAATGTCAGGGCTATGTATGCATCAAGGTGGCTTGTATGAGGAATGCAAAATGAAGCACTGGGGGATGCATAATGCCATGTGACATGACCATGGTCCAAACTGAAAAGAACAGAAGATCTCGCCCATGTAAGAAAGGAGTATCTATGCCACTCCGTTGCCCTGGAGAAGCCAGTTGAAGTATCCCAGGACCCACTGGCTGCAAAGAGTATGTAGCAGCTCAATCCAAATAGTGGCAAAGTGGTAGATGTAGGACAAAAAGTGAGCCCAAAATGTGAGCACAGCGAGACTTCCACATGGTCCAAAGATTGATGCTACAGATCGTAGAAGAAACTCTATCCCGCTAGTAGAGGTCTATCTGATGACATGTATCTAGATTCACAGCATTGTCCCTGTACGGTCGTACGGTAAAGTACGGTACAGTTTCGTACCGGAAACTACAATGTAATTTGATTATATCGTATGGTTTAAATAAGTACGGTGTGCTTTCTAAAAATACTCCTGCTAGCTCATCACGGAGCAAAAGCATGCGGGATATGAAGTCCTGGATAGTTGGAAATGACGAGACCTGTAAGTCCATCAAAGTTTTTTCTAGAGCCAGGATCCTTTCGGGTGTCTTCGCCTCGTACATGTTGCAAAGGAAACCCCATACCCCATGTGTAGTGGTGTGAGAGCATAAAGACATCAACATGCTATCCGCACAGTTGATGAGTAAGAAAGAGTAAACTCTGCAATGGTTCAGATTCCACTGATCCCCATAGCCTGTGTAACCACAGTACCTGATCCGCCAGAAGCAGTACCATGAGAAGAAGTAGATGAGGAGCCAGCACATAACTACAGAAGAAGTGGTAGCTGATGATGTCAATGTAGGAGCACCAAATGCAGGAGCAAGGCCAGGACACACGCGGCATTGGCAGTATCGATAAGCCAGTCCCAAAGGTCAAACTGCATAAGCATCATCATGATCTTCATCTTCCAGACGACAAAGTTGGAGTCGTCAAGCTTTTCGCCGAGAGGAAAGATGGGCATGGTTGGGAGTGTTGCCATAGATACAGGAAAAAAATCAGCAGAGAAGTCTCGTGTGTAAAATCAGAAACAAAGGTGAGGATAGGATCGGAAAAACACACCGGATAGAACGCCAAAAGACCGCGAAGTAGAGGGTAAGTGACGGGAGAGGCAAGGGAAACCTGAAGGGATGCCGATGAAGCAAAGTCGAGGTGCTGTCCAGACCTGAAATCGCAGCAAAAGAGAGCTTGAAACACCGCGAGAACGCAGGGGTTTGAGCAAAAAACACCACATGATGAACATTGGATGCCGAGAAGGTAAGGTGAGGGCTGTAAATGCACCAAAACAGGCTGAAAATCAGCAGGTAAGTGATCGGGAAATCGCCGGCAATAGTCACAACTGTTCAGCTTCTTTGTGGGAAGACCAAGGGGCAAGGAGCGGGGCCCGGCTGTCCAAGATCGGCAAGCAAATAGAGGGCTGAAGGTTTTTTTTTAAAAACACTGGTCAAAAGAAGACTGCCTCGTGCAAAAGAAAAACGCCAGGCCTTCTGCTGGCTGAAAAAGCTAATGCAGGGAAAAAACGCAGATCCAAAGGGACTGCCCTCCTGCAAAAACGCAAAGTCAGATGCTGAAAAAAACCCTTAGAAGAGGAAGGGCAGCAGGTGGCGATCAAGGAGGAGGGAGTTGGCGATAGCAGAGGGGCCGGCTAAAGAATCCCTCTAACTGTGAAGAGTATGGAGCAGCTCTGTGCAGATGGCTGTCAAAATGATGGACATAGGGGAGGACTGTGAGCCCAGAATGTGGGCACATCGAGCCTTCCACATGGTCCAAAGCGTGATGCTGCATATTGTGGTGAAAACTATCTCTTGCTGGCAGAAATCCAATGGTGATCTGCTTCTGGGATCGTCTCTAGAGTGCTTGGTCTTTAACCGAAGAGAGTAAGGCGGAAGACCGGATCTGTCGGCAAGCCCTGAAAAAAGGTGTGACCCTAGAAATTGCAGAAATCATGCAATTGCCCCACATATCACGAACCCATCATGGATGCCCACGCTAATCAATAAACAACAAACTCCATCCACACTAGCTGCGCAGCGGCAGCAACAGGTTGACGTTTGTGCCTAGCAGATGCTTCGGTAATCCAAAGATCCACAGTATTCCAGATGGCGTTCCGTCATCATATCACCTCTGAATTCGGCACTGAAGAAGTCGACTGCACCTAGGTCTCCTGCCCAGAAGGTGCATTCAAAGGATGAGTTTGAAGAAGCAATTGAACGACGAGTCAGCAGACTCATGAAGACCAAGAAGTGGCCTAGAAAGCAGAGTCGAGCAGCAGACCATCCAGGCTACTTGGGTTAGAGATCTACTTTTGAAAACGCCAAGAAGGCGAAGAAACAAATTCGATTTGAGGATGATTTCAATTCTTCCTCTTCTTCTTCTAATAGCTCTGACAGTTCTTCGACCTCCGAGTCCAATGACGAGGGAAAAAAGAGTCAGAAGAGGAGAAAGATCCAGAGACATGGCAGAGGCAAGAAGAAGGCAAAGAAGAGTCGACCCCATAAAAGATCCAGAAAACCCTTTGACGGTTCAGACGAGGATTCCTCTCCCTAGAACAGTTCAGAGTCTGATGAGCCAATGTTTGCAAAGAGGAAGCAATTTTACGAAGCGAACCAATATGATTTTCTCGTAGATAGGAAGAAGAAACCTAAAGACTTTAAGGAGGACAGGCAAGCAATAAGGTTTGACACTTTTTCTGGCTTCAACAATACCCACAAAGCCCTCTCTTTCATTCAACAGTTTGATATTGCATACTTCGGAGAACACTATTTTGAGCACTTCAAGGTCCGGAGGGCAGCATCCTACCTCAAGGGGAACACTCAGACTTGGTGGTCTACCATACTTCTACGGAGGGAGGCACCAACAAAGTGGCTTCAGTTCAAGAGAGTGTTTACTTCCTCATGGCTCACTCAAGAATACGAACATGATGTGATCACCGCTTGGAATCATGTAAGGATGACCAAGCGATACTGTCAGAGATTTTGGGACACCTTCTTACCGGCCTCTTCTTTCAAGAAAAATAGGTTCAAGCAGTAAATAGAGTGATTTTGTTGTGGTCTACCAAAAGAGGTACAAGATTATTGTCTGCTACAGCAGTCGGAGTCCATGCAACAATTGATGGGACATGCAAAGCAAGGGTTTGCAATGCATGGGGGCACTCTTACGTACCCCACAGATAGATTAGTTACAGCTCGCACCAGATAAGATACAAACAACAGTAACAAAAGGGAGGGAAAACAACAAAAGAAGAAACCTTCAAGCCCTCGACTGTCGACAAAGTAACGAGCCGAAGCCTTTAAGGAGGGTAAATGTTACAGTTGTGGAGAACATGGGCATGTTTTAGCCAGGTGCAGTAACAAGGCACCAAAAGAACAGCCAGAGGACAAGCCTGAGAGTTAAAGAGCAGCAGAAGATCGAGCAAAGAAGGGAAAGACAAAAGCTGGACTAGTAGCAGATTTTGTGGGGACCGACCCTTAGCAAATGGATGAAAGTACAAAGCTCTACAGAGCGTGGGGCAAAGCAGGAGATCAAGAAGCACTTATCTTCTTCGATGGAGGAGCCAAGGCCAACTTCATTTCGCCTGAATTGGCGGCTCGACTTGGGATTACGCCAGAGGAAATGGGACCACTGGCTGAGGCAGTTCTAGCGACACCCGGACGGGATGTTGCCATTACACCTGCCATAGGCAAACTTCGGTTGCATTGTCAGGGGTATTTGGGGCACGAGGACTTCTATATCATGCCTTTGGAAGAGCATGACGTCCTGTTAGGAATCCCTTGGTTCCACAAGAACAATGTGGTGGTCGACTACAGGACAAGGAAAGCAACTTTGAAGAATGAAAAGGATAGAGAGATAGTACTTGATGTAAAATTGAAGGGCGAGTCAGTCCCACTTGTATCGGCTTTAGCCATTTCTAAATTAATGAGATCCAGTATGTTAGTTTACTCGATCTTCTTAAATGAGATAGATGACAAGAAAATGTCAAATTTGTCCGACCTTGAGAAGGAACGACAAGAATTTTTGCAAGCTCAAGCTGACTGCTTCTTAGAAGGCTTACCAAGGGAGTTCCCTCCTCGACGTCCTGAAGATCACACGATTGATTGATTCCAAGAAGTACGCCACAGAATCGGGCACCTTACAGAGTAAGCAGAGCCCAAAATGAAGAGATTATGAACCAAGTAAAACATTTGTTGGAAAAAGGATTGATTCAACCTAGTGCTTCACCGTTTTGTTCGCCGGTGCTTTTACTTCTAAAGAAAGATGGATCTTGAAGAATGTGCAATGACTACAGGGCTCTCAATAAAATCACCATAAAGAACAGGCTCCCAATACCCAGGATCGATGATATATTGGACAAGTTACAGGGTTCTACTTGTTTCTGTACAAAAGACCTGAAAAGTCTTTTGCACTTCCGTTTCATCTATTTCACGACTTGTTACTTTTTTCTGAGAATTATTTCCCGCTTCCGTGTGTGACTTGATCAGTACAACCTCCCCTTTGGTCATCTTCACTTGGCACCGGATGGTTCATTGTTTTGTGGCTTGGTGCTCATTTTGGTTCTTTAGATTTGTTAAGACTCTCGTATTTTCCTCCACAAATTCTCAACATCTATTGGTGTTTTGGGGGGGGGGGGGGTTCATTCTTGCTTACCGACTTTCACTTGTGCACATATGCCCTTGGTTGCGGGCCACCCTTTAACCCTCCTAATAGGAATCCTAGGTTGTCCATTTCCTCGTTATGGATACATTGTGTTGAGTGTTTTGAGAGGTTTTGCCCGATCTACGATTGACACACTTTATATGTGTGGCCATGATCCATTCACTAGGCATCTATTGTATTGAATCACCATCTGGAGTTATTGAGTTGCCAACTTCTCTCTCTCCATTCACTAGGCATCTATTGTATTGAATCACCACCTGGAGTTATTGAGTTGCCAACTTCTCTCTCTCTATTCACTAGGCATCTATTGTATTGAATCACCATGGAGGAGATTGATGAGATCCGCCAACGACCGATGATGGATCTCCTAGGATTTAGCTCTTTTGAGGATTGTACATCCTGCTCATCTTGTATCAGCCTTTGTATCAGCTTTCACCCATTATATTCCCACACACACACCCACATTGTGTTGTATTAGCCCCCAGTCACTACTTTCAACCCCCCCCCCCCCTCCCCCATATCCTACACAACTCCAGCTAGCTGCCTAGTTCACATCTAGCAGTTAAGATTTTAGTTTTTCAATTTACTTCATTTTATTTTTGTACCCAGACATTGTATTAGATCCACCAAGATTGTATTAGCTTGGTCTCATAGGTCATTTTGGCCTTTTGACCTTTTTCCTGCATAGCGCTCTCTCTCTCTCTCTCTATATTCTGGGACCCAGGGAGGCTACACACCTTATCACATCCTTCACCATTCCACCCATACCCATCGGAGCCGACCACACATACCTCTCTTTCTCTATCACCGGAGATACCATCACACACAGCTCCACAACACGCACTCCACACACCACCATCCATTTCACACATGAGTTAGCCTCTATTTACTCGGCCAAGGTCGAACATGGCCTATGTCTCCTCCACCCATCCACACCACTCTCAGTTCTCACATCACATATCTCTTCCGTTCTCCACACTTCAGCTATTAGCTCTTTTCCACACACCACTCACACAGGACGCACTCCCCCCCCCGGGGCTATGCCTCAGAACCGCTGGTATGATGATGAGTGCAGAGAGCTATACCGACGCCTCCAGGCACGACGAGCCTTAGGAGAGATCACAGAGAGAGAGGCCAGACGGCATATGAAGACGCTGACACGCCAAAAGCGGCGAGCATTCGAAGAGGCACAGGAGCTTGAGCTATACCGCCTATTCATGAGCATGGATAGCGCGACGGCATGGCGCACCCTACGCGAGCCACGTCCGACTACAGCTATTGAGGATCCACAGATATGGCATGATTATGCAGAGCGACTTTATGAAGTGCCAGGGCAGCCTCCTATTCCACAACCACACGAGCCTCGCCCCACGTGCTCCTCCTTCTTTACGGCAGAGATGGTAGAGAGGGCCATACGCCGCATGCAGCACAGACGATCAGCTGACCATACTGGATTACAGAGTGAGCACATCATTTATGCGGCCTCCACTATAGCCCCGTTGATTGCACATGTCTTCAACCGGGCTATAGGGGAGGGCTTCCCAGAGGAGTGGACACAGCACACCATAGTGCCTATCCACAAATCTGGCGACACCCTGGACCCAGGGAACTACAGGACTATCATGATTGGCCACACGATGGCCAAGCTATATGGAGCAGTACTTGAGGCACAGCTCAGCTGCTACGCAGAGATCGAGGGTTTACGAGCTCCAGGCCAAGCAGGTTTCAGACGAGCTTTCTCCACCATTGACCACATCTTCGTTCTGCGCTGCCTCATTGATGGGGCAAAGGCGCGGAAGAAGAGGCTTTACTGCTGCTTTGTGGACTTCCGCAAGGCCTTTGACACAGTCCCACGCGAGAGACTCTTCCAGCGCCTTCACAGCATTGGGGTACCAACAGAGATGATTTGGGCCATATATGCTCTATATGAGAGGGTGACGGGTCGGGTTCGTTGCCCAGGCGGTTTTTCAGAGACCATTGCTAGCACCATTGGTGTTAAGCAAGGATGCCCACTCTCCCCGACACTCTTTGGGCTATACATCGACGAGATCTCCGACTACATACTACGAGCAGGGGGAGAGGGGAGCGACTTGGCAGGTACTCCGGTCCACATCATGTTATATGCTGATGATATTGTGTTGATTTCAGAGTCACCCGAGGGCTTGCAACGCCATCTTGAGGCCTTGGACGAATTCAGCACACACAGGGGGTTGACTGTGAACCTTGGCAAAACCAAGGTTATGATCTTTCACACATCCAGTGCAGTGAGGAGCGCCGCCACCTTCACAGCAGCAGGAGGACAGGTTGATGTAGTCACCTCCTATGTCTACCTTGGCATCACATTCACCAGCCTACCAGGACCCTTCACTATGAGGCAGGCTGCTGTTGACAGGCTCACCCGAGGATATGCAGCTCTGGCCATGCTAGAGCGGAGGTGCCACCAGGCACACTTTCAGGAGCCCCGCACGAAGGGGTGGCTTTTCGACACCTTAGTCACCCCGGCCTTGATGTACTCGGCGGCAGTATGGGCACCAGGATTGACAGCTGACCAGTGGACACAACTTGAGAGACCACAGGTATATATGATCTCACGCTTGCTCCGCAGCAAGAAGACAGTGCCACACGACATTATTAGAGCCGAGCTCGCCACACCACCTATGGTTGTAGAGGCACTATTCCAGACAGTTTGCTTCATCCAGAGGATGAGAGAGCTACCTCCTGACAGACTTACCCGTAGAGCATTTGAGGCAGCTATACAGCTATCAGAGAGTGGACATGAGAGAGCATGGTACTCACAGGTCAGAGCATGGTTTGAGGGACACGGTCTTGACATGGAGAGCCTACCACCATTCCAGTACGACCCCCACTCACCATATGTTCACCTCTCTCGCAGTGAGAGGAACTTGGTACTGAGACAGGATCTGTGGCAGCTATACACTAGGAGAGTCTGGGCGGCACCTAGCTTGGGGACGAGGATGTCAGATTACAGAGACCAGTTTCTCACCATATTGTCTGGGGGGTTCATACAGAGACCACGCTACATGGACACATATATGCCACATAGCTCACGGGTGGCGATTGGTCAGCTGAGAGTGGCTTCACACAGGTTAGAGATTGAGATCGGGAGACATACTGGTGTTCCGAGGGGGGAGCGAATCTGCAGAGCCTGCACAGAGGAGGTGGAGAGTGAGGAGCACTTTGTATGTAGATGCAGAGCATACACTGAGATCAGAGGCAGGTATGAGGCCCTATTTAGAGGACAGCCCACTCTTCGAGAGATCATGGAATCTCGAGATCAGAGACAGCTCGGACGTTTCTTACTAGAGATACAGAGCCATCGGGACACACTACTACAGCCACACACAGCTACACAGACAGAGGGGAGACAGTCGCAGCTCACAGACTTCTTTCAGAGGATTTCCGCCCCCCCCTCACCAGACACTCAGAGGGGAGTGACACTCCCACAGGTGGAGGTGAACCGAGCTAGACGACGACCACGAGTCACAGGCTACAGGGGCGCGAGCTCCCACCACCGACAGATCGAGGAGATCCGAGCCCGGGAGCGCCGTGCCACTGAGGAGCGAGTGGCTCAGATGAGGGCTGACCCGACAGCTTTCATCCGGGTAGCCTTGGCACCAGACCCACCCATGTACCACATCTTACACCCCCCCATTAGTACAGGATGGAGCTAGATAGCTTGATGCATTCTCATGATTGTACTACCTTGAGCATACAGACATGCATATACCCCTAGAGATAGAGCTCCATCCCTCCTCAGATACTCCACTACCTACTTTCAGCTCAGTTTTGAATCAATTTTGTTTCATTTGTCTTTCCGATAGACGGATGACATACACACAATGTACATTTGATTTGTCTCATAGGCCGATTTCGGCCTGACATAGACGTTAAAAATCTTTCTTTCTTTCTTTCTTTCTCTCTCTCTCTCTCTCTCTCTCTCTCTCCGCGTGCACAAAGGATGAGTCAGCTTACGATCTGATTCTCTGGTGAAACCATGGTGAGAGAGAACAACTGGAACTTGAGCACCTCGAGGCCATCGTCAGAATCAAACTCTAGCTGATGAGCAGTGTTTTCGTGCTCTACCACCACGTCATGAACCACCATGATTGCTCTGCGATTGATCTGTTCGCCAGGCAACTACGTCTGGCAGCTTGCTTAAAGTCAGCTGGTAACGTATCCTAATGTTGAAGACATCATATCGTGATTCAACCTGGCCATAACATTGCTTAACCATTTTGGGTAACTAAAATTCCAAATTCATATTATTGAGTTGTTTCAATGGAGGAAACAAACCTATTGCAAGGTTGATTATCGTGATTCAACCTGGCCATAACATTGCTTAACCATTTTGGGGTAACTAAAATTCCGCATTCATATTATTGAGTTGTTTTCATGGAGGAAACAAACCTATTGCAAGGTTGATTATTGGTTGATTATTCCAAGGGAGATCTTAGTCGTCCATCTTCTAGATATTACATGGAGGAATAAAGCGTCCAACCCTTGGATGCATGACACATCATCAATCAGAATGTCAAGGAGCACATTGTTGGCACTGCCTGCTTGCAGGAAGTATAGGCGTGCTACCTATGAAATGTTGGGCTTGAAGGCAATAAGCTCAAGGTGGCTTGAAGGTGAAGGCAGCCATAGTTTAGACAGTTAGAGAGAGAATACACACACTTTTGAAAAAGTGGACTCAATACACAAAAAGACTAGTAATAATACTTTTGCATAGTGTATGTACAGCAAAGGCTTGGGCTTTATTTATGCATAAAGCTAGAGTGACTATCCGACTGATAACTCTCCATATAGCCCTTCTTAGAAGCTTACAATTCATAGGACAAATGCCAATAGCAAATAGTATGCACATCTAGAGGTGTTTCCCATAGTCACTGAAGAAGGATGTGCCTATCTCAACATGAAATTGGGTACACATTTTTTAGGCTTTTTGGGGCTATTTTCATATTCTCTTTCGACCTGTGATAAAAATAGCCATGGTTGTTAAAATTAGCGCTAGTTTGTGCGCTTGCTGAAGAAAACCTCTGCCATCGCGAGAACAAGAGCAGGAGCAAGCAGCAAAGCGTTTACGTGCAAGGTAGGAGGAGCACAAGGTATGCGGACCAGTAGTGTTGTGTGTGTGTGTGCGCATGAGAGAGAGAGAGAGAGAGAGAGGATTCAGTAAAGGACGATTCCACAGCCTGTCGTATCTGCCAACCCAACGTGCCACCCAAGTCCAAGTAGCCCACCTACTTTGGTCCTCATGTATTGATGTTCCGCCATCGATGTCTCTTACCTTTAATGCTCCTCGATTAGACAGAGGCAGCAAGATTATGCCCAGAACCGTGGTTAGAAGTTTGCAGAGATGATCTAGCATGCCACTGGTTTCATTGTTCTGACCTGAACACCTGCTAACTCGTTAACAAAAAATCAGATTCAAACACATCAACTATAGGCTTGACACATCAGCAATGGAAAATCTATTTGAGCTTGCTACAGTAGCTCAAAGAATTTAAACCTATGTACACATCACCAAAGGAAATTTAGCGGGTGCCTGACACATCAGCACACGGAATTTCAAAACAAGCATGTCCCCCTCACCCTAGATCATTAACGGTCGTGAGGTCCTGAAGTGACCATTCCCTGTAATAAGTGCTCCCACATGGCTCCCGACCTCTGTCTGTCACCATGAGGCCAAACTTATTACGGGGAATAATCACTTCAGGACCATTCCCTATCCCTACAAATTCGTGAGATTTTATTAGCTTTTTGGCCTTAAGTTTTTGAAGGATAACTCACATTTTGGCTCGTAAAAAATGGGCAATTACCCCAAAATGGGTAAAATGTAGATAAAAAAGAAACCTCAATTGGTTGTAAAAGTCCTTCCACACTCATTCACTAGGGCACCCTAATAGAGAATGGAATTTGCATTAGTGGAAGTGCCCCTTGTTTTTTGCTTTAAAAGAAACAAAGCTTCCATTTTCATAAATAGCCTTGGAATTATTTCAACATTTTGTACAAGGAGATTGAAAAGGTAAAGACATGAATTTGTAATTTCTTTTTTCGCAAAATAAGGGGGGGTTTGAGAGGAGTTCAAAGTTTTATTTAAGCCAACAAAATTAAGGCAAGAGATGGAACTCCTACAAATTCAAGGTCTACATAATGCAATAGGATATAGGTTTACGAACATAGTGGAACGTGCTTCTTGTTGTGTTTGGTGATCTTCTTTGGTTGATTTTTGTAGAAACATCTAATAGATTGATGACTTGTCTTTCCACAGTGGTATAATAGTTACTCTTGTAAGAGTCTTTGGAAATGTGTCCTACCTTTCCACTCCATTGTTTTGGATGAGGCGACTAGATAGACTCCTCCCCTTGAAGAGGAATGTGTGATGTTGGTTGGGTAGAGCTCCTAGAAGAATCGCAACTTTGTCATCGCCCAACGCATCACATTTTATGTATGTAAGCTGAGTGGCAGTGCTCTTGAGCCTATTGACAAAGCTAGCAATGTCTTCTTTCTTGTCCATGGTTAACTTGTATAATTGAATGTTTAGGCTTACTTTGCTTTGTTTAGTTGTAGCTCTAGGATTTTTCTCTAACACAAGCATAAACACACCTAAAATAAGCAAGTGTAATTAGGCAAATGATCTATTGTTTTAGAGCTTATTAGCTCAAAAACAAGTGAAAATCAAAGAGTTCTTGGTTAGGCAAATGAACACAAATTGTGGCTCAAGGATAGTTGATTTGTTGTGAAGGGAAAGATGATCGAAAAAATTACCAAAAAAGCGTAAACCACATCTAATCAAGAGCTAATTACCCCTTGATTAATCCAACTTGTAATCCACTCATTGACAATTGAAATGCATCCAGTAGCATTATTAGAAGAGAATTCAATGGATTAATCAAGGATGTATTGTGCAAAAGTGATGAAGGGCTACACACACACACACACACACACACACACTCGCACTCACACACTAAGGAACACCAAATCATGTACTTATCAAATCTAACCAAGGCAATGTTGGAGTTTGGGCCACCTGGCCTGATGCCCACTAACTTCACTAACCCTATTCTTTTTAGTCAATAGAATAAGGAGCTATGAGGTATCGTTATCCTCACTGTGCTCCACCCAATCTCTATGTCTGCTCTTCTTCTCCCTCGCACTCCACATGCACCACGCACTCTACAAATGGTATCATAGCTCAGAGCAGCGTGTGGAGAGCTCAAAGCATGCATGTGTGTGTGTGTGTGTGTGTGTGAGAGAGAGAGAGAGAGAGCTAAAATTTTGGTCCGCGTGCATGCAATTTTGGACCGAATTTTGATTCCAATTGTTGCTATAGCTTCTGTGTCATGCCGGGAGTATTTCTAGCAGACGTCTTGCGATTTTACCCCCCTTTCGAAGCTATTTATGTCTCAAAATCTCCATTTGAGCAGCACAACAATTGAGCAGCACAACAAAAGGTAGTTTTCAATTGACATTTTCAATATTGGATTCGACTCTCGATGCTTTTCAACTTACAATATCGATTTGGTTTTTTGGCAATCAATCTCCTTGCACCCCATTGATCTTCAACATCTCTCTTGTCCTCGCCATTTACTATCTACCACTCACAATCATCATACAACATCAACATCACACTTGTAGGTATTCTTCGTATCGACACCCCTACGCTCTGTTTTGACATACACACACGCTCTTTGACAGCAGTGAGAGAGTGCCAGGGTATGTTTGAGGGCTACCACGATGCAATATTGCATTGTGAGTGTACCTTTTTCTCTTACAAAGTCTCTTGAGGGACTATTTTCTTGAGCACATTGCTTGGAGGCGGATTTTTCTGCATCAACATCAAAGGTGGTTTTAGCGTTGGAGTTTCAAATGAGATCTTTATTCTAGTCAAGGCATAGATTTTGTGGACAACTTTATAGGTGGAGTTTACTTATCAGGGATAGTTACTTTTTGCATACACAAATGTATTGCACTCTCTATGCGTTTTGAGAGCAAATTTGGTTGTGTCATATGCGTTTTGGGAATGATGTATACACTTGTGGCTTACTTTTGAGATTATGTTCTCCATATCTCCAGATCCATAGTTCTCTTACACTCACAGGGTCTACGGAAATTGACACAGGTTTTGCATCATTTTGGGAGTTTTATGCGTATGGATTATGTGTATATTAGCACAAAGTTTGTGTTGTGGACTCTATTGAGAGAGTTTTACTCCATAATTTCAAGGTTTTTTGAAGCCAAACACTCGAGGTTGGGTTACCCAATGCAAGATGGATTAGGTTGCTACGATCCCCCCTCGTGGCCTCGCCATAGGATAAGTATAGAAGAGTATAGGTGCTTGGATGCCAAGTTGGTAGTCTTTCAAGAATTCTTTTGAGAAATATATGCCAGTTGATGAGCTGTCATCACTCCTTTTTGTGGTTCATGCATTGATTTATTGAGTTTTACTTGAGATTTTGATTTCAATATAGAGGAGACTGTCTCAAAATTTTTGTAGAAATTTCACCATAAATTTCCTATTATCACTCTCTTGCATTTTCTCTTGTCACTTATAGATAAACCTTCTTAGAAAGAAGGGTAATATATCAAGAATTTTGATGACACAAACATCATGAATTGGAAGCAGTGTATGCTTTTGATATCTTGGTCAATAAGGACCTTATAGCGCCATTGAAAGACCACAAAAAGGGTGTTTACACTGATGATTAGTGGGAGGAGCTTGATGCTTATGTTGACCATTCGCTTGCATCTTGGTGAGTCTATCTTCTTTACAATTATGGATACAACCACTACTGCAAAGGAATTATGGGAGTCGTTATGCTCACCTTGGGATGGGAAGAATGCCTCGAACAAAGTTTTTCTTATGAAAAATCTCATGCGTATGAATGTGAAAGTGGGCAATAGTAGTGTCAGTTCACACTTGAATGAGTTCAATAGCTTGTTTTCGCAGCTTACATTTAAGGGACTCAATTTTGGTGATGAAATAGCCATTTTCTTGCTATGTTTTTTGCCTGCATCGTGGGAGATGGTTAACACTGCCATTAAGAGCAATTTTGTTTTTTGTGATGTTACTAATTCTCTGCTCAAGAAAGAGATTATACGTTAGACTCTTGATACTAGTGGGCATGGTGATGCATGTATGGCTAGTGGTGGTCATCAAAGGCAAAGAGGTCATGGTCATAGTCGCCATCAATCATAAGATCGCAAGAATGCGCGTAGCAAGAGTCATGGGCGTGACCTGCAAAATGTGGAATGCTATCATTGCCACAAGAAAGGCCATTTAAAGAAAGATTGTTGCATATAGCAACGTGAAAAGAATAAATCCATTGTGAAATCTGACCGTCCTAAGAGCAGTATGAAGATTGAGGAGCTCAATCTAGTTGAGTCTCCATTAGTTGAGATTGTTCTTGACGTCATAACCATCAAATGTCTTGATGGTCATTGTTGACTTGAGTCCAGTGTTGGGGTAAAGGCATTACACCTCTACCCACGACTGGACGGCCAGCCGCCCATCATTAATCATGTCATGCTTTTCCTAGCACTAGGTACTTTTAAGTGCCAACATTTCAGAGGTTTATACTAGTATATATACAAAATGTTTGATTAAATAGAGCAACCACATTGAGCATACAATTTGGTGAGCAACGATCCTTCAATCAGAACCAATGAGAAGGAGCTAGCAATTTGCTTAATCAGTCTCGTGGAAGAGGTAAAAAACCTATTTTAACAGAAAAATCAGGTGACAGCCCGCTCATACCAAGCACAATAATATATATATATATATATATCTATATAAATAACAGTAATTGCCATAGTTCAAAACTTCTATGTATTGAAAATAAACCAGTTACGACAGAGTACAGATGATTAATCAAAAGATATGGTACCGACCTAAGAAGAAGAGCCTTGCTCTTTAATCACCAAGGTGTAATGTTTTAAGATCAAGAAGCAATGCACACCCACAACCCACCAGAACTTGCAGTGTAATAGTAAAGCGGTAAGAGAACACATAGCTAAACCTCTCCATCACACACACACACACACACACACACACACACACACTTACTTTTAAAGCAATTCTAAGTGAGGGGGATGAGCCACCCTCACCTTAATATAGCAGTTCCATCGGTCGAATATGGAAGGCGACGTTTCCAGCACATAAAATCCGCAAAGCAGCCCGGTGGTCAGGCCGTGCCACACCATCACCACGCCAGCCTGTCTCTAAGGCCAAGGTGTAGGGGAGATAGAGAAAGTGAGAATAGGAAACGATGCAGAGCAATAGCAAGACAAACAATAGTGCCATTCATTTCACACTAGGGATTAGAACCAACTCTTAAGAGAGTGTACCCAAAACGCCCCCGATTTTAAATAACCCATTTTTTTAGGGTTATGTACCCACCATACCACATCATTTTAAACCATCAAAGGGGTTATTTCCCACCTGCCAATAAGCTCCAAGGTTCATGTATAAAGAGTTCCACCTAGTGTACATCAGTATGATATATTTAGGCCTACTGGTAATATCATCCAATATAGTTTAGGGATTTCCATCAGGTGCATATAGGCTAGATAATCTAGGCTAAAAGTTAAATAACACAAAAAATGTATTGTTGAGATACAAACCAAGTCAAGTTGACATCCCCCTCAGGTGCAAGTGTTTGTAGCTGGGTGAAACATTCATAGCTAGATGGAGTGACCAAGAAATGTCTGGGTAGATCAAACCAAGTCACCGTGACACCCAATCCCTACTAAAGCCAAGCCATTGTAGGAAGGGTAATAGCTATTGGGAGGGTATGCATAAAACTAAGCATTGTAGTTTAATAATAAGAGATAAAGTATAATTAGTACTGTAATCTAGAGGTATTGTTATTTAGAGGTTTGAGGCAGGAGTTTCCAGGTAAAGAGTAGGCCATTATTAAGCCACATTTTCCCAATTGAGGATAATGAGATCAGTAAGGTATACTGCCAAAAGATATGTGTATATGTTACTCCACACAATGTAACCATCAATCACTAATAGGCATATTTTTCTAAACCTTCCAACTAAGCAAAGTCAGTATAGGAAGAGGTTAAACACAAGGGAGGTAAGGCCATATACTCATCATATTTATTATACTTCCAACATAATTATTCCAAGACATAGACATACAGTAGCCCCCTATACGACAAAACTAGTCATTAGCTATATCAATAGCTCAAGTGTAGGTATTTATAACTGGATGAAGCAATCATAGCTAGAAGAGATGACCAAGTGTGTGTGTGTATATGTGTGTGTAGCGCGTGCACACACACACACACACACACACACACGCACACGCACGCACGCACACATGATGTTGTTAATACAAGGATTAAAATCCTTCTGGATATAAGTGGCTTGTTGCCATGGCCTCAGTGTAATTAACTGGGGATTAGCCTCGATATCTTGTATTGACCTAGGAAATCTCTTGTTAAAAAAAGGGGGTTTGTATTTACAAGGTGAAATTATTCATAGAAAATTTGTGGTGGTTGAGTAATACATTGTACCTAACACCTAGTGAGTTAAGGAAGATAATGGGTTTTTGACGAGCTGTGGACTGACTCTGTATAATGTGTCCTCATATGCTTGATGATGCGGTGGCTCCCTCCTGCGGCATATGCTCTACAACATATCTTTCTGTGTGTGTGTGTGTGTGTGTGTGTGTGTGTGTGTGTGTACGAGGGCGGCACTATTGGTTCTCCCCCTCTTGAAGACGGACCCGCCTTGCTGCTATGAATGGAATGTGGCTATTGGCACCAAAGTCTATAAAAGGTGAGCTTCCATGCTCACTTAGCATTGGTACAGGTGTGCGTCTATGGTGTGTGTGTGTGTGTGTGTGTGTGTGTGTGTGTGTGTGTGTGTGTGTGTGTGTGTGTGTGTGTGTGTGTGTGTGTGTGTGTGTGTATACTAGTGAAAGGCTGTCCGTAACTTGAGAGTGTGAGGATTTAACTCGCAAGAGTGTGTGTTGTTGGCTCTATGGCAAAAGGCAAAGACAAGCAAGCTATTGTGGAGCTAGCTGCTCCGACTCAATCTCATGTGAATTTGTCTCCAATATGGATTACTGTCTGAGCTGCTTGGTTGTGTTGTGATTCACCTTTGATATGGTAGTAAAACTCATGCATGTTCTTGAATATACTAAGTTGATGTATGACTGTTATGGGAGTAGTTGGCTACTTCTTCTGACCCTTAGGTAAGGGTTACCTTCTCAACTATGGTTTTCAATGCTCCTTGGCTTGAAGAGGACAGACTTTTATATCTTCAGGCTCTTGATTTTAGTACTTGTGACGGTTTTGTACTATGAATGGGAATTATAACACCTTTTCATTGACATAGTTTCTAGTGTCTTTTGTGAAGGAGTACGAGAGGAAGTGCGATGGGAGAGAGAGAGTGCGAGAAGAAGAGCACGACGATATGGTGAACTCGCTCTACTGTAATGTGTAGAGCATAGTGAGTTCTTATTAGGTTTTTACAAAAGAATATGTGTACATACCTGGCGGTCCGCCCACTTACCTGGGCGACCACATTGGGCTTTATACCCCAACAACCTCCCACTTAAAGTCCAATGTGGTACTTTAAGTGTGAGAGAAGCTACTATACAAGCTAATATACAAGAGATGTAGAGAAGTGATGTACTACCCTACACCTAACTGCTTGCGAAAATGCGCAAAGCTCTCTGAGGGAAGTCCTTTTGTAAGTAGATCAGCAGGATTTTCTGTGGTGTGAACTTTGACAAGCTGAAGTTGCTTATCCTCGAGCATTTCCCTGATGAAATGATACTTCACATCCACATGCTTTGTCTTTGAGTGATAAACTGGATTGCGAGCCAATTGTATAGCACTTTGACTATCACAATATAACAATATTCCCAAATCTGTTACTAGTCGATTAAGCCAAATTGATTCTTTGCATGCCTCTGATGCTGCAACATATTCAGCCTCTATAGTAGACTGAGTAACACAATCTTGTAATCTAGAACGCCACGATACTGCTCCACCAGCCAATGTAAAGACATACCCTGATGTAGACCTTCGGTTGTCTAAGTCACCTGCATAATCTGAGTCTGTAAAACCCTTTACACTTAGCTCCTGACTCCCATAGCATATACGCATACTCTTTGTAGCTTTCAGGTATCTCAATATTCCTTTCACTGCCTCCCAATGTTTCTTGCCTGGGTTTGACATGTATCGACCTACTACTCCCACTGCAAATGCAATGTCTGGGCGAGTAGCAATCATTGCATACATCAAACTACCCACTGCAGACGCATATGGAATCTTATCCATTTCAGCCTGTTCTTCCTCAGACACAGGACAATCTTGTTTGCTAAGTTTCACATATGGTGGCAATGGAACACTCAATGCCTTTCCCTTCTCCATATTGAAACGTTGCAAAACCTTGTCAATATACTCTGTTTGAGATAACCAAATCAACTTCTTTGATCTGTCTCTCTCAATGCGCATACCAAGTATATGACTTGCCTCACCCATGTCTTTCATGTCAAACGATTTTGCCATCTTTGACTTCAAAGCTGAAATTTCTTCCAAGTGCTTGCCAGCAATCAACATGTCATCCACATACAAAATAAGGATCATCCAACTGCCATCCTGATCCTTCTTTGTATATAGACAGTGATCGAACTCACTACGTTTGTAGCCTTGAGAAAGCATAAACTTGTGGAATTTATGGTACCATGCCCTCGGTGATTGTTTTAAGCCATAAAGACTCTTTAACAACTAGCATACCCAATCTTCCTTGCCTTTCTCAACAAACCCTTCTGGCTGCTGCATGTAAATTTCCACATCTAAATCACCATGCAAGAACGCTGTCTTGACATCCATTTGGTGCAACACCAAATCTAATATGGCAACCAATGCAAGAAAGCATCTCAATGTAGTCATCTTGACCACCGGAGAGAAGACTTCATCAAAGTCAATGCCTTGTTCTTGCTTAAAGCCCTTGGCAACAAGCCTTGCTTTGTACTTTGGCTGATTATCATGAGCGGTGATCTTATACCTGTAAACCCATTTACAAGGTAGAGCCTTTTTGCCCTGTGGTAATTTAACTAGCTTCCATGTCTTGTTTTTATGCAGAGCTGTCATCTCTGACTGCATGGCCAATTGCCAATTCCCGGAGTCCTTCATTTGCACTGCTTCCTTGTAACATGAAGGCTCATTGCAATCAGTCAACATGACATAGTTTATAGATGGAACAAACCTATCAGGAGGTCGCATGACACGTCCAGATCTACGCACAATAGGTGGCTCAGGCTCAACCACAACATGTGGTTCCACTCTATCCTGTCCTTGCTCCTCTTGAGCCCTGACATTTTGTCTTGCACGTGCAGGTCCATCTTCTTGGAAGACAACTCTTCTAATCTCCTCAACCCTCTCTGGTTTAGAATGATATTTGGATTCATTAAAGTGAACATCATTGCTGTGGACAACCTTTCTGGATTCGGGATCCCAAAGTTTGTACCCCATCTCACCAGAATTACCATAGCCTAGAAAGATGCACTTTCTACTCTTTGGCTCAAGTTTGTTCCTAAATTCCTTTGGAACGTGAGTATATGCCTCATAGCCAAAGACTCTGAGATGCTTTTATGAGGGCACCTTGCCTGACCATACCATCTCTGGCACTGAATCCTTCTGCAAAACCTTGCTAGGAGATCTATTTACAAGATGAACAGCTGTTGATACAGCTTCAGCCCAAAACCCATTTGGCAGCTGTGCATTAGACAACATACTTCTGACCTTCTCTTGTATGGTCCTATTCATCCTCTCAGCAACACCATTTTGAGGAGGATTGTAAGGAGTAGTAAGTTCACGTTTTATACCTTTTGACTCACAAAAGTCCTGAAAGGCCTTTGAAACATACTCTCCACCATTGTCAGTGCGTAAGCATTTAAGCTTCTTGCCACTCTGATTCTCCACAAGTGTCACAAACGTTTTGAAAACACTAAACGCTTCATCCTTGTGCTTGAGAAAGTAAACCCATACTTTCCTCGAGTAATCATCTATAAATGTCATAAAGTAAGAAGCTCCCCCTAGAGATAGGTTAGGCATAGGTCCACACAAATCACTATGAACAAGTGCCAACTGTGTATCTCTTCTACTGCTTCTATGCTTATGTGGCTGCTGTGTTTGCTTACCATACAGACAATGTTCACAAAATTCAAAATCATTAAATGAAAAGCCAGGCAAATAACCAGAACGAGACAAGATTTCCATTCCCTTCTTGGACATATGTCCTAACCGGCTATGCCACAAAGAAACGTTCGGCTGCTCGGTTACATTGATTACATTTTTAGAGACATTTGATACATAAATCATGTAAAGTCCTCCAGACTTTACTCCATGTGCTACTGTCATAGAACCCTTGGATATCTTCCACATGTTATGTCCAAAAGTGGTGACGTAGCCATCATCATCAAGTAAACCTGTGCTGATCAAGATCTTTGTAATTGCGGGAACATGTCTCACATTCTTCAGCGTGAAAGAAGAGCCATTCTGAAACTTCAATTGAATATCTCCAACACCTAAGATCTCACATGTCTGCCCATTGCCTAGCCGAACATGATCTTTAGTGGTCACATAAGAGGTAAACCACTCCTTGTTTGGAGACACATGAAGTGATGCCCCTGAGTCTATAATGCAGTCACTCAGTGCATTTCCATCAGATGCTGTAAGAAGAGCTGAGTCCATTGTATTCTTCAAGAAGTAGATGTCTCCTGACACTAGACTGTCATCCTCTGCAACAGTGTTTGTCACATTTATTTCTTGAATCTTCACTGAGGACTTGTTCTTCTCACCATGGTCTTCAGCTTTCTCTTTGCCTTTTTCTGCTTTCCATTCTCTGCAGTCTCTTTTCATGTGACCCTTCTTGCCACAATGGTAGCATTCTATGTCACTCTTGCCTTTAGCACTGCGGGACTTGCTACGAGACTGATTCCTCTTTCCACCTTTGTACTTTTCATTGGTCCTTCCCCTGACAACTAAGGCTGCTCCTTTGCCTTTGTCCATTGTCTTTCTATTGGTTTCTTCAGTAAGCAGACTTCCTTCTACACCTGCTATGTTCAAACCATCTGGAGGTGCAGAATTACTCAAAGCTGTGCAAAAAGTGTCCCAACTTTCCGGCAATGTGATCAACAGGAACATAGCTCTAACAGGTTCATCAAACTTGACACCTTGAGCTGACAACTAACTATAGATTGTGTTGAATTCATTCAGATGATTGGACATAGGTGTCCCTTCTTTCATCTTCAAGTCAACAAGCTTCTTAAGCCAGTATACCTGTGAAGCTGCACTTTGCTTCTCATAAAGATCACTCAGCTTTAACCATGCTTGATAAGCCAACATCTCGTCTGCTACATTGAAGTAAACGCTTTCTGCCAAAGTCAGCATAATGGTAGAAAGTGCCAATTCATCCATTTCGCTCCATTCATCTTCGTCCATATCTTTTGGTTTTATCCCCTTGAGCTTTATAGGTTTTATCTGCTTCTTTTGTACCAACACGTGCCAAATCTGCTTCTTCCACAATGGGAAATTGGTTGCATCCAGCTTCTTGATATTGTAAAGAGCAGTGTCCTGTGATCCAGCCATAGCTACGCTTCACAGTGGTTTACTTTCCTGGGAAAAATTCGGCAGAGTTTCCCCTGTAAACTGACCTCTGAACCAATATCAACCTGTCAAATGAACCAAGAAAGCTTCAGATTCTGCATAAATTTCGGCAGAGTCTCCTTTGTAAAATGGGTCTGGTGTACTAAAAACAAACCAAAAAACAGCTCAAAAAACACTGTCTCTGTAAGCTACGGGTAAACCTGTCCTGCACCTATACTGTCTCTCACTGTCCTGTAAGCATAGACTGTGACAATGCCTCAACGGCAGTAAAGCAAAGATGCAATCCCAACTGTCTAACTCACAGTCAATACATCCTAGCTGCCTATCTAAGGGTGCTCGAGGGATCGCTCCAAGACTTGTATCATCGAAAGGATCTCAACATTCGAGAATCCCCCAGCTCAATAAAACCTCACTCGACCCTCAACAAAGGCTGCAGTAAATCTGACAGTACATAGACTTCCCACAAAGTCATACATCCACAAATTTCCCACTGTCTGCTGTAACCGCTGCGGCGGTTGTTTGCTGCGTGACTCACAGCCAACAAACCCTCAACAAACATACATCATCTCTGACAATACATCCCATGTGGAAGTACCTGCAATGTTAGGATGAAATCTGGAATATCAAGCAGCAAACACAAGCTACCTGATGAACTAGTGGATGTCGCCTACAGTCTGTGTGTAGATGCGCCCGTGTCGTATGTGACACGCCTCCAAGAACTGTGAGCCGTCCTTCGATGTGTAGACAGCCACAAATCAACACTCTGGGAGTGTCGATATCCTCAGCACCTGCAGTCGTAGGCCGAAAACCCCAAATTTGCAGAGTCGGATCTGCACCCGCCGAGACCACGTAGTCGAAAATGACCTGCGTAGACCTTTGTCGAAGCCAAACGGTGGCCGAGATGACTTCAGAATGAAATTCTGACAACACCGAGCCCTTTAGGTACGTCCACGAGATTTGGGGCCGTGTCTTCGCCTGTCGAATTTCACTCCGATCTGAGTTGGTGACTCTAGCCTCCTACAGCGCTGCCCCGAGCCTCGATCTGAGCTCTGATACCAGTTGAAGGAGTACGAGCGGAAGTGCGACGCGAGAGAGAGAGTGCGAGAAGAAGAGCATGACGATATGGTGAACTCGCTCTACTGTAATGTGTAGAGCATAGTGAGTTCTTATTAGGTTTTTACAAAAGAATATGTGTACATACCTGGCGGTCCGCCCACTTACCTGGGCGACCACATTGGGCTTTATACCCCAACATTTTGTAATTTGAAAGGATTCTTTGGTGTATCAGTACCAGTATACCAATACTACCAGTTCCATTGCTACCAGTACTAGTACTGCCAATACTAGTACTAACACTAAAGCAGTATAGAACTCATGCATGTTCTTGACTATACTAAGTCGATATATGACTGTTATGGGAATAGTTGGCTACTTCTTCTGACCTTTAGGTGAGGGTTATGTTGGGGTATAGGCGTCTGTGCCTTGCCCGGCCGCCTAGAGTCTGGGCGCCCACTGACTTGTATACCTTATACATAGCATAAGTGTATAGGGGGCTGCTCACTCTTTTGAGTCTCCCCACCCACATCGTGCGTGTGTCTCCTTCTCTCTCTCTCACTCTCCGTCTGTGGTGCTTCCCGATCCCCTTCAATTGGTATCAGAGCTATGGTGACGGCGGAGAGCACGATGGCTTTGAGAGCTTCGAGGCGATAGCTCGCTCGCTCTCGACGGTGGAGTTCGATCGCGGAGTTTCACGGAGAGCGATTTTAGCTTGAGGAGAATTGTCTTTGGAGCTTAGGAGCTTGGTGTGGTCAAGCTTGGTCGAGGAGGCGGTTGCCGCTTCCTTGGTGAGAGGAGCTTTTGAGCTCAATGGAGCTCGTTAGAGAAGTGCTCGGCGGAGGAGAGCTTGACATTCGAGTGCTTGGATGCTGTTGTGGCAGAGCTCTTGCGTTGGATCTTGCATTGAGAGGACCTTGCATCATGCAGAGTGGAGCAGGAGCAGGTTCAAGATTGTGTGCAGCTCGTTTTTGCCATATCGGGCTCTAAAACGCAGTTTTTTGCGTAGCTCCGTCATAGAGAGTCAGATCTACATGATCCAGGAGTCTAGGTCAGGGTTTTCACACGCTCCGGATGCGATGGTGATGTCTATTTGCTGAAATTATGCTTTGAATTACAGCAGGTATAGCAGCAGGTTTATTTGTGCACTTTCGGGTCCCAAAAACACTGTTTTTGGTATATCTCACACACACGAAGTATTTTCTACAGCAACCAGCAAATTCATAGGTGTACATAGGTTTTTGGATATGCATTTGTCCAGAGAGCCACTCATGCGAGAGTGAGCTATGTTGCCATGGTCTTGGCGGTTTATGTATGCCATATATGGATTTGTGTATTTGTATATGGCTAAGATTATTTGAGTGGTACTCCGACAAGAGCGGGTATGCTCATATGTATGACTTTGTGAGGTGATTCCGGTCGAGTTTATTCCCGGATTGGCCATTGTGGCATATATTATTGTCTCTTTGAGGTTTACTGTTGAGATTTTGCTCCAGTTACAAAGGAGACTCTGCCAAAATTTTGTCAGATATTTATGCGCGATTGAGTCATATTGACTTGTGATTTTGTGCAAGGTTTTGCACGGTTATTGGTGCAACTTTGCATCAGGTTTTGAGCCATATTTGCAGACTTTTGTTGATGCGATTCGAGCCAGTTTAGGGCTGATTTGGTTGACATTTGCTACTCATTGTTGATTGCTCTTTTGCGAGCATTATGGCTGATTTTTCATTTGACTTCCAACGTTATGGTCTGACACAGTTTGATGGTGTAGATTTGTTGCTTGGAAGGAACATATGCTTGTTGCATTGGCGGATTTGGGGCAGGATAAACCCTTGCATGGTTTATCGGCGAAGCCCAATTCTATGCGTGATGATGATTGGCAGGATCTTGATGAGTTAGCCATGTCTACGATTTGTTTGCATCTGGTTGAGTCTGTTTAATGGCAGGTCTCAAGGGAGACTACAACTCATGCTTTATGACAGAGTTTACATGCTATGTACGCGACATCCATGTCTACAGGGGAGTCTAGTCCCACTTCTATGTCCATGGGAGAGATTGGTCCCACACGCAAGTCTCGACGGCATAGAGACTTGACATGTTGGCATTGTGGACATAGAGGGCACATTAGGCGTCGATGTTTCAGGCGTTTGAGACAACGGAGGCGACAGATGCGTGATGCAGATTTGGGCATGACAGATGCTAGTGAGATCAGTACGGTGGTTACTGAGTATGCTTGTGACGGCGATGTCACATTTACATCTAGCTTATCTTCAGACGATCTTATGTCTACGGATTGCATATCGGATTGCACATTGTCTTCACAGTGGTTACTAGATTCAGATGCTACTTTCCATGTCACGTTGCATCATGAGTGGTTTAGCATGTTTTCTAGTGGGAGACTTGGTTGTGTGCACATGGCTGATGGTGTTGTGTATGACATTGAGGGTGCAGGAGACGTATGTTTGTCCTTGCCCAGTGGTATGAGATTTACCCTGCGTCATGTGCGTTATGTGCCAGATCTGAGACGGGATTTGATCTCAGTCAGACAGTTACGGGATAGTGGATGTCAGATTTCGCTACGAGAGCAAGATTTTGTGATGCATTTGGGTTCGCTAGTGATTGCGAGAGGTGCCAGGAGTGGTACAGGTTACCCATTGCATGTGGATCACGAGAGAGACGGTGTTGTCTGTGTGATCACGCAACCAGGTAGAGAGCGAAAGAGCAGGTGAGTCTCTTTTGCTTGTGGGTTGCAGGATGCTTTGCATGGAGTGCAGAGTAGTGAGCTCGTTGTGCACACAGTTGGGGCACGACTTGAGCAGTCACACAGAGAGGTGACAGAGTCAGACATGCATGCTTTGCTAGTGACTGAGCAAAGCAGAGAGTCAGTTGTGCGAGATGCTTCTATGCAGGATAGACAGGTAGAGCGGTCTTGCTCTAGTGAGTCACGACAGGAAATCGTTGTGCAAGAGTCTATGCATACGGAGTTAGAGCATGAGAGCTCTAGTGAGTCACAGCAGATTGAGTGGTCATGTTTGCAGTGGATGATTGCAGAGGAGACTGAGATGTCAGCGATTATGCAGTCATTCCTTTCTATGCTCGACAGTGAGCATGGGGATATAGTTGTGCAGGATATGTCTTCCAGCAGACACCTAGAGCAGCTGGTTTGCTCTGAGGTTGCACGACAGGTTGATGCGTCTTTTGCGGACAGTCAGGAGATGCATGTGGCTGACACGCCTTGTCAGTCAGAGATGCCTATTGCCAGGGATATATATGTTGATGCATGCTCCGTAGAGCTAGCAGGGCCCGCTAGCATTGCATCGGCATTCGGTGGTCTCATGTATGAGATGTTGATCTTGAGACCGGATATCGCAGCTGCAGTGGGAGCATTTGCAGTTGGGGTTGTCAGTCGTTTGTTGACTGATGATGGCATAGTGCACGAGGGAGATATGCAGGTATTGCGTACATACTTGCAGTACGTGTGCGGTATGTCTGGTGGTGTATGGACTTACACGGGAGCAGGACAGCCGGATGCACATGATCACAGCCAGCCAGTGGGCATCGGTTGAGAGCTGTTTTCTCTCGCCTTTTGTAGTCTTTAGACTAGGTTCCCTTGCTTAAAGGCACAGTCGCCTTTAAGTGGGAGGTTGTTGGGGTATAGGCGTCTGTGCCTTGCCCGGCCGCCCAGAGTTTGGGCGCCCACTGACTTGTATACCTTATACATAGCATAAGTGTATAGGGGGCTGCTCACTCTTTTGAGTCTCCCCACCCACATCGTGCGTGTGTCTCCTTCTCTCTCTCTTACTCTCCGTCTGTGGTGCTCCCCGATCCCCTTCAGGTTACCTTCTCAACTATGGTTTTCAATGTTCCTTGAAGATGGGGGACTTTTATATCTTTCGGCTCTTGATTTTAATACCTGTGTATAAAGACTGTTCTATACTATGAATGGGAATTATACCACCTTTTCATTGACATAGTTTCTAGTGTCCTTTGTAATTTGAAAGGATGAGTTCAATTAAAACTTTGGGGCTAAAATGCCCCATAAAACTCGTCTTCGGTCTTATCTCATGAGACCTTGAAAATCAAAAGGGGCTCCATATGGTTTCCCTGCAACCCCTTGTAAACGAAACCATCTCTGAATATATGTTATGGTTAGCTTTACTTTTCTTATTATTTGTCTTTGAAAGCCCCCTATAAGACAAAACTAGTCATTAGCTATGTTAGTAGCTCAGGTGTAGGTATTTGTAGATGGGTGAAGCAATCACAGCCAGAAGAGGTGACCAAGCGTGTGTGTGTGTAGCACACACACACACACACACACACACACACACACACACACACACACACACACACACACACACACACACACACACAAAGTAATGGTATTGGTAGTACCACTACTAGTACTGATACTGTTATACTGCTATACTAGTACTGGTAGTATTGGTGTTGTACTAGTACTGTATAGTACTGGTTGATACTTATTGGTACTACTAAACTATACTGGTACTGATACTAACACTATACACTATTGATACTAATACTGCTATACTAGTACTGGTAACACTGGAGTTGTACTAGTACTATATATACTGGTACATGTACTCGTATTTATTGTTACTACTGGACTATACTGGTACTGATATTGGTACGCACGCGTGCACGCACACATACACACACATATGGCTGTTTATAGCGTATTGCTTTAGTGAATAACTCGCTTAAATTCACTACGTAATTTTTGTGAAGTAGTACCTTAATGGTACTCAACCCTTAGATACTAAATGGGTTATGGGCAGGTTACCCAGCTCTGTAAATGATGTCATCTTCTGCTTAGTAGTGTGGTGGCTCCCTCTTGACAGTCTGCAATACTGCAATAGAGCGGGTACACACACACACACACACATACACACACACACACAGAGTATTGGTACTGATACTACTACTACTCGTATTGATACTGCTATACTAGTATTGGTAGTAATGGTGTTGTATTGGTACTTTATATACTGGTACTTATCGATACTGCTAAACTATACTGGTACTGATACTGCACTATACACTACTGGTACTGATATTGCTATATTAGTACTGGTAATACTAGAGTTGTACTGGTACTGTATATATTAGTACTGTTACTGGTACTACTGGACTATACTGATACTGGTATTGGTACGCACACACACACACACACACACATGTGTACATATGGTTGTTTATAGCGTGTTTCTATTTCCGTGGTATATTTTTGTTGGGATTGTTGGCTTGGGGTACCTTTAGTAAATAACTCGCTTAAATCCACTACATAATTTTTGTAAGCTAGTACCTTAATGGTACCTAACCCTTAGATACTAAATAGGTTATGGGCAAGTTACCCGGCTCTATAAATGATGTCGTCTTCTACTTAATAGCAAGGTGGCTCCCTCCTGACGGGTCTGTGATACTGCTCTCTCTCTCTCTCTCTCTCTCTCTCTCTCTCTCTCTCTCTCTCTCTCTCTCTCTCTCTCTCTCTCTCTCTCTCTCTCTCTCCATGGCGGCGCTGCTGCACCATCCCCCTCTTGAAGCCGGGCCTGCCATACGGCTAAGAAGGAAGGTGGCCACTTGCTCCAAACCCGAATAAAAGGTGAGCTTTACATGCTCATGTTGGGGACAATTGTAGAATAGCCTAATCAACCCAAGATGAACAAAATTATCAATCCTAGGATCGACAACCCGGCTAGGGCATGGAAGCACGAGCATTGGATGTATCAAATGAAAGGATTCAAGAGTATGCTCATCCAATGCAATAGAGATTAGTAATTAATCACTAACTCTAAGCACATCATCAATCAAGCATCACCTACACACATTAAGCCCACTAAAGTCTGACTTACCATAGCCTATAATCTCTAAGCACACACTAATTGCATTGGTGTTGGCCTCTCCAATCACCACATGCCAATCAAGGCACTTCATCAAAAGCTACACACACAAGGTGAATGGTGCTAGAGTTTCATAAAACCCATCTCCACACAAGCAAACAATAGGGCACATACACTAATTACAAGATTAAGAACCAACTTAATCAACCTAATTAGAGATGTTAAATATCACAAACCGAATGCTCATAGAAGGATAGGAGTGGTTAATAAGTAAGAAGTCATCACACATACTCAAATCTAGAATAATGAGAAAGGTGAAACTACTTCATGACATAATGGAATAGAAGAAGTAGACTAATGAAGAAAGTAGAGATTAGATTAAGAATAACTTCTCTAATTACAATGGATTAGCACTAGCCTCTTAAGCATGGGCATTAAGCTCAAGGCTATGCCATCCATAGAGTGAACACTCAAGAGAGAGAAAGAGAGCTCTCAAAAGTGGATCCTCAAGAGTGGATACTCAAGAATGAAACCTCCTTGCATAAAGGCTTCCTTATAAAGGATTTCACCACAATCCCTTCTACTATGGGTTTAAGTTTGAGCCCTCTAGCTAGTATATACAACTTTGGAACTCCCAATGAGTCCAAGACCTTATACAAATGTGGATAGGAAATATTATGCACAACCATAGCATATCTCCTCCTTGATGCATAATCGGTGTAGCATGTGTTAGCCGCTGCTAACATTCCCCCCTTCCTAATTTGGTGCACGTCCTCGTGTGTCGGTGAAACAAAACACGGTGACATGGTAGAAAGCAAGTCCATGGAAGAAAGGTTGAGTTGCAAAACATAAGAACAAGTAATGAGCATCAAAGACCAACAAGGATGAAAAACATGAAGTACAATGAACAATCATGCCAAGTGAATTTTTTGCTTCTAAAAGATGGGTGAATCATAGTAAAAAACTAAACAACCCAAAGCAAAAAAAACACCTAGACTATCGTGAAGATTAAACCACTTGAAATTTCAGTTTTATGCATGAAACACAAGCAATCAATTATGACCCTATGCTATTGCAAGTTCATAAACCTACTAGCCTAAAAACTATGTGACCAATCTTAATAAATCATTCAATCCTATCATGTCTACGGGCTATTAAAAGCTCCTAATATATTAGTACATTATAGCTTTTTGAAGCTCATGGAAGTTTTGTGTTTGTTCATTCATTGAAAAAGTAAAGCACAATACAAGGCTACCACCCCAAGGCAAGTCTAGGTACAACTCTTGGCTTCTTGAACGCTCAAGAAGGTCTTCCAAGAATCTACTAGCCTACCAAGGCGACGACTAACCCCTATCAGCAAGGCATCAGTTTAGGGCCTTGACCAAGCGAGCCAAAGTGATTCCCCTCGCCTACCAAGTGCCACTAGTGCGCTAGGCCTCACAAAACACAACATAACATAGGAATTTTTTATTGATGTGTTTAGTAGAATTTTTGCTACTTTTTCTTGACACTTTTTTGCTTCATTGTTTTATTTTTTTTAGCACTTATTTATTGCTTTCAACATGAGATGCTAATGGCAAATGGACTAAGGGACTAAAGCCTAATCATAGCCCTAGGTCATGTTAAAAATTAGTGGAGTATTAAGGCTATCACTAAGAATCTAGGACTAATGAGAAATGAACCTACATTAACCTAAGGTCAAGGCCAATTACCTATGATTAGCACACATAAAACGTAATTTTTTGATGAGTTAATATTCACAAAGCGAAGTGTTGAAACTTTAAGATGCCTAGCTTTTGAAAATGAAAGAACCATAGCTTAGAAGCAAAAATTACTTAAGCTAAGCATAGAGAATGGAGAGATAAACAAAAGAGCAAAATCATGGAAGGATTTCACCTATTCATGCTCTTTGTGCATCCTTGAGCAAGCATCCCCTTTGTATAGAGAAGTATCTTGATCTTTTTATTTCAATCCAAGCTGATTGAAGCTAAGTATAAACACAAGCTCCAAAGGCCTTTTATTGAAATCCAAAAGCACACCAAAAAAACATTAATGAAAACCTAAAGCTAGGGTCTTGCATACCCAAATATGCCAAAGGGAAAAAAGTACCTTTGGTTATGCACATGGTGCTCTTTGATAGCAAGTGTATACATACGTATCAAAAATGAGAAAGATAAAATTCTTCTACATAAGCAAATTTACAATTTTTACAACCTCTCATGCATCTCAAAAGTTGATTAATTTCTAGCTCACTTGAAATATGGAATTAAAAACAAGCCAAGAGCTAGAAATAATGCACTTTTTAATGAAGTGAAGTGGCTCTTGATAGCAAATTTTACATTTTTAAAGCTCTCCAAAAAAGTTTGCTAACAACTAGCTAACATGAAATTTTACAATTTTTAGAGCAATCTATGAGGTAGAGATGGCTGCAACTTGAATGAAAGTGAACGGCTCTAAATAGCCAAATTTTGCAATGGTGACATCATGTATTTGCAAATGGAATCCCTCTTTGCCAAAACTCTTCAAAACAATTCAAATCATTAGTGCTCTTAAGCATTTGGAAATTCAACATAAGCACTAAAAAGTGCACGATCAACCACAACCCCAAAAGTTTAATGCTCACTCTTGGCCATCAAAAAAGCTCAATCTTAGTGCTTTGCAATGATTTTCATTCAATTCAAGCACTAAAATGTACAAGCAATGTCATTTTCAAGCATAAAGTCCCGACCAGGCATCAACTTTATCTTCCAATGTAGCTCTCAAACCCCATAACCCCATGCATGTCACACAGAATATTTTTTCATTTAATGCAATGATAATGTCAATCAAGCCAAGCACTAAACCATGTTCTGCACAAGCCAACCATTAGTGCAAAATACGATCATTTGTGCATAGAAATTATCACACAATCAATGCCCACATACGTGCTCTTAAACTAGCAAATATGGCATACATAGAAAATGAGAGAGAGAGAGAGAGAGAGAGAGAGAGAGAGAGAGTTTTAGGATAAAGCAAATTTTGCACTCTCTCAAATGGTTAATCACAACCCGATTTCAAGTCATAGACCGATTTCCCTTCAAAATAGCTCATTAGCATGAAAGCAGCATATACATCAAGCATCAAAAGGCAAGATGATCATTGCAAGCCCGTTCAACAAACTTCCGACTTTTAAGGAAAATTTTCTCATGTTTGAACTTGGTTTTGACAAAACATAAGGAGAAAATAACACAATTGAGTGTCAAGAAACGAGTTTCAACATCTACATTTGATTTGGGTTTGCATAAAGGAGATTTTTTAGATTTGAAACAAGCAATCACCCCCTTGAGATGTTTTTTTTTTTTCAAAATTACAACATTCTAAAAAATCCCATTCCTTTGAGCTAACGCAAACTTTTTGTTGATCGATCGAAGGCTCAATTGATGCATACCTTGCTAAGTCACTGTTTAGGGGTTGAAAGTGGACATGACGTGGGAATGCCCTCCTCAAAGGGGTTTTTATTTTTTATTTTTTATATTTTTAAATGCATTTTTCTCTTACTCTGGCTACAGTTTGAATAGCAAACAGGTGATGGAGCCGGAGGGTAGAAGGGGATCATGAATTGTGTGAATGGGTGTGTGTGTGTGTGTGTGTGTGTGTGTGTTTTGCGAGCCAAAGCGGGGCCAGCATCTACGAGAAAACGGGCCAGTTTGTAAATTGTGTGCCTGTATGTGTTTTCTAGATGAATGGCGGGCTGATCAGTCTGGACAAGAGTGTGTGTGTGGGTGATTTTGTACATACCACAAGCGGAATGCAAGGCCCTGCAACTATGCGCTATTGCAGCGTGCAATTATCCGCTACTGCAGTGTGCTTTGTTTTACGGTGTATCCAACAATTCAATGCGACTCAAAACTTTTGTGTATGATGTGTGTGAATTCAGAGTCGGGCTCAGTCGATCGAAGGCAGTAGGTGTCTGTGTCCCGGAGTTTAGTGACCTGTAACAGTGCAGAATCAACACCAAACAGCATATACCTGCAACTGTATGATGAGCCTTCACAAATTTGCCTGTGAGTCATTGATAGTCAACGACTCTCTCGGCAGGAAGCGAGGGTTACTAATAAGGGAGAGGGCTCAGGGGATCCGAGAAAAGTGGGAAAGAATCCAAGAGATGAAGAGAGATTGTAGGGGTTCATTGGCAGAGCCAGCGAGAGAGGGTGGGCCAGGAGCCGGCAAGATTTTGCAATCAGATCGCTGACTCAGCGAAACAAAAACGGCTTGAGTATGCACACGGGGACAACGTGTCTGTGTGGGTTGTGTGAAGCGCCAAGGCAGAGCTGAAAAACTGCCAGCATTGGAGCCGGCATGAGTTGCACCAGAGAGAACGTGTGTGTGTGCGTGACTTGATGTGCCACGATCGGCAGGCCGTAGGAGGGGCCACACGCTTGATGCGCCTTGAAGGCAGGCCGTAGGAGGGGCCACACGCTTGATGCGCCTTGAAGGCAGGCCGTAGGAGGGGCCGAGAATAGATTTCATGTGTGTGTGTGTATCAAATGGCGAGCATCAGGTCTGTAGCAAGTTGACAGAGACAGCTGGACCAAATGCGCGCATTGAAGGGGTTGTGTGTGTGTGGGTCTCTGCTTGAAGGCCGAGGCCATGGCGGGACCAGGGAAAACACGATTTCACATGAGAGCGTTTAAGGCTCCGGGTCAACAGGGTAGAATGGCGCAAGTGGGGTGTGTGTGTTGAGACGCCTGAGAGCCAACTTGGCCTTTTTGAAAAAAGTATGTGTGTGTGTGTGTGTGTTGCATTCGTTATAAACAAAGGGCGTGAGCTTGCAAAAATTTGGGGGCCTTCTCAATGCTTGTAGAGTCGCCAGGCAAATAAGAAATGTGATTTTTAGGCATGTTAAAAATGTGGATGGATTGGTGGGCCAACGACCAGTTGGAGAATTACATTTTCAACAAGCTTGATTAATGACGCATTTGAATTATCTCAAGTATTTGACAACTTAATAATCAAGATAAGTCTATTCTAGTGCACACCAATAACACATGCGACCATTCAAATGTCTGGTAATAATTGGGAATCCTTAATGGCATAAAGCTCAAGACCCAATTTTTTAATGCCGGTTAATATGGCCATATTCACAATTACAGTTCTTTAATCAATGGGATGCTTAGTACAGTCGGTGAAACATACAATTCATCCATATTGTCATCAATCGAACCACCAAATCACATATAGGCTTATTCTTGAGTGAATCTAGAAATATCAAGTTTTACACACTTCATCTAGTAAGGGGTACAGGCAAAATCAGACGGTTTTTTCTCTCTTTGGTGCATTACACACACAATGATTTTTATGCACACACATGAATTTTTTATAAGAATTAAGCATTATCTTGACACACACAAAGTTCATTAGTCAAAATTTGAACATCAATTTCATTCCAAGTGAACCAAATTAGGTGCAAAGTGTAGGTCAATTGATTTACACACCTTATTTTAGCAAATAATTAGCAACATTGAACCACATTAATCAATCAAGAATTGACATGAGCAAGTGAGTGCACTTACATCGTAGTCACACTCCAAGCTATTCCTTTGCTCCACTTGAAGACGCATCATTGCACACACAAGTGTGTGCACCATCAAATCGGCTCCAAAATTGACCATTGTAGGCCAAAAATCAAACATTCAAATCATCAAATTAGGCATAAATTAGCACAATTAACTTGATTACAGAGATGATTCCACCTCTTACAAGGGGATTGAACATACAATACACATCAAATGTTAGCGGTTAGGTTAGCAAAGTTAGTCAAAAATTAGCATGAAATTAGTACAATTAGCATGGAAATGAAGCAAAATTAGTAAGGGTTAGTATGAAATTAGTGAAATTGGGGGTTTGGAGTATTCATAACTCAACAATTAGCTTCAATTACTTGCACAACATCATCAAATCAAACCAAAATTGAGTTACACACACTCAAAACCAATGAAATTAGAAGTGAAATTACTCTATGCTAAACATCCTATACTCACTATCTTAGGTTATCGATCTGTGGCAATGGTGCCAAATGTTGGGGGCAATCGTAGCATAGCATAATCAACCCAAGACCAAAAAAATTATCAATCCTAGGATCGGCAACCCGGCTAGGGCATGGAAGCATGAGCATTGGATGTATCAAATGATAGGATTCAAGAGTATGCTCATCCAATGCAATAGAGATTAATCATTAACCACTAACTCTAATCACATCATCAATCAAGCATCACCTACACACATTAAGTTTGCCTTACCATAGAATAGAATCTCTAAGCACACTCTTGATAAACACACACTAATTGCATTGGTGTTGGTCTCTCCAATCACCACATGCCAATCAGACACCTCATCAAAAGCTACACACACAAGGTGAATGGTGCTAGAGTTTCATAAAACCCATCCACACACAAGCAAACAATAGGGAACATACAATAATTACAAGATTAAGAACCAACTTAATCAACCTAATTAGAGATATTAAATATCGCAAATCGAATGCTCATAGAAGGATATGAGTGGTTAATAAGTAAGAAGTCATCACACATACTCAAATCTAGAATAATGAGAAAGGTGAAACTACTTCATGACATAATGGAATAGAAGAAGTAGACTAATGAAGAAAGTAGAGATTAGATTAAGAATAACTTCTCTAATTATAATGGATTAGCAGTAGCCTCTTAAGCATGGGCATTAAGCTCAAGGTTAGGCCATACATAGAGTGAACACTCAAGAGAGAGAGAGAGAGAGAGAGAGAGAGAGAGAGAGAGAGAGAGAGCTCTCAAAAGTGGATCCTCAAGAGTGGATACGCAAGAATGAAGCCTCCTTCCATAAAGGCTTCCTTATAAAGGTTTTCACTACAATCCCTTCTACTATGGGTTTAGTTTGAGCCCTCTAGATAGCATATACAACTTTGGAACTCCCAATGAGCCCAAGACCTTATACAAATGTGGATAGGAAATATTATGCACAACCATAGCATATCTCCTGCTTGATGCATAATCGGTGTAGCATGTGTTAGCCGCTGCTAACAACTCACTTAGCATTGGTAGTGTGTGTATTTGGGAGAAGTGTCTGTACATTAGGACTATGAGAATTTTACCTGCAAAGGGGTAGTGTTAAGTGTCAGATCTATGGCAAAGGGCAAGGATAAGCAGGCTATTGTTGAGTTGGCTGCTCCAACTCAATCTCACGTGACTTTTGGCATTGAAATGGACTGTTGTCCGAACTGTTTGATGGTTGTGAGTATTCCTCATGCATATGCCGATAGAGGTACTTGAATAGCTTCTTCTGCTAAACTTTATCACATGAGAGCTTGTAAAGCACAAGGGGCTTCATATGTTTTTTCCCCTTGTAAATGATTTCATCTTTGAATATATGATTAGCTTGACCTTTCTTATTATTTATCTTTGAAACCAATCTACTTGGGTGACATCTATAACATGTGAGATACCCATACATCACCTGCATACGATGCCAATGCTAACTAAATGTTGTGTTGTTTGCATGGGTGCAGGTGAGGGTTACCTTATCAACTATGGTTTTCAAAGTTCCTCGGCTTGAAGATGGTGGACTATTATATCTTCTGGCTCTTGATTTCAACACTTGTGTATAAAGACTGTTCTGTACTATGAATGGGAATTATACCACCTTTTCATTGACATAGTTTCTAGTGTCTTTTGTAATTTGAAAGGATTCTTTGGTGTATATGTTATATTGTTATTGGAACACACACACACACACACACACACACACACACACACACACACACACACACACACACCATCCAGGTAAATCAACATATGCAGGTTGATTAAAAGCTTGGGAAAAATTGGAGAATTTGAGTGAGCTGCAACAACTGAGTAGGAAAGTGCTCACGGGTAGCAACGGATTCCTCCAAGGGAAGTTGGAAGGAGAAGGAAAAGCAACACAAGAAGAAAGGGTGTGTGTGATCCCTCCCCCCCCCCCCCACACACACACACACACACAAGATGTAACAGAGTAGATTAACAAAGAAAAAGAAAAAAACGTGTTTTCAAAGTGCTCTCTAAGTCAGAGAATAATAGAGAGAGCAAGAGGGATTCCTCTTCTCGAGGAGATAGATAGATAGATAGATAGATAGATAGAGAGAGAGAGAGAGAGAGAGAGAGAGAGAGAGAGAGAGAGAGAGAGAGAGAGAGAGAGAGCTTGCCAACTCTCGTAGCCGTAAAGAGAAGAGACAGAGCACGTGCATACACACAAGCGTGTGCAGGCACGGACGAGTAAGCTGGAGTTTTCCCTTGGCATCAATACGATCCTCTAGTGGAAATTTCATATTGGCATTGGCTTTTGGCATTATCTCGGCATTGGGTCCCCACCATCGGCCTCGACCATAGGTGGCTATGACATCGGCTCACATATTTTGGATCAGCGTCGCTTTTGTCATTGATTTGTCGGCCATTCGGCTAGCGTGCTTCTGTCCAACGATAGAAGTTGACATTGTGCAAATTTTCTCAGGTTCAACATGGGCAGAGCAAGAGAGAGTAGTTTGGCTCTTCTCTAGCGTAGCCTTGCCATCCATTCCCCCCTCCCCCCCCCCGACGTGCCCATTGCAGAGCGTTTCTGCTTTGACGAACACCCCCAACCTCCTCAGCTTCCTAACTCGGCTTAGAAAGAGACAGATTGAGCAAGAGCAACATCTCCTCTAGCCACCATCCAAAGTGACTCGCTCCAAAGTGTCTCCTCGACCCCCCCCCCCCGACAACGTTTTGGCTTTGATGGTTTCCCATTTTCCAGCTTTGGCCACACATGCGGCTCCAATGGACCATTGGTTTGGTGTATTCATAACTCAACAATTGGGGGTTTGGGGTATTCATAACTCAACAATTAGCTTCAATTACTTGCACAACATCATCAAATCAAACCAAAATTGAGTCACACACACTCAAAACCAATGAAATTAGTAGTGAAATTACTATGCTAAACATCCTATACTCACTAGCTTAGGTTATCCCGGCAACGGTGCCAAATGTTGGGGCAATCATAGCATAGCCTAATCAACCCAAGACCAACAAAATAATCAATCCTAGGATTGACAACCTGGCTAGGGCATGGAAGCACGAACATCGGATGTATCGAATGAGAGGATTCAAGAGTATGCTCATCCAATGCAATAGATTAATCATTAATCACTAACTCTAATCACTTCATCAATCAAGCATCACCTGCACACATTAAGCCCACCGAAGTCCGCCTTACCATAGACTAAAATCTCTAAGCACACTGTTGATAAACACACACCAATTGCATTGGTGTTGGCCTCTCCAATCACCACATGCCAATCAAGGCACTTCATCAAAAGCTACACACACAAGGTGAATGGTGCTAGAGTTTCATAAAACCCATCCACACACAAACAAACAATACGACACATACAATAATTACAAGATTAAGAACCAACTTAATCAACCTAATTAGAGATATTAAATATCGCAAATCAAATGCTCATAGAAGGATAGGAATGGTTAATAAGTAAGAAGTCATCACACATACTCAAATCTAGAATAATGAGAAAGGTGAAACTACTTCATGACATAATGGATTAGAAGAAGTAGATTAATAAGAAAGTAGAGATTAGATTAAGAATAACTTCTCTAATTACAATGGATTAGTACTAGCTTCTTAAGCATGGTCATTAAGCTCAAGGATAGGCCATCCATAGAGTAAACACTAGAGAGAGAGAGAGAGAGCTCTCAAAAGTGGATCCTCAAGAGTGGATACGCAAGAATGAAGCCTCCTTCCATAAAGGCTTCCTTGTAAAGGCTTTCACCACAATCCCTTCTAGTATGGGTTTATGTTTGAGCCCTCTAGCTAGTATATACAACTTTGGAACTCTCAATGAGCCTAGGACCTTATACAAATGTGGATAGGAAATATTATGCACAACCATAGCATATCTCCTGCTTGATGCATAATCGGTGTAACCTGTGTTAGCCACGGCTAACCACTCACTTAGCATTGGTGGTGTGTGTATTTGGGAGAAGTGTCTGTACATTAGGACTGTGAGGATTTTACTTGCAAAGGGGTAGTGTTAAGTGTCAGTTCTATGGCAAAGGGCAAGGATAAGCAGGCTATTGTGGAGGTGGATGCTCCAACTCAATCTCAAGTGACTTTTGGCATTGAAATGGAATGCTATCAAAATTGTTTGATGGTTTTGAGTATTCCTCATGCATATGCCGGTAGAGGTACTTGAATAGCTTCTTCTGCTAAACTTTATCTCATGAGAGCTTGTAAAGCACAAGGGGCTTCATATGTTTTTTCCCCTTGTAAATGATTTCATCTCTGAATATATGATTAGCTTGACCTTTCTTATTTTTTATCTTTGAAACCAATCTAGTTGGGTGACATCTATAACATGTGGGATACCCATACATCACCTGCATACAATGCCAATGCTAAGTAAATGTTGTGTTGTTTGCATGGGTGCAGGTGAGGGTTACCTTCTCAAATATGATTTTCAAAGTTCCTTGGCTTGGAGATGGCGGACTATTATATCTTCTGGCTCTTTATTTCAACACTTGTGTATAAAGAGTATTCTGTACTATGAATGGGAATTATACCACCTTTTCATTGACATAGTTACTAGTGTCTTTTGTAATTTGAAAGGATTCTTTGGTGTATATGTTATATTGTTATAGGAACACAAACACACATAACACGAAGAATAGTAGTGATACTATTCAAAGACTTAGTTACTATATTTTAATCCCTAGATGTTTTTCCTAGATAATTTTACCTTGGACTGATCCTTGAGGGGTGGGGCTCTCTTCACACGGCCCTGATAGGTTCGCCTGGTCGGTTGAAGGCTGAAGACGCTACCAGTTCTTACCTTTGGTGGTATATTTCTCTAAATAATTTTTTATGGACTATGCAGAACTTAGCACTATCTCAAGGGATAGAGCTTCCTACGAAGCCTCTTTTTAAAGCATCACTTTAGGTACTTAGATGCATTCGTGACCCTATGGCATATGTATTGTTAGCAGGGGCTTTAACTGATCGAGCCAACTCTTTGGTTCAAACCATGTCGTTTGATAAATGTGTCCAAATCCTAACCATGGCAGGATTATCTGAATTCATTGAAAACATTCCCGCCTTGACACTTGCTCACAAAGGGAGTTAGACAAGTTCTCTTCTAATGATTTCAAGAACATGTTACTTTTAAACAAACTACACATATGAGGATTCCTTTGGGATCAGGAGCAAAAGCATAAAATATATCATTGATAGACTATGAATGACAACCATACTTTTTTCAAACTGGCTGCCAAAGCCTTAAAACTCCTATAGGAGTAATGTCTTCCTTGAAGACAATATCAAATACTGTGTTGATGAGACTGATTTTACCCTCTTCAAGGACACTTTGACTTGGCACATCTCTGCTAATGCCTTATACTCAGCTTTTGTTACTCTCATCTACTTCACAAGGCAGTAGGCCCATACACAATGGGCCTACTGCCAACTCATTGTGTATGGTGCCCGGGATAGGGTGGTACACACACACACACACACACACACACACACACACACACACACACACACACACACACACACAGAGTACTGGTACTATGGTACTTGCAGTACTGGTATTGGTACTACTACTAATGGTACTCATAATCTTATACTAGTACTAGTAGTACTGGTATTGTATATATTGGTAATGGTACTGATACTTATTGGTACTACTAGACTATACTGGTATTGATACTGCTATATTGCTATACTAGTATTGGTAACACTGGAATTGTACTGGTAATGTATACACTGGTATAAGTACTTGTACTTACTGTTACTATTGGACTATATTGGTACTGATATTGATACGCCTACGTGTACGCACATGCGCGCGCGCACACACACACACACACACACACTCACAAAATTACATGAGTCCTCTCTCATGCTTCACCACTTAAATTGGATAGAAAAAGCCTGGCTAGTTTTTTTTTTAAATCCCTTTCTTTCTTCACCTCTACATCTCTATTAAACCATCCATTACATGATTACACAAGCAGCTATCACATAATAACATGTGTTCTAACGCTCGGTCAAAGGTAAGATACGATTTTCCAAGACTACACCATACTCCTTGGTGCGTGGTGTATTGTTAAAGTATCCTCTGAGGGGCTGTCCATAACTGCGATACAAAAAAATATTATGGTGTGGAAGATGTAAAGAATGAGGATGCAAGAGAGCTACACAAGACAAGCACACAGCACACAGAGATGGAAAGCTTCTTCTTCTTCTCACAAAAAAGAGAGTACAAAATGACTAAGTGCTAAAACTGAAAAGTAGCACATACGTACATGCGGTCACTAAGTGTGAACTCGCTAGAAGCGTACTAGGCTGGCACTATAAGTGTAGTCCAGCTGTAGAATCACTGGTAGAGATCCTCCGTGTCGGTCACCTAATGCGCCAATGAGTAAATGTCGTAAGCGGCCAAGACCCGTAGTGGATGCCAGCTCAAGATGTAGAGCTCGACATCTCAACACTCCCCCTCGAGCTCTACAAGTCGCAGAGTCCAAGCATAGTCCGAAAACGTCGAAGCTTCTCAACTCCGAGGGCCTTGGTAAAGATATCCGCTATCTGCTCCTCTGTGCTGACGTGGACCAAGTCGATGTCGCCCGCCAACACTTGCTCTCGAACGTAGTGGTAATGGACCTCTATGTGCTTGGTCCTGGCATGGAACACTGGGTTCCTAGCCAACTACATGCTGCTGAGGTTGTCACAATGGATGACAATCTGCTAGTCCACCTGTACTCCCAAGTCCTCAAGTAATGTGCGTAGCCAAGCTACCTCACACGCCGCAACTGCTGCACCTTTGTACTCGGCCTCTGTGCTCGATAAAGCAATCGTAGGCTGCTTTTTGCTGCTCCAAGTAACAGAAGCACTCCCAAAAGAGAACATGAAGCCACTTGTAGATCTCCTATCAACAATGCTACCTGCCCAATCTGCATCTGTATACCCATACAATGCTAATGGCACATCTGCTGCATAGAACAATGCGTAGTCAAGAGTCCCTTGCACATACCGAAGTGTGTGTCGTACTCCATCCAAATGTGGCTTTCCTCGGAAGCTGCATGAATTGACTCTCCAAGCCTACTGTGTAGCTCAAGTCTGGCCTCGTGATAGTCAAGTAGATTAGACTACCCACAATCTTCCTGTACATCTTGACATCCTCAACAACATCACCCTTCTCTGCACTCAGCTTTGCATTCACATCCAAGGGAATAGAAATTGGCTTACAATCAGCCATACCATACTTTGACAACATGTCCAAAGCATACTGTCTCTGTGACAGCCATACACCCTCTGGAGTCCTGATCACCTCAATGCCAAGAAAGTAGCGCAACTCGCCCAAATCTTTCATTTCAAACTCCTGTTTGAGAAGACTCTTCACATGGTCAATCTCCATAGCATTGTCACCCACAATAATAAGGTCATCTACATATATGGTAATGAACACAATCCCCACATCACTCTCACGTACATAGAGTGAATGATCAGCATGAGCTCTCCTAAACCCAATACTGACAAGATACTTGGCAATCCTGTCATACCATGCTCTAGAGCCCTGCTTCAAACCATACAAAGCTTTGAGAAGTCTGCATACATAATCTGGGTAACCTGGATCGACATAACCAAGTGGCTGATCCATATACACTTCCTCTTGCAACTCACCATTCAAGAAGGCATTCTTTACATCCATTTGATGCATAATCCATCCTCTAGATGCAGCCACTGCTATGACAGCTCTCACAGTCGTCATCTTTGCCACTGGAGCAAAGATCTCCTCATAGTCTATGCCATACGTCTGTGCATAACCCTTTGCAACCAGCCTTGCCTTGTGACGCTCAATGTTCCCATCAGCCTTATGCTTGGTTTTATACACCCATTTACAACCAATAACTTTCTTGCCACTTGGCAATGGCACCAACTCCCATGTGTCGTTTGCTTCCAATGCAGCCATCTCTTCATTCATTGCATCATCCCAATGCACATTTCCAACTGCATCCTCAAAACATGTGGGCTCCACATCCTGTATCACCTTAGCCATGTAGGCTTGGTGATGTGCTAGATACCCATCATAAGTCAATTTCTGAACTGGATTTTTGACTCTGTTAGATCTGCGCGGTCCTGGGTTACTCCTTTGCCCTCTAGCATCTTCTTGTACTTTTCTTACACCAGGTGTCCTGACAGCCGGAATTCCAAATTCCTCATCAAGACTTTGTTCAGAACCATCTGCATGTGAAAAACCTGATGATGCATCAGCCATAAAGGGAGGTTCATCAACCTTTTCCTTTCCTTTTCGTGATACATTCCCTGTACCTGCTGGTGGAGTAACCTGCGTACGTAGTCTACCATTCCATGGCTTCTCAACAGAGCCACGAGAAGAGGACTCTTGTGGTCCACTCAAAACCTATGACTGTGGCCTCACATTTTGTACAACCACATCATCTTTTACATCAGCCCCAATAGTGCCATGTGCATTACTGTACCAGTTGCTCATCTCATCAAAGACTACATCTCTGCTCACTCGTAATTCTCGTGTAGTAGGATTGTAGCACCTGTACCCCTTTTGTTCAAGGGAATATCCCACAAGAATACATTTCTCTGCTTTAGGATCCAATTTCCTACGCAACTCATCTGGTACATGCACATAAGCTATGCATCCAAACACTTTCAAGTGTGCCAAATCAGGCTTTGTACCTATAAACTTTTCCTCAGGTGTTACATCATGCACCGCAGCTGTAGGTGTCCTGTTCATAATGTACACAGCTGTATTTGTAGCTTCAGCCCAGAAATGATGAGGCATGTTTTTCTTATTCATCAATGTACGTGCAACCTCTGCAATGTGCCTGTTTTTCCTTTCTGCGACCCCATTCTGCTGTGGAGTATATCTGCATGTAAACTGCCTGCGTATACCATGCATTCGCAGAAAATCTGAAAAATCGTTGGAGAAGTACTCTCCCCCTCCATCTGACCTCAATGTCTTGATTTGCATATCTGTCTCCTTCTCAATCATGACTTTGAAGTCCTGAAAGTGACCAAACACTTCACTTTTGTTACGCATGAAGTAGACCCATACTTTCTTTGTATGGTCATCAATGAAAGAGACATAATACCTGCAACCATGTATACTTGCAGTATCGGTTGGACCCCAAACATCTGTGTGCACCACCTCAAGTGGCTTTTTACATACATTGCGTTCATGTGGAAATGAGCCCTTTGACTGTTTTCCAAACTGGCATGCTGCACACACTTTATGCATACCATCCACCTTGAATTTGGGCAAACCTTTTACAATCTGTTTTGATTGCGTGCTGCGCAATCTCTGCTCATTGACATGGCCAATGCGTTTGTGCCAAATGTCAACATCAGCCACAACACTTGTGCCCTGTGCAAATAATGCAACTTTTACCTCAGGCATATCTACATTCAGCGTAAACATTCTGCCCACACATTTTCCCTCTGTGATCAGCTTACAGCCATTCTGAAAATCTTCTACATAACAGCCATTCGGATTGAAGCGAACTTGCAAACCCTGCTCAACCATTTTTCCAACAGAAACAAGATTCTTTGTAATGTTTGGGACATGAAGTACAACTGCTAAGTACTTTGATTTGCCACTCTTCGTATTTAGAGGTATGTCCCCTACATGAGCAATGGGGTGAGCTGTGTCATCTCCTGTCTGCACATAGCCTGACACATTTGGTTTGCGCATATCTCTAAACCACTCTCCACGAGACGTCATGTGATTAGAGGCACCTGAATCCACATACCAAACATAATCTTGGGTGGAATTCTCTGCAGTCATTGTATTCATTACATGCTGCATAACAAACATGCGCTCGTTTTTGTTGTCATCTGCATCTCTGCTAGTAGATGCATAGTTGCCCTGTTCTCTCTTTCCACTTGCTGTTCCCTTTGGACAGTCACGTGACATGTGACCTCTTTCACCACAAGTCCAACATTCTCTGCTATCTGTAGTATGTTGCTGCTTGCTTGATCCTGCACCACGACCTCTTTGACTCCCCCTGCCTTGAGACTAGTTTCCCCTGCCACCTGTATTGTTTTGATTTGATTGACCTTCTTGAAATTGGCCCCTGCAACCACTTGGGCCTCGAAAACGACCTCTACCTCTACCTCTATTGGAGTTAGAATAGAAGGCCTGTTCAGACCTATTTCTGCCACGAGAAGAAGATGTGTCAAGACCAAGGTTCTTCTCCTCAAGAATAAGCATAGAAATCAAATCTTGGAACACGGGGATGTCGTCTCTTATATTCATGGAAGACCTGAAATGTACATACTCATCTCCTAGACCATCCAAGCATGCACGAACAATGTCATCGTCTTCCACTGAGACTTTAATAGATCCAAGAGCCTCAATGATACTCTTAATCTTCAAAGCATAATCATTGATGGAGAGGTTGTTCCTCTTAATCTGATTTAGCTCCGACTTTAGTTGAAGCTTCCTGGCCTTGGTGTTCACCTTGAACACTCTGCCTAAGTTTTTCCATGCAATGGCGGGGGTTTCAGCATCCTGTAGATAGCCCATCATGCCATCTGTGATGCTCATAGAAAGCCAATACATCACTTTGCTCTGGCCTTGTTGCCAGTCCCTCAAAGCTTTCCTTTGTTCTGCTGTAGCATTTGCCTCGGGAATCTCTGGTTCCTTTTCATTGTCTCCTTCTACATAGTCCCAATAACCTTTTCCTTTTAGGAAATTTGTTATTCTGAACTTCCATGCAGGGTAGTTATTTTTCTCAAGCTTCTCAGTAACAATCTGACTGAAACCGTCAGACATCTTGAAGCACTAAGACAATAAAACTGCAATCTACAAATACCTGCAAATCTGCTAAACCTGCTATCGTGGTACCTGTAACGCTTTCTACACTCAACGAGTGTCCACCATCAAGCATACATACAACCACTGTACTTGTATAGTAAATCTCTGTGTACTGCACTTTGGAGACCTGTTCGGAAACTTGCATCTGTTCGTGGATTGCGAACGAAGGGATTGTGATGCTCTTGCTCTCTTAGCCTCTCTTGCCTGCACCAGGCTCTGATACCATGTAAAGAATGAGGATGCAAGAGAGCTACACAAGACAAGCACATAGCACACAGAGATGGAAAGCTTCTTCTTCTTCTCATAGAAAAGAGAGTACAAAATGACTAAGTGCTAAAACTGAAAAGTAGCACATATGTACATGCGGTCACTAAGTGTGAACTCGCTAGAAGCGTACTAGGCTGGCACTATAAGTGTAGTCCATCTGTAGAATCACTGGCAAAGATCCTCCGTGTCGGTCACCTAACGCGCCAGTGAGTAAATGTTGTAAGCGGCCAAGACCCGTAGTGGATGCCAGCTCAAGATGTAGACCTCGACATCTCAACAGAAGACACTGCACTAGCAAGTATAACCATTCTAAAAACCCTCTCTTCATTGAATGTACTACATAATAATATTGTGGCCCCATGCCCATGGCTTCAGTTACCGTCGCCAGACGGATATTGTTCCTAAAGTTCTCTCGACCCCAAAGGGTCACCAGCGCCACTCTATCGTGATATGTCCACCACTTAGTCTGAGTAACATATGTTCCTAATTGCGGAAATAAATAACGCTCATAACGGAGTAGTGTAGTTCTCCTAATAGACTCACTTGATTGTTGAAGATGTGCAATGGTTATGGATAAAACCTGATCTTGATTATAAGTCATAATATATAATGTGTATGACACACCTTATGACAGAGTAATCTATTGGCTGTAAACTCCTTGAATGTTACTCAAGACTAATACTGTGAACTCGGTTTTTTTTTAAAAAAAACGCTCGTCTTTTATAGACCTACTTTGATACCTGAACCAAATGGGTATGGGTACGAATTACCCAAACTAACTGACATCTCTATTACATTAACTCACCTCTTTGTGATGGCAATGCGTATGTCCATTCTCATAATTTGCCCAGTTGGATAGCTTACTGATATAGTCTCATTTGATGTATCGGTCTTATGGGTAACTGTTAGTTTATGTCCACCCAGTGCTAGGGGAAATACCTCTTAAGGAATTATATGGACTGCGTATTGACCTTGCAAAAGAATTATTATCTTTTGCCATATTGATAAGTGGGCTCATTAAAAAGGTTTTTTTTGAGATGTTTTTTTTTATATCCTCTTTTTGCATTGGGCACAAATGTGTCTTTACCTATTGTTTACCTTAAAAATGCATGACACTTATGTAGCGTCTCAGTATTCCTCTGCAATTATTTTTCTATATTTGCCTGTCGCACGTTACCGTCTGCATATGGAGAGAGGGTTTGTAGGCGAGTGCTATAGCGAGTGTGTCTCAACGCTGGCTTTTCTCTTTCGGATCTTGTGCTGAGTGAAATCCCTAGAAATAGGGTCTTTAAGGGCGACCTCGATGACGGGAAATCCTGATGGAATCTTGGTCCCTTCTACTACGGAGTGGAATCATCATCTATAAAACCCTCATAAGGTGAGTACTTTACTCACTTAGCATCGTGTTCTGTAACTTCTGCTTGTGTGTTCAAATCTTGTTTACAGTTGTGACTTGAACATGCCAAAAAATATTGAGAAGGTGGTGGTGGAATCGTCTTCGTCTCCAAGTCAACAGGTTAACTATCTATTCGGCTCTCTTGAAGCCTTAAAAACATTGTGAGCTGGACTGTTTGGCTAAAATGAAAGTGCTTAAATTAGATAAATTGTAATGTTTTAAGCACTGGTTAATTAGACAGATTTTTTAATAACTCTATGGTTCTGGGAAGTTGGTTTTAGCTGGTTTACTGGAAGAAATTGAGGAACTTTTGCTGTTGCTAAGGTCTACATGATCTCGAGACTATTAATGTGGTTTCGCCAGTTGGTGGCTGTGGTACAGTCGGTTATGGAAAAATTGGTTGAGGTTTGTTTGAGCATTTCATATCCGAATAATGTGATGTTTTTGTTGAGATGTTTAAAACTAGAATGCTTTTTACTTGCAAACATTATGTGCCCAGTTGATTACCACTCACAATTTGTAACTTATGTATACTGAATGCATCTTGCCATTAACGGGTTTGGTCACCAACTTTATAAAAACCTAAGCATGGCTATTTCTAAACCTACCTTTACTTACTCTCATTGTATCAGTGCATAGGGGAATGATTGCATACCTGCACGAGGATGTGTGGAAAAATATAAAAATGATATCTCCAGCTAAGTGTGTAGACTTCGATGAAGTGTTGATGGTATATTTTGTACTCGCTATTATGTGTGATGGTCCTTTTACTAAGCCTGTGAAGGTCTCTGGGGTTGTTTTTGGTTTTGGCTGATTGCCTATCCCTGGGAAGTAGACCTTCTTGTTAACCCTCACGGCACACGGACACTGTAACCATATTATGTATTATTTAGAGTCAGGTACCGGGCTTGTCGGACCAATAGGAAAAGGGTAAGAGTGATCGCCGATGAGAGGCGCACTCTAACACGAACATGCTAGGGTTAGTTGGCTAAGCATGGGCGCCCAAGTGTGAATGGGGTGAGCTCCTATAAAAGCCAACTAAACCTAATTTTTACTCATTCTCTCATTTGTGCAATAGAAGAGTGCTCTTGCTCCATCTCCATCTCCATCTTCTTCTTCTTCACCTCCTTGTGTGTGTGTGAGAGAGAGAGAGAGAGAGAGAGAGAGAGGGAGAGTGTGTGTGCGATCGAGCATTACGAAGGCACGACGGCGGCGAAGCGGTTGAGCGCGGCACGACTGCAGCTTCTTCTTCATCGCGGCGAGGAATCCACCACGAAGGCGAGCGTAGAGCGGTGAGTGACACACCCTTTGTTCTCTTGAGCTTGCTAGTTTAGGCTTGTTGTGTGCTTGGAGCCTTTTGTGGCTCGCACACGATGTATTGGCAAGTCCCTTGCTTCGACAGTGCGGCAAGGAGCGCACATTTTTGGCGCCGCTGCCGGGGATATGCCCTACACTAAGCTCGGTTAGCACTTTACGCTTCCTTGTGGTGCAATTTCTATCATAGGAAAGGCAGGGAAGGAGTGTGTGGAGATTTCTGTTTTTTGCGTTTTCTGCATTTTTTGTCAAGTTTCAATTTCTGCTATTGTCTGTGCTTTTTCAATTTTCTGCATTTCTTGCGTTTTTTCAATTTCTGCAATTTCTGCATTTTTAATTTCGGCGTTTTCAATTTCTGCAATTTTCTGCATTTCTGCATTTTCAATTTCTGCGTTTTCAATTTCTGCAATTTTCTACATTTCTTGCGTTTTTTCAATTTCTGCAATTTCTGCAATTTCTGCATTTTCAATTTCGGCGTTTTCAATTTCTGCAATTTTCTGCATTTCTGCGTTTTTTCAATTTTCTGCATTTCTGCATTTTCAATTTCTGCGTTTTCAATTTCTGCAATTTTTTGCATTTCTGCGTTTTTTCAATTTTCTGCATTTCTGCATTTTCAATTTCTGCGCTTTCAATTTCTGTATTTTCTGCATCAAAAAAAAAAAATCTGAAAAAAAAGTGATTTTTTTAAATAAAAAAATTTATTTATTTTGGGGGAAAAAAAATTCTGGAAAAAAAAAAGGAAATTAAAAACGCGAGTGAGCGGGCGGTGAAATTTTTCGAAAATAAAAAACGTGACTCTTAAAACGGACGGGTTGGTTGGTATAAAAGATAGATCGGGATCGGGATCATTTGCCCAAGCCCAAGCCCAGGCCCAAGCCCAGGCCTCAGTCCTCAATCTTATGATACATACTAGACTCACTCTTATATATATACCCTACTCCCTCAAGAGAGAATGAGAGCATGTGGGACAAGTCCTCCACTCTCCTCCTTTCTCTTCCCACTTGCACCCTTAGACTTTCTAGTTTGGGCCTAGTTCCCTACTGGAAATTGACAGTTTTAGGGATTTCGAGGGCATAGAGTGACCAAACGGAGGGCTCTAAAGCACGGCACGACCCTCTGACCGATACGCTCGTTTCGAGCTATCACACGGCCCATTCCACGACACGCTCTAAAAAATCTAGCAAAAAAACAAACAAAAAACACGCTAAAAACTAGTCACAAGGCCTCCTAGAGCAGCTTTTTGACACCTTAGGGTATCAGAAGCACATGCACTTACGCTCTGGGCGGGTGCTAGAACACGAGCATATTGAGGGTGCCTCTGTTCATACGGACACCCATTACCCATCCACGATAAGCTCTAGACCCTCAGCGGGGACACAAGGTAGCACCACCCAAGACCCTAAAATAGCCGCTAGTGATTCCTCCTCCGACTCAGAAATCATGGAAGCATACCCTACCCAAAACACTGAGAGAGAAGGCCATGCACCTCCCGAAGCTCCACAGCCTAGTACTAGTATGTTTAGCCGTTTCATGGAAACATTAGGTAGAGCTACTCGCTCGGAACCTGATGCAAATGAAGCACACGAAGGGGGTGGGGAAGTGGACTCTCCTTTCACATCGCACGTGGACCCCACACCCCCAAAGAGTGTCCATGTGGATATCCTGCCAACTTCTTACCAAGAAGGCCCTGTTGAGCTGCCTCCTTCAGAAGTTCCCTCTAGAGTACCGTTGGTGACAAGTAAAACCATGGGGAGCAACATTGCTTCTACCTCACAAGAAACCGTTAACACGTCGACTCTAGAAGGATTGTTCATTAATGATCATTGGACATACGACCTCCACACTGAGGTGTTGACGGATCTACACTCTGGCCACGCCTACCATGTAGGATGGATAGAGATTGTACAATCCACCTCTAGTGCCACGAGCATCGAAGATCAACAGAAAATGATCTGTAATGTTATCCATGGCATAATTCAATCAGAAAGGCAAAACCGAGGGGTAAATATACTCTCAACTGGCCCCATGAGATTTCTGGATACGAGCAAGGCTCAACAGCCTACTCTATCACAAATGGAGACTCCTCTAATGAGCCCCATGGACCCATCTTACTTCATTTCACCTGGGGTCTCTATGCAATCTGAGCCTCCGAGCGAAAACTTTAGCTTCCCTAACTTGGCTCAACCCTCTATCAAGGAAAACACAGTGCTCACTCCAGGGATAAGCCTGACAGAGAATGTACCGATGACATCTACGGTTAGCGCAGTGCCACTACCTAGTGTTGTAGTACCTAATATGGGGCCTCGACCATATGTGCCTCTAGCCCCTTATGCACACATGGCCCCCACACCTCCAATTGTACCACTTGTTTATGCTCCTCGAGTGCTGCTCCCTAGCCCTTATCCGAGTGGACCTATGCCCGGTTATGTTCCATATCCTGCATCATCCACACATATGCCAAGACCGGTACCTGTTCCTCTCCCACATATGATTCCAAGAGTACCTCCACCGGCCCTGCCTCCTCACATAGGTGACTTGGCAGCGTTTGCTCAAACCATAGGTCGATCTATCGCGGAAAATATGCGTCATGCATCTGATAGAGAGCCTAGAAGTAAGGCAGTACAAATTGCCAAACTCACGCAAAAATTCAATGGGGACGAAGATGCTAGGAAACACATTGAAGTGTTTGAACAAGTATGTGATTCCTTAGGGGAACGCAACGAACTACATAAGTGCAATGCCTTAAGCTTGACCTTAAGTGGGAAGGCTGGAGATTGGTATAGAACCCTAAGGGTGGACGAGAAAACAATCTACCCTACCCTTCGAAGGTTGTTTCTAAAGGAGTACATACGAGAAGGTGTGCTTTGGGGTGTAGCATCTCAGCTACAGAAGGCCAAACGTAAGGAAGGAGAGTCAGTAAGAGACTTCATTAGTCGTCTAAAGCACTTAAACTCTCGTTGCCCTGTAAATGAGCGCTTCAACAATAACCAACTGCTTGATCGATTCATTCGAGGGTTGAGGAATGAAGGAATCTATAATGGACTAGTGATTAGAGGTATCACAACCTCGGAAGATGTCACTGCCAATGCAATCCAATTAAAGGACAACTTGATGATAGCAGGCATGAGGGTGTCTACTGACACGAGATCCACTAGCTCACAAGCCATTGAGTATGAACCCATGACTGCAAAGCCCATTGCCAATGAGCCAAAGGTATTTGAGACATTCTTGACAGACCTCACCAAGGCAATCCAAGAGTCTCTTAAGGATAATCGACCCCCTCAAAATAGTCACATGTATCCAAGAAGGGAGCAACAATGGTGTTCCATTTGCTTAGGTCCACATAGCACTAGTGAGTGCCCTACGTTTAGAGTAAAATTTAATGGAACTTGCAACGCATGTGGTAGGTATGGTCACCAAGCTAAGGATTGTTTAATGATCAAACGTATGATGGCAAATAGACCACCTGTAGCCTGGACGGATGCGCCTCGAGCTCCTGTATTGATGCCTACTCCACCTGTTGAGCAACTACCGCAACACATGGTCCCTAGATCTCAAAATGTTGTACAAGCTACACCGCTACCACCTCCTGTGCTAGGACCGCAGCCCCCGCATCCAAGAGTCGCCCCTATGAACCAAGTGGGTTGCGAGCCATCAAATGCTTATCCAGATGGCTGTGAGGAGGAAATAGACACTAGTATTGCCTACGGACTTGATACATTGGAAGAGTGTCCTATATACTACATGGAAGATTGTTGGGGGCAAGTCAAGCCGGTTTATCAAGCTGCTGCTCTCGCATCCAGAGGTCAAAATATCAACACCCAGGCTAGGAGGCCACCTCTTCAATGCTACGAGTGTGGTGGACCACATCGAGCAGCGGAGTGCCCTATTAGGCTGCAAAAGAATGCTGCACAGATGCAAATGAATCAAGGGAGCACGTCTGCAATGCCAATACTCACATGTAATCGTTGTGGCATAGATCACTTGATTGCCCAATGCCCCTATAACCCAAATGCGCCTAAAATCACACCCCTGAATTTGGTCGAAATTGCTAGTGTGACATCGCCAATACCACCCGTCGCACCCGCTTATGCGATTACACGGTCCATGCTTCAAGGGCCAGGCCATATCCTCGAAGAGAGAGATACCGCGTCAGTTATCCAAGCAAAGAAAAAGAAGACACGAAGGAAGAAGTCGCAGAATACGGAAAATTCAAAGCCAAGTTCCAAAACAAACATAGGAACAGGAGATGACCCCGTGTATATGAATGACCTCGAGGATGATTCAGATTCAGTCGAGACAATGGAGACTAGAACCAATACCACAAAGAGAAAGACCGACAAAGAAAACCGTAACATGGAACCAAATGAAAACCGAATAAGAGAAAACCATAAGGAGCCTCTGAAAACACCACAAGTGTTTCCAAATCCAATCCAAGACCCCCAAGATAAACCGCAGGGGCAAAAAGGGAAAAATCGTAAAAAGAAGATTGGGACGTACCCAAACCCAGTAGACGAGATTGAGCAGGTGAACATCTAAGAGGTTTAGTGGAGGAGACTCAAAGGAAACTAGAACCAGAACCCATGCATGTCAAAATTCATGACACAGTGTTTCCCACGCAAGTTCATCCACCCCACATGAACCATAGACCGTTAGCCATATCTAGTATCATCCAAGAAGGGAGTGAGGACGGGACATCAGAAAGTGAGCATACACCCTTCTTGTTGGAAAGGATGTTTAACGAAGGAATACCTGATCCCATTGAGGAATATGAGATTCCATCCTCACCAGTTCCTAGTCAAGGACCTACACCCTGCAAAACGCCAATGAATGTTGCCAAACTAGTGGACTTCATGTCTTCTGAGGTTCGAACCACGATCATAGCAAAGCTGTATGGAGATCCTGAGTTATTCCTTGCACTTCGAGCATTCCTTAACGGAGAGCTACGAACGGGATTACCGCATTTTGCGCAACCAAATAGGCGTGACTCGATTATGATTGATGAGGAAAATCATGTGCAATCACTTGACTTAGATGGACACGAGTCTGTGATCGAGGTACCCATTAACGAATTAGGGTAGTATTTTGAAGGCGACGAGTCTAATGCGACCCTACCCATCACTACCAAGGGATTAACTATAAAGGGAATTCTTGATGGTGGTGTGGGAGTTAGCATCGTTACAAAAGATTGTTGGGAATCCATGGGAAAACCCTGCCTCAGTGTTACTAACATTGTAGTAAAGATGGCAAATGGTACCATAGCCAAACCTATGGGGATGCTCAAGGATCTTAAGATCAAAGTTCTAGAACACAAGGTACGACATACGTTCATTGTAATGGATTTCTCTAAACACCTTATGTCATATGAAATGATTTTAGGACGACCATTCATGAGGGAAGCACAAATGGTTCATGATTGGTCTAAAAATCATGTCTATTTGCAATTCCAAGACTCTGTCCTTAGAGTGGATTTGGTGACTGGTAAGGTACACCCCTTAGGGAGTAAAACCATTATTGATCATCGCTCTGACACCACAGTTCACTCGGCCCCACTACAATATTGTTACACTTGTAAGAAGGATACAGACATTGGCCAAGATTCTCCTTATATGGATATCCTACCTGGGATGACGGAATCAGACAATGTGGATTGGGTCCACCTAGCATCAACCATAGACACTTGGGGAAATAGGGGGACGACCTGGGTAACACCTGAGGGGGATGAAATGCATGTACCCTTAAATATGCTACAAGCAATGCATATCGCTTCCGACAAGACTCATCCTAATGTAACGAAGAAAACATACAAGTGGGTCCCTAAAGCTTCTTTAGCGACCATATCTAGTGCTAAAAAACAGAAGCCTTGTAAGAAACGTACCACTCGCTCCAAGAAAAGTAAGAAAATGTTGCGATGGATCCCTAAACGACTATTGGAAGCCCAAGGCTACTATCAAGGAAATGATCAAATCTGGGTGCCAAAACGTAGATTGTGCTCTTACCTAACACCTGACCCAAGTGAGCCCAATCCCGTAGCTCCAAAACGAATCAATGATCGTGGAAAGAAAAAAATCACAGAATGCTATACACCCGCTCCCAAGCTAGTTTGGGTACCAAAGAAAGAACGATTTGTTCCACCTAGCTCAGGAATGGGGGAGTCCCATGAAGCTTCTAGCTCCTCATGTAATACATCCATAGAGGTAAAAGCTTCTACACAGCCTCCATCTATAGTAGTGGACCTCCATGAAGCTACAAAAGAATCCACACCTCCCAGCGTTCAAGAATCACCTAATGAACCACTTCAAGTTCGATCCTGGGAGAGTACCTTACCACCGTTGCAACTTGACGAGGCACCTAGGGTAATAGAAAACTAATGGAAAAAATCCTCACCTATTACCAACTGGAACAATTGGTTTCAAAGGGTGACAAGCTCATTTCAAACGGTATGATCTACCCAAGGAAGGGGGGAGTGTTTGCGGACAGTAATCATTCACTTGCTTCCCTCTCAACCTTTTTCCCTGACCTCTATATCTCCTAATCTTAGGGAATGTACATATAAAGCTTTATACTCACAAAAAAATAAAATAAAGAGCAAGAGCAATTAGCAAATGAGTATGCACATTAAAAGTCAAAACATTGACTCAGACCTACACATGTCACATCTAGTACAGTGAAACAGAACCTATGCCATAAAACACCTTTGATCCTCATCACTTGAGTGATGGAGGGTAGGTAAGATTAGTACGATAGGAGTGTTTCTGTTTTAGAGTTGAGAGATTAGCGAAGTTATCTTTTCCCACTAATGTGCCTCCTGGAGGTATTCCTTTTGTTTCCTAGTGTGTACAAGAGCGTGTTGCTATTGATAGGATTTGGACCTTCATGGAACCTTTCTCTCGTTCACACTTCAAATCAAGCGCGACCATCGACACAAACAGGTGTTTCTTGTCCATTAGCATTGCCCTTATCCTTTTGCATCCATGTTTGTCTACTTTGATTGTGATTGATAGCATAATATTCAGCGCATTTGCTTAGTACCAAACATTTAATTCAATGTAATGTTTTGTCATAATCACTTGTTTAGGGGTAAAAATCAAGCAGTCCGACTAAGCTAGTTTGACCAAGCTAGATATTAGAAATCTTCTCTTAATACCATGGGGAATGCCTTCCTAATAAGCAATGGTTACTTAGGTTCTTAATCCGATTTAGGCAGCATTGTATGAAATGTACTAGGGCTTTCTAGTGGGCTTAACCCTATTGACCTTTAGCTTAAGTATTATAAAGGGAGTTTACTAATGTGATGAGCCTGGGGAGGGTAACAGTGTTATATGACCCCCCAAAGTTACAAAATTTAAATGCTGAAAATGAACAAGCAAAAATCAAAGTGCCACAATGTAAAATTTTAAGCTGGGAGAGAAATCCCTGCTTAAATTGGTACTTCACTCACATGTATCGCCTATGGTACTAGAGCCCTAGACGTTCCCAGTGTGGGCGCTTTTCCTTGAAAAGCAAAAAACCCAAGGCATACAAAATAAGCACACACATCATAATTGAATCAATGTGAAAAGACTTTGGGGGATCAAAGAAAAAGTAATCAGTCAGGCGATGATTTCATGAGAAATTCCTTTTATGGTAGCTTAACTACAAGGTCTTCTAGATATAGCCTCTAGTCAGCCCTCGAACATGAATACTTGGCTCTCGCGATTAAACAACTTAATTGACCACAGAAAATTAAGAAGCTTACCCATGGTATTAATATTCGATCTCTAGTACCTTTCGACCGTCAAATTAGAGACCCCAGACTTGTTTAATTTTCTACCTTTACATCTGTTTATGCATTTGATTACATTGCAATTTAATGTTCATTGCTAACAAATTGTTTGACATTCTTTTACCAATCAATTTTTCTACCTAAAACTGCATATGCTTTTTAAGAGAATGCAATTACTGTGCCAATGTTGTTTGATTTTGCAGTGACTAAAGAAGGCTAAGGACATTCATCTCAAATGCTCTTCCACCTGGACACACCAAGCTTCAACTCAATAGCTTCCGAGGACGGAATCTACATCAGGAAGGGGGGCATGTTAACCCTCACGGCACACGGACACTGTAACCATATTATGTATTATTTAGAGTCAGGTACCGGGCTTGTCGGACCAATAGGAAAAGGGTAAGAGTGATCGCCGATGAGAGGCGCACTCTAACACGAACATGCTAGGGTTAGTTGGCTAAGCATGGGCGCCCAAGTGTGAATGGGGTGAGCTCCTATAAAAGCCAACTAAACCTAATTTTTACTCATTCTCTCATTTGTGCAATAGAAGAGTGCTCTTGCTCCATCTCCATCTCCATCTTCTTCTTCTTCACCTCCTTGTGTGTGTGTGTGTGAGAGAGAGAGAGAGAGAGAGAGAGGGAGAGTGTGTGTGCGATCGAGCATTACGAAGGCACGACGGCGGCGAAGCGGTTGAGCGCGGCACGGCTGCAGCTTCTTCTTCATCGCGGCGAGGAATCCACCACGAAGGCGAGCGTAGAGCGGTGAGTGACACACCCTTTGTTCTCTTGAGCTTGCTAGTTTAGGCTTGTTGTGTGCTTGGAGCCTTTTGTGGCTCGCACACGGTGTATTGGCAAGTCCCTTGCTTCGACAGTGCGGCAAGGAGCGCACACTTCCCGACTGGTCTTGCTGTGATTGGATTAGAACATACTAGGAACTTGAAACATGGGATAGTTACTCTTTGGAGAATATGTGGGTTACTCTGGGAAAATGTGTCGACTGGTATCTGTTTTTTCTGGCTTGTACTGGCTGGGCTACTATTAGCCTGATGTGATGACCTGCCCTGCTGTACAGGTTGTCTTCATCTCCAAGTCTACATGTTAACTATCTATTCGGCTCTCTTGAGGCCTTAAAAACATGATGAGCTGGACTGTTTGACTAAAATGAAATTAGATAAATTGTAATGGTTTAAGCACTGGTTAATTGGATAGAATCTTTAAAATAACTCTATGGTTCTGGGTAGTTGGTTTTAGCTGGTTTACTTGAAGAAATTGAGGAACTTTTTTTTTGCTAAGGGCTACCAGATCTCGAGACTATTAATATGGTTTCATTGGATGGTTAATATGGTACAGCCAGATATGGAAAAATTGGCTGAGGTTTTTTGATCATCTAATATTCGAATAATGTGATGTTTTTCTTAAGATGTTTAAAAGTAGAATGCTTTTTGCCTACAGACATTATTTGCCCGGTTGATCACCACTCACAGGTTGTAACTTATGGATACTTGATGCATCTTGCCTTTAATGGGTTAGGTCACCAACTTTATAAAATCCTAAGCATGGCTATTTCTAAACTTACCTTTACTTACTGTCATTGTATCAGTGCGTAGGGGAATGATTGCATACCTACATGAGGATGTGTGGAAGAATATAAAAATGGTAGCTCTAGCTAAGTGTGTAGACTTCGATGAAGTGCTGATGGTATTTTTTGTACTCGATGGTCCTTCTTACTAAGACTATGATGGGCTCTGCCCCCTTTTTTTTGGTTTTTGCCGATTGCCTATCCCTGGGAAGTAAACCTTCCCGACTGGTCTTATTGTGATTGGATCATACTAGGAACTAAAAGCATGGGATGGTTACTCTCTAGAGAAAATTTGGGTTACTATGGGAAAAAGTGTCAGCTGGTCTCTGGTTTTTCTGGCTTATACTGGCTGGCTATTATTAGCATGATGTTATGACCTGCCCTGCTGTGCAGGTATTTTTTCTGAGAATGGCATGTCTGTAAAAGCAATTGTTTTTCTGTCCAATTTCTATTTTTTCATCATAAAGGGAACAAACCCGCATTGGTTGGGTATATTGTTGGAAATCGGCTGGTGTTAGTTATTTTTTCGACTAGCCAGCTTAAAAGCAGGTATTTGATACTGGCGATTAGAAAAAATATGTCGACTATGACATTGGTAGCGATTCAGCTTTTAATAAGGATAATAGTATTTTCTTAATTCTAATATTAGTGTATTTTGTAAAATCCAAACATTTTCCTCTGGTTGGTCTACTAATCATGTTCATTACTGTGCCCCTCTGATGTATATTGGTTTTGCTTTCGCTATTATACTATAGAGGTCCTTTTTAGGAGTTATAAGTGACATAAAATTCAAGCTCGAACTTTATGCAAACATAAACCGAATGGTACTTTATCTCCTCAAGAGGGTTATAGCCCTTTAAAAACTAATGTCTAGCTATAATATAGGAATATTTGACTCATGCTAACTTGGATTTGCGCCTATGGGGTAAAATCTCCCCAACCTAGTTAAAGAATGTGTTGAGGGTCGGTACTTTAAAAACCTATATAGTTTTGATAATCGTTTTAAAGCTCTTGAAACTATGGTTAAGCATCGAATAAATCTGGAACTAACTTAATATATAGTAGCTATGGGGGGATTCTCACTCTCCTGGTTAGATTGGCTAAAAACCAAGGATTGTTATTATGGTTTTGTTTGTTTAAAAAAAACAAATTACTTATAGAAGATCTGTTTGTTTTTTCATTGCGACATGGATAACAATTGGGATGCCCAACATCACCTGCGTACAGTCACGTGCTAATGAATTGTTTTCTTGTGGCTATGGGTGCAGGTGAGGGCTACCTTCTTTGATAAAAACATTTTGTTCTATATGGTACATAACTTGGGGCGGATCTCTTACCTTGAAGCAACATCACCCCAAACTTTGGGATTACTGTTTCCCATGTTATACTTTGTTATCTTCATTACCTTGTACACAATTTATTTTCAACTGCAAATAAATTATTGTACAAATCCATTGTATTTTCTTAGAATTGTTGGTATGTGAACAGGTAGTATTCGTTTGAGTATATATATATATGTATATTTAGAATTGCTACACACACAATAACTGCAAAAGAGAGATTGGCTTGTTTGTTTTTCTCTCTCAGACCATAGTTCTAGTTCTAAACGCCTATTACAATATAATTTATTATATTCTAGTAGGCTGCGGTGCTATCACACAGTCTCAGTGGTCCCCTTTGACCTGACTAGTGAAAGGTTGCTAGCACGACCATTCCATTCTATACTAAAGATTCTCGTTCTCACTGCAAGAATAAAGGTCTCTTCTGACCCAGAGAAAAGAGATCCGATTTCGAAGAAATTATGACTTGCTAAAGAGATAGAAAGCATCTTTCCTAATATCTCTGTTAGGATTAGGCCTTATCTGCATAGGGCTGTAAAATTCAAAAAGAAGTTACACTATGTATAAGATCTTCAGGTCTACTCAGCTCTTTCAAATTGCGGTCTTTGCAGATTGTTTCCCTTTCGCAAGGGTTCACTCTTCCTATGGAACCCCTTTCCTTTGCTTCTCTACTTGTGCTGAAATGTATACAAGATAGAGAAGCTTCAGCTTTAATTTTTGATGCCTTGAAGGATTCTAGTATGTCTCTTGTCCAACTTATTTCTTTTGACCAATGGGTGAAGGTTCTCGCTCTTCTCGTTAAGAATAAATATGATGGTATCAACCTACTGCTGGAATTTACTTCTAATTGGGCTGGTCTTTCCAAATCCCATATTCAGGACTTAGCTTCCTTCTCTTCTAAAGGCTCTGAATTATCCAATCTCCTCAGAAAATTTTGCGGGCTTAGTCCCATCTTTGTTACTGCTCCCTCTACTCCTATAGTTCCTCCACCTAACATCCTCTTTTGTAGAGATGCTACTGCATTGGAAGCTGTAAAAGAATTTCAGAAGGACCTTTGTTCACTCAGTGAAGCTTCCCTTTTGGATATGGTGCCAAAAGTTTCCAGGGGCTTTCCTTTTTTACCATCACGACAGATTGAAGTAGAATCCTTGGGTGTAGAGCACAGGATTTGGTTGTTCCGAAATAAAGGGTTTCTTGCACCCATTTCTATGGAAACTTGGATCTTCCTTGCCAACCTGGAACCTGCCACTATTAAAGAATGCAAACTTAAAGTTCTTAAAGGGATTCAGCTCTTGGATAAAGGAGATCTGATTAAAGCTCCGTTCAATATGAATTTCCTTGATGATAAAAAATGCAGTTTGAATACAGGTTTATATGCAAGAACCAAAGGTGTGATGACCTTTAGTAAAAATTATGCTGATTACTACACTGAAATAGTATGGAATGTGTTCAGACCTTAACTTAAGTGTGCATGCAGATTTTTAGATCCTAAAGCTGCTTGTGAGTCGAGCATCATTTGGTTTGACCATGCTATTCGGTACGCCCTCAACAATACACCAAGTATCTTTCCTGACAAAGCATAAGAGTTTCATCTTTCCCTCGTTTGCTCATGGCTTGGTGGACAAGCTAAGGATCTGCTCTTAGCTCAAATCACCTTTATTCAGTACATATCGATTATGTGTTACACCCTCTAAGAGCTTGGTTGTGATGGGTGTGGCACATTGCTAACCACTTATGGAGGCTATAAATGAATCAAGAGCATGGTTGGGAAAATCAAGCCTAATATTGATTATGATGAAACTCAAGTTTCCAAACACCCCAACACTCTTGTCTCTCCGTCTGCTTCTTACACCTCTTTCTTGACTCCCTCCTCGAGTGATTCTATTTTTGGGAGAGGGAGAGGTAGAAGTTATGTTAGAGGACAGGGTAGAAACCTACCAATCAGAAATCTTTTGGATATGTAATTTGCAGGTACGAAGGAACGCCTGTGGGTAGACTTTACCTACCTCTAAAGGAAGAAGCTTGTAATAGAGTATTTTCACATTGCTTGTTTACTAGCAAGATTTTGGATTTCTTTACTCCCCAAGCTATTTTTACAGAATGTTTTAGACATGTGTTTGGATCAAATCTGTTACTAAATGATGTGATGTTTGGATGGAAGTACTTGCCGCCTATCAAAAATCTTTTTTATTCTAATGACTTCCTCCATAATGAAGAGGTTCCTGTCTGCTCTTGTCACCTATTTTCGAAGTTTTGTAAGATTTTCACTAACTTTGGCCTACATGATTGTACTTCTAACTTAGAAATCATATATGATTCTCCTGTAAGGAGCCTCTTGAGTAAAGGCTTGAATCATATTCCTCCTTTTCCACTAAATCCTCAACTTGCCTTATTGGCTCTTCTTGAATGCCTGGCCGACTTGGCCTTAAAACTCCAACTGGAAGTGGATGTTCACATTCTACTTACCTCAACACTCAAAGAAAAAGATCAGTCTTATGCCGCAAGTATGGCTAAGTACTGATACTACCTGGCTTACTCCTAAAATTAAGACTTCCATTTCTGACGTTAAGGAGAAATGGTTCATTATTGGCCTTGATAAAGCCTCGAATACTGCTTCCTTTATATGTAAAAGATTAGCATTTGAGTCTGCCTATTCCAGACTCAATAGTATGGATTTTTTTAAAATTAATACCTCTCCACTTAGTACGGCTAATCAGGACTTGGTTATTGCCCTAACTCTCTGAAAATTCTTGTACTCTTCCCAACTTATAAAAATCATAAGCATAAATTTAGATGGATTTTTGACGCATCCAATATCCTGTTTCTTGTATTATGAATGACATCACCTACTGTTTAAATTTGATTCTGCTAGAAATTGAAGCAATTTGCACCATCAAGCATAATGAGCTTAGACGATTCAAAAATATAGATTGTTGCCCATTTTGGATCATAAAAAACGCTGTTGAGGTTTCTATTAACCTCCCAGAAAACATTTTCTCTATCTTTACGGCATGCATAACTCAATGTTATGAGAATATTCCTCTAAAAGGACCTTATGGGATTTTTGATACTTTATCTATCCTTATAAAGTTAGCCTTTTCTCACAGAGCGAAATTAGGGTATACATGTATCTCAACAAAAATGAATAAAGGTTGGGTAAAAAAGTCTAATAAGTTTACACCTTTCATCTTTAAAGAGGATGATTTATATAAATATATCTTTTGGCTCCTTAATAATTGTTGTATCCAAGTAGGTGCTACCTGCTACAAACAAATTTTAGGGATCCCAATGGGATTTTCGTGCTCTCCGCTTATGTGTAATCTCTATCTTTATCACTTCGAATACCAAGGGCTCTTAAAAATGTTAAGTAACCCTGCTAGTACTTTGTTACTCACACACTTTGGTCATTCGTTTAGGTATGGATGACTTGTGTAGCCTTAACAATCCCATGTTCGAGGTTACACTTAAAGATATATATCCACCTTGTCTTAATATTGAACGTACGTTCTCTGATAGAGTAATATGGCATGATAAATGGGTCATTTCTAGGACTCACTTCCTGAATATTGAGATTACTCTGACTCCCCCATTCTTGGGTAATTTTTATACTTGTTTCTTTTGGAAAAGAGAAAATCTCAAACTCATATCCTCTTAATTTACAAAAAGGAAAAGCAATAGACCCTTCAATAATTCATTACACACCTATCTACGAATGCTTTTTCTTATAATGTTTGCCTCGTCATACAGTTTTGTAGCATATGAAGAAATCAATACTCTTATTACCAAGTTCATTAATAATGGGTTTTCTAGAGAAGACCTTGTTGCTTGTATCTGCAATTCGTTAAAAGAGCACAACTGGTCCGGCCTTAAGTTTGACCTACAGAATAGTCTCTTTAAACTAGAATAACATTAACTGGAGTATTGAATGTCTCAAATTAATAAAAATATTTCTTGAGGTAGTAGGCCCATATTCTATGGGTCTACTACATCATAGAATATGGCGCGTGGGAATGAGTGGGCACACACACACACACACACACACACACACACACACACACACTCACAAAATTACATGAGTCCTTTCTCATGCTTCACAACTTAAATTGGAGCCTGGCTGGTTTTTTAAAAAAAATCCCTTTCTTTCTTCACCTCTACATCTCTATTAAACCATCCATTACATGATCACACAACCAGGTGTCACATTAATAACATGTGTTTGGACGCTCGGCCAAAGGTAAGATACAGTTTGCCAAGACTACACCATAATCCATGGTGCGTGGTGTACTGTTAAAGTATCCTTTGAGGGGCTGTCCATAACTAAGAAAATCTTATGGTGTGGAAGAAACTATGCTAGCAAGTATAACCGTTTTGAAAACCCTCGCTTCATTGAATGTTCTACATAATAATATTGTGGCCCCATGCCCATGGCTTCAGTTACCATCGTCAGACGGATATTGTTCCTAAAATGCTCTCAACCCCAAAGGGTCACCCGCGTCACTCTGTCCTGATATGTCCACCACTTAGTCTGAGTAATAGATGTTCCTAATTGCAGAAATAAATGACCCTCATAATGGATTAGTGTGGTTCTCCTAGTAGACTCACTTGATTGCTGAAGATGTGCAATGGTTATGGCTAAAACTTGATCTTGATTATAAGTCATAACATATAATGTGTATAACACACCTTATGACAGAGTAAGCTGTTGGCTGTAAACTCCTTGAAAGTTACTCAAGACTGATACTGTGCACTCAGTTCTTTTTAAAAAAACACCCGTCTTTTATAGACCTACTTTGATACCTGAACCAAATGGGTATGGGTACGAATTACCCAAACTAACTGACATCTCTATTACATTAACTCACCTCTTTGTAATTGGCGTAAGTCCACTCTCGTAATTTGCCCAATTGGATAGCTTACTGATATAGTCTCATTTGATGTATCGGTCTTATGGGTAATTGGTAGTTTATGTCCACCCAGTGCTAGGGGCTATACCTCTTAAGGAATTATATGGACCGCGTATCGACCTTGCAAAAAAATTACTATCTTCTGCCATATTGATAAGTGGGGCTCATTAAAAAGATTTTTTTTGAGATGTTTTTTTTTGTTGATATTATGTTTTTGCATTGGGCACAAATGTGTCTTTACCTATTGTTTACCTTAAAAATGCATGATATTTATGTAGCGTCTGAGTATTCCTCTGCAATGCTTTTTCTGTATTTGCCTATCCCACGTTACCGTCTGCATACGGAGAGAGGGTTTGCAGGCGAGTGCTGTAGCGAGTGTGTCTCGACGCTGGCTTTTCTCTTCCGGATCTTGTGCTGAGTGAAATCCTTGGAAATAGGGCTCTTTAAGGGCGACCTCCATGATGGGAAAACCTGACCAAATCTGGGTCCCTTCTACTACGGAGTGGCATCATCATCTATTAAACCCTCATAAGGTGAGTACTTTACTCTCTTAGCATCATGTTCTGTAACTTCTGCTTGTGCATTCAAATCTTGTTTACGGTTGTGACTTCAACATGCCGAAAAATATTGAGAAGGTGGTGGTGGAATCGTCTTCATCTCCAAGTCTACAGGTTAACTATCTATTCGACTCTCTTGAAGCCTTAAAAACATTGTGAGCTGGAATGTTTGGCTAAAATGAAAGTGCTTAAATTAGATAAATTGTGATGTTTTAAGCACTGGTTAATTAGACTGACTTTTTAATAACTCTATGGTTCTGGGAAGTTGGTTTTAGCTAGTTTACCGGAAGAAATTGAGGAAGTTTTCTTGTTGCTAAGGGCTGCCAGATCTCGAGAATATTAATGTGGTTTCACCGGTTGGTGACCGTGGTACAACCGGTTATGAAATAATTGGTTGAGGTTTGTTTGAGCATTTCATATCCAAATAATGTGATGTTTTTGTTAAGATATTTAAAACTAGAATGCTTTTTGCCTGCAAACATTATGTGCCCGGTTGATTACCACTCACAGTTTGTAACTTATGTATACTGGATGCATCTTGCCTTTAATGGGTTTGGTCACCAACTTTATAAAAACCTAAGCATGGCTATTTCTATACCTACCTTTACTTACTCTCATTCTATCAGTGCATAGTGGAATGATTGCATATCTGCATGAGGATGTGTGGAAAAATATAAAAATGATATCTCTATCTGGTTTTTCTGGCTTGTACTGGTTGGGCTTCTATGAGCCTGATGTGATGACCTGCCTTGCTGTAGAGGTTTTCTTCATCACCAAGTCTACATGTTAACTATCTAATCGGCTCTCTTGAGGCCTTAAAAACATGATGAGCTGGACTGTTTGACTAAAATGAAATTAGATAAATTGTAATGGTTTAAGCACTGGTTAATTGGACAGAATCTTTAAAATAACTCTATGGTTCTGGGTAGTTGGTTTTAGTTGGTTTACTTGAAGAAATTGAGGAACTTTTTTGTTGCTAAGGGCTGCCAGATCTCGAGACTATTAATATGGTTTCACTGGATGGTTAATATGGTACAGCCAGTTATGAGAAAATTGGCTGAGGTTTTTTGAGCATCTCATATCCGAATAATGTGATGTTTTTGTTAAGATGTTTAAAACTAGAATGCTTTTGGCTTGCAGACATTATTTTCCCAGTTGATCACCACTTACAGGTTGTAACTTATGGATATTTGATGCATCTTGCCTTTAATGGGTTGGGTCACCAACTTTATAAAATCCTAAGCATGGCTATTTCTAAACTGACCTTTACTTACTGTCATTGTATCAGTGCGTAGGGGAATGATTGCTAACCTACATGAGGATGTGTGGAAGAATATAAAAATGGTAGCTCTAGATAAGTGCGTAGACTTCGATGAAGTGCTGATGGTATTTTTTGTACTCGATGGTCCTTTTTACTAAGCCTATGATGGGCTCTCCCCCTTTTTTTTTTGGTTTTGGCCGATTGCCTATCCCTGGGAAGTAAACCTTCCCAGTTGGTCTTACTGTGATTGGATCATACTAGGAACTAAAAGCATGGGATGGTTACTCTCTGAAGAATATGTGGGTTACTCTCGGAAAAAGTGTCGGCTGGTCTCTGGTTTTTCTGGCTTATACTGGCTGGCTATTATTAGGATGATGTTATGACCTGCCTTGCTGGGCAGGTATTTTTTCTGAGAATGGCATGTTTGGACTACACTATAAAAGAAATTGTTTATCTGTCCGATTTTTGTATTTTCATCATAAAGGGAACAAACCCGCATTGGCTGAGTGTATTGTTGGAAATTGGCTGGTGTGAGTTAGTTTTTCGACTAGCCAGCTTAAAAACAAGTATTTGGTACTGATGATTAGAAAAAATATATCGACTATGATATTGGTAGTGCTGTTAATATGAATAATAGTATTTTCTTAATTCTAATATTAGTGTAGTTTGCAAAATCCAAACATTTTCCTCTGGCCGGTCTACTAATCATGTTCATTACTATGCCGCTCTGATGTATATTGGTTTTGCTTTCGCTATTATACTACAGAGGTCCTTTTTAGGAGTTGTACATGATATAAAGTTCAAGCTTGAACTTTATGCAAACATAAACCGGATGGTACTTTATCTCCTCAAGAGGGTTTTAGCCCTTTATAAACTAATGTCTAGTATAGGAATATTTGACTCATGCTAACTTGGACTTGCGCCTATGGGGTAAAATCTCCCCAACCTCGTTAAAGAATGTCTTGAGGGTCGGTACTTTTAAAAACCTATTTAGTTTTGATTATCGTTTTAAAGCTCTTGAAACTATGGTTAAGCATCGAAGAAATCTGGAACTAACTTAATATCTCGGGTGATTCACTCTATATACAAAACGGGACGCCACGTGCAAGCGTACAACTTTGATAAAACCCCTATATATGAATCATATTAATGAATATGATCCCCCTATCTACGCTTATACAAAAATCAATGCAGAAAACTATCATACCCCTATCTTACATATAAAATTTAGGTCTCACATTAACTAACTAAGTAAAACTAGTCAAAGAGTGTGTAGCATAGTGAGTGGCAATGTACTAAGGAACCACTTTCACTGTGATAAATAGATGTATCCTCAATGTGTCTTAGTTTGACTTTCAAATTATGTGCTCGATCAGCTTGCACTCTGGCTACTCATCTAATTCTAACCCATTCAAAGCTAGTGTAAATCAACCCTTCACGTGCTCCAAATAAGCCCTTATCTATGATCATCTTGATGCAAAATTTATTGTGTGACCTGATAAAAAACTTTCCCACATTAATTTGCGTTCTAGTGCACACCGGTGACCAATCGTTACAAGTAATGAACCCGAGTCAGGTTCCACCCCCTCCCCCCCCCCATAAATATGATACCCCCTCTCTTATTTTTAAGCTTGGGAGAAAAATTATTGGGGGCCTGCCCCTAACTTATACACTTATGTAACTTGTAAACAAACCCCCCTCCCCTGCACTTACATGGTGCGGTAATTTTTCCATGGTGAATCCCCTGGGCTTAATATATAGTAGCTATGGGGGGATTCTCACTCTCCTGGTTAGATTGGCTAAAAACCAAGGATTATTATTATGGTTTTGTTTGTAAAAAAAAACAAATTACTTATAGAAGAACAGTTTGTTTTTCATTGCGACATGGATAACAACTGGTATGCCCATCATCACCTGCGTATAGTCACGTGCTAGCGAATTTTTTTCTTGTGGCCATGGGTGTAGGTGAGGGCTACCTTCTTTGATAAAAACATTCTGTAGAGAGAGAGAGAGAGAGAGAGAGAGAGAGAGAGAGAGAGAGAGAGAGAGAGAGAGAGAGAGAGAGAGAGAGAGAGAGAGAGAGAGAGAGAGAGAGCACACACAAGCGTGTGCAAGCACGGACGAGTAAGACCGAGTTTTCCCTTGGCATCCACACGATCCTCTAGTGGTGATTTCATCTTGGCATTGGCTTTTGGCATTGTCTCGGTATTGGGGCCCCACCATTGGCCTCGACCATAGGCTCACAAATTTTGGATCAACATCGCTTTTGTCACCAATTTGGCGGCTATTAGGTTAGTGTGCTTCTATCCAGTGATAGAAGTTGACATCAAGCAAATTTTCTCAGCTTCAACATAGGAAGAGCAAGAGAGAGTAGTTTGGCTCTTCTACAGCGTAGCCTCGTCATCGATTCCCCCCCCCCCCCCCCCCCCCCCCCCCGACATGCCCATTTCGGAGCGTTTCTGCTTCGACGGACACCCCCAACATCCCCGGGTTCCTAACCCGGCTTAGAAAGAGACATATTGAGTGAGATCAGCATCTCCTCTAGCCACCATCCAGAGTGACTCGTTCCAAAGTTTCTCCTTGACCCCCCCCCCCCCCCCCTCAACAGCGTTTTAGCTTCGATGGTTTCGTATTTTCCAGCTTTCGCCACACATACGGCTCCAATGGACCGTTTTGGAGTGGTTTTCTCTTGATCAAGCTCGTCTCTTGGATGGCGTTTATGACCACAAGCGACTGGTTGCACTTTGTGTATGGTTTTTGGTCGACCTGTTTCCTGACCGATGAGTAGTGTGTGCGAGATTCTAGGTGTTTTGTTGACAGGTTGTGCATTCCTTGTAGTGCAGATTATGCGGCACATGTAGTGCTCATGTATGATTGTGTGGGGCATTCCTGAGAGCTTTTAGCACAATTTTGTGCGATTAATTGGGAATCCTCGAGACATGGTACATAGTGATCTATGTGGGCCTATGTCGCAAAAATCTCTGGGGGGGCATTATAATTCCTAACATTCATAGATAACTCTACTAAAAAATTGTGGGTCTACCTCTTTAAGATGAAAGACAAAGTTTTTGCTACGTTCCAAAAAATATATTGCAATGGTTGAGAACCAGTCGTCGCGGAAGAAATTGGAAGCTCTTCACATTGACAATGGGGGAGAGTATGTCTCCAGTGAGTTCCAAAATTTCTACATAAGACAACAATTTACTACATCATACACACTTGCTCTGAATGACATTGGTGAGCGTATGAATATGAAAACTCAAGAGAGAGTCACAACCATGTTGTCTGTGGCAAACTTACCTCCAGAGTTTAAGGGAGAGGTTGTTATGACATTCCTACTACTAGTAGTACTCTAGAGAGAAGTAGAGTCCAACACTCAAGCAATGAAGAGATCTATGCGAGTCTCTCGTGTCCCTTAGGGTTTTGAACCAAGTTTAGACTATTTGTTGGTCACTGACTGTGGAGAGCCTATTTTCTCTACGAGCTTGCTACCAAGAGGCTATTGAGATGGAGGATAGCATGAAGTGGGAGCGAGCAATGCAATCAGAGTATGACTTGATCATGGAAAATGAAACTTAGGAACTGACAAATTTGCCAGAGGGCAAACAAGCCTTGCCTTGCAAATGGGTGTATAAGAAGAAATACACAACAAAAGATCCTAATCCTAAGGCTAGATTGGTTGCCAACAGATTCAAACCGAATAAAGGTATGGAGATTTTCTCTCCAGTAGTCAAGATGACTACATTGCATCTTGTGCCTAAACTAGTAGCCATTGAGGACATGGAACTTGTCTAGATGGATGTGAAGACAGCTTTCCTTCATGAGGATCTAGAAGAAGATGTCTACATGAACAACCTGAGGGTTTAAGCCTACAAGGGTCGAATGGTGTGTAGATTGTGTAAGGCATTGTATGGTGGCCTAAAGCAAGGCTCCAGGTAGTGGTACCATAAATTTGATAAGTCCATGCAGGACGCCCACTAACTTATTAATCCATCACTAACCTTATTTTTTATAGTCATACAATAAGAATTTGTGAGGTATTGTTATGCTCAATGTGCTCCACCCACTTTGTGTGTCTTTTATTCTTTTCCCTCGCACTCCGCATGCACCACACACTCTGCAGGCAATTAGTGGCTCATGGGACGAGTACACAAGAACATAGTTGCACTTGGTAATCTTGTATTTAATAAATGAAGCTCAATATTAGAAACTTATTAACCCTCTTGTGGCTTTGATATCACTTCTTCGGTTAAGGAGGGTAAGCAAAGCAACATTCATGATTAGAGTAGCATAATTACACATAACAAGAGAGTGGAATGAACTAAAAATTGATTGTCAAACTATTAGAAAAGATGAGTACAAGAGGGATCTCTTTATATTCTTGATTTAGGTATATAGGCTAAAGCCCATCCTCATAACATCTCTCTCTCTCTCTCTCTCTCATCCTTTGTAAGAAGTTATTTTAAATAACTAAGATTGTAGCTAAAGGCAATCCATACATTCTTATCATATGATCTAGTTGGTGTGAAAATGCCTTTGGAGATATGAATGCACCAAAAATATAACTTCACAACATTAGTTGATCTCTCTCTCTCTCTCTCTCTCTCTCTCTCTCTCTCACCCCCCCCCCCCCCAAAAAAAAAAAAAAAAAAACCTTCTTACATACTAATCTATGCTACATGAATGGATGTGTTGAAATTAGTGTTGCAAGAATATGCATAAATCTTGGAGAAGAAGAAGAATTTGAAGGGCACACATCATAGGAAGTAGTATCACTTGTGCAAGTACAAACATAAGTGATGTGCTAGGGCTATGTGCATATAAACAAGATAGGGGAAAAACCTCGTAGAGAGGGAGAAAACTTCCCCCATGGTCGCAAGTGTGCTCACAATTATCACCACCAGTTCATGGTAACAAATCCTCCTTGGGAGTGATGATGTGATCCAGACCTTGCACTCATCGTAGGGGAGTTGGGGAACCGAGAGAGCTTATTGAGTGAGCTTTTGAGGGAGTTTTTTTTTATAAAAAAGGAGCGTTTTGGAAAATCCAACAAAAAAGCTCTCTATGTACTTTTTGTTGGATTCTCTAATATTATGCAAAAAGCTCCCTCCACCTAATCCTGCCAGATTCTCCGCCAGCAATTACAATTGAGTCGCCACATTACAAGACATCATTATAGAGTGGTAGAGGCAGGGGCGAGAAGTACGTAACAAATTAAGCGAGCAAAATACACATCATCTAGTGCCAATGTTGCATCCTTTGTGTGTCAATAACATCGTCCTTGCTGTTTTGTCAAGACAAATGTGAAGATAAAGAGAGGCAGAGAGAGACTGGATGAGACAGGACGAATCACAATACTGATGCTCAATCACCAAGAAAAGATAAGTAAGGTGTTTCTAAGTTATTGTGAAGACTTGTTGGAATACAAAATTTTCACTGAGTCAAAGAAACAGAGAAGTCTATCAATGGAAGGCACAGTAGGCAAATAAGTTTACAAGAACCAAAAAATTATAGCTCCTTCACTAATTACAAGTATAAACACCTGAGAAAAACCTTTTTTCTATATTCAAAAGAATATCAAAAGTGACAGTTTACAATGATTCTCAAAAATGAGTTCTCCACACACCATGCGAGGTGCTCTCTGGAATATCTACTCTAGGTCAATGACTGGAGGATCTAGCTCCACAATGTTAGGATGTGGCTCTAGTAGAGATGTTGCTTTTAGGGCATGATCTACCTCATCTACAGGTCTTCTTTCTCGCTCTTGCATCTCTCTAAGCCAATGGGCTTGCATTTCAAGAACATAGCGTTGTTTGGCCGCGAATTCCTCGTTGCTCACTAACATCATCATCAATCGGCCCATCTGGCTTCCTAACAAAAGCCAATGCTCCACAGTCTCCTCCATACTGGACAACAATGTCATTCTCATTTTTGTATTGTGGAAGTAGTTGCCAAAGTAACCAATGCTCACATTCCATACCACCTACATGTCAAATGAATGTAAAAGACAACGGAAAAATTTATTTCCAGAGAGAGATGGTGTCAAAGTGTACCTAGCATAGGTGCCCCATCCACCTCTTTCATCCAATCACTTTCCTCTAGCGAATCAAACCAGGCATTGTAAGATGGTATGTCAATTGCCTCGGATGTCCAGGTGTTCTCTTTTCTCATTGCAGAAACCAACATTGCCCACAATCCTTTTTTCATTCTTGCATATCGTTGTTTTACAAACAACCACATTTACGTGGTCTTCACGCCATCCAGCAGCAGCAATGACATCACACACCATTCCATAATTATCTAACTGGAACACAACCACAAATACACCCTTATCATCTGCTGTTGACAAAGCTAGGCGAGCGAGCTGTCCAAACCTGCATGCTTCCATTCTATTCCAATCTGGCACAATGGATTCAAAAAGCCCATACACAGGTGCATTGGTTGGTAAAAATAGAATGGAAGCATTTATTGTTGAATCCATGACCAAACCATCACGCGTCAAACAAAGACATTTCTCTATGACGTGTGGCCTCATAGAGCTTAGCAAGGCATTCGTCAAATCATCATCTATTTTGTCTAAACTGAAATGCATAATTTGAATATGGTCACCAACCCCATCTACAGAAAATCTCAGACAAATCAAGCAAGAATCTAAAACAATTTGCAACTCTCATTCAGGTTTGTTTCTTACTTGATGACGGGTATGTAACCAAAGGCAAGTCCAAAACATGCAATATTTCTATCTCTAAACTCGTTGCAAAGTCTATCACCTCCTTTGCTGACATTGCACTTCTCTTTCTTGATCACTAAGAAAAGCACTAATTTTTAAGTGAATTAAAAAATGTTTATGATTTGGATGCTGGTCAAACATACTCACATTTCTCTCTTACATGAGCCACCCGAGGCGAACCTGATGCATCCCTAGACCCCTCCATTTTCAAAGCATTATCAAAAAAGTTATTTAAGCCCAACTCGAACAATGGAGGCAGGCACTATGCAATTATGAAGGTAATAACTTTGAGACCTGAGATGTTGTGTCAAATCCCTTTGAGTGAGGCTGTTAGACACTAGACTCTGCTACGATAGATGTATGTGCACCTCCACATGCTCTATCCTTCACCGCATCGCTGTGTGCCTTCTCCTCATTTGGAGGGAAGTATCGCTCACCGTACTCAAGGAACCCTAGAAAATCCTAGTAGACTCCGCTTCTAAAGTTGCATGCTATCTACATTGGGTAAAAAACATTCCCTGGATTTTCAATTTTGAGCACTGCCTATAAGCTCCTGACCCCTTTTATGTTAAACTTGTGCATCTGCAACCATCTAACACAAGCAAGAAAATTGTTAGTTGACCATTTTAGATCTTCATTGGAACTCTATTATCAAATATACATACCTCAAAGACATCTTTTTCCTGCATCTGCCACTACCTTGCTCACCTCAGACTGTGTTCCCTTTTCATCACACCCATCTCACCTAGGCATTGATTGAAAATGTATACTGTGGGTAAAGTTGTAAACATTCTCTGCCTCTTTAATAATGGAAGACTAGAATACTTTGATCCTCAACCACTCTCAATGACAATGAAAACAATGAATATGTCAGATTGAAACAATCTATCTCAATGACTCGATTGTTTATCCACATGGCAATCCAAATGCACTCACCACTTTGAGGAATGTCCAAACTCTTCACATATGCTGGATCACCAGAGGCCATCGTGCGCAAGATGAATCTTTTTTTGTATGTTGGAAGAGGTGCAAAAGCCAGCCCGTATAATCTTTCCTCCATTATCCACTTTGGTCTATTGGTCCACTTGATTGCGTGCAATGTCTTGCACAATAGTTGAAAGTGGTCAATGGAGACATGCACTCTGAACATTTGTTATAGATTTGAACAAGATCCAAGATCAACCCACCTCCACCATTCATCTCCCAATGCAGGGTCAACAATTGCCAATGCATATCTTGTCATTTTTTTATACTCCACATTTGCCTCAAAGAATGCTTTTTTGTACCGGGCTTGAAATCCACCATTATTCCTCTCCGCCTTCCTTACATAACCTTTGATATAAACCTCCTTTGTTGTCTTGTAAAGACTTTCAAAACCATTTTTAGCTTTCAAAACCATTCTGGTCAAACCATAGTGATGGCATAAAAAATTACAATATATCGAGCCTTGTAAGGTTCAAATTTTCCTTGCACAGAATGCTCATCTGAATTCTGAAGAAAGCTTGTGTCCACCAAGTTGTCGGTATCATTGTTGAAAATTCTTAACATTGAGCTATAGACTGCTATATCTTGACCTTGATACTGCCTTTGACTTGGTTTTTTTATAAGGTCTGCATTAAATTAACCCATTAGGTTAAAATTTGTGGCTCTCACCTAAATATTTGCCCACTGTAGTCCACAAAAAAATGAACCAAACTACATTTGTATCAACTGTATGGTTTTTTGACCTGTGCAAATTTCCAAATAAGAGTTTAGATCAATTTTCTAAACCTTTATTTGCACCTCACCTTTGAGTCTGTAATATTTTGCTTCACTAAAAGTTAAAACATATGGGGATTATCTGGATTGAGCTTCACTCTTACTAATAAAATTTTGGCTCCTATACTGTTATTTTTATTGTTCTCATCAAGTATTTATGACCTTTTGAATAAACATAAAATACCTTGTCACCATTGCAGCCATACAGCTATAATATTTGCTATATTGGTTACATTGCTATAGTTTGTTTCCTGTTGCTCCTACCAGGCATGATGTGATCTGACACGACTTAAACTCCTTGCTAGGGTTGAGTCCATGTTGTGCTTAGTCTACAAAACTTTCTCCAATCAGATTTTGGTGTTTCTAGATGGAATTTTCTCTTGCTTGGGTGGAAAAATTGTTCATGCAAAAAGCAATTTTTGTTAGTGACTTGTTCTTTGAACCACTAAGAGTTGGCTAACCTTAACTTGAACGCGATAGAGATGATAGAAACTTAGTGGAATTAAGAATTGTTGCAACGAAAGCACAAGTGGTGATTGATACACAATGAGATCCTATTGTTTCAACTCCACCCAACAAAACTCTAGATAAGCTTGAGAATATCAGGTTTTAAAAAAATGTTGCCAACACATTGAAGGTGGCAACCCCTAGTCTAATGCTAACATTTGAACCACCTTCCCTAGTGACCTAGCTAGATCATCATAAAATCTCAATTAGAAAAACAGTATCCTCTCGTACCACCAACAAGGATTGTTGTAATACTCAGTAGTGAAAATGGAACAATTGTCTGATGCATTGCTCTATTTGATAAAGAAGCAAAGTGCAATGTGGTTTTGCACAAAATTCAAAGATTACTTAAGATTATTCAATGTGAACAGCACAGAAAAATAGTCATAGGTAAAGCTACAAGTCATGTGGGACGCATGTCTAACCTTACCATCCTATCTTATTGCAGTATTAGCGAGAACCACAATTAATTTGTCAAACCATGGGACGAAGCTGACTCGGCTAGTGCATAGAGGCTACAAGAGGTTGTCAATCTCTCGGAAAACAACTAACAACTCGCATCTAACTCAGCCTACACTCAACTGAAGTGACTGAATTCACCAAAAGCCAATCGCTCATCGGCAAGCAAATCACATCCGTTATAGCATCAAATGACATCCAAACGTAACGAAACTTCTAGGAAAGTTTATAAGACCTAAGCACATATGCCTATGGTCTCAAACCCCACTTTAGCCCAAGTTCCCAAAACCTGATTATTAATAGCAGTGGATTTTTGACCTAGTCGTTTTTGACCCAGAATGCATCTAAATGCTTAGCAATGGTGCCCCAATACCCCGCCTATGCTTAGTTTTCGATTTAAAAGTGTAAATTCCTAGTTATGATGAAATAAGGCAGCGGGTCGGCGACGCCAAAAGCTACGAAATATTGTGAATGGCTTGCGTCAATGCGTAGAGCTCTTACCTGCGGTTGCAATGCAACAAACACAATCGCAATGTGACAACCGGAGAGGGAGTAGGAAGTGCGAGAAGGAGAGAAGTGAGCATCGTTAGCTCACGCTGTGTATTTCTTATCCAAAAACTTGTATTAAACTTACAAAATTGGATTTTATACCTTAGCCAAGGTTTTTGGGTGATCAAAACTAATAATCTAGAGTTCTACCAAAGCTGGGTAATGACTGGCTGATACAATCTGGAAGCTTGTAGCCCCAGCTCATTAATTACATAGTTTATCCGAGAAAATAGGAGTTACAATATTCCCAATTTATCAAAATGATAATTGTTTTACAAAGAAAACTCCAAAAAATGTTGTCTGTGTTAGCTTGCTGCTAACATTCCCCCCCCTCCTTGCCCGTGTCATCCCTTGACACATCTTTATGGGCTGAAATAGTCTTCGGGTTGACGACTGGCGAGGCAGTCTTTTAGTGCATCCAGTGTTTTCTGGTATCTGATTCTTCTTTCTTTGTTGGGCACTTGCAGGAATTGCATTGTTACTTTATTCTTCAGCTCCACCGTTGAGTAGCCTACAAACTGGATGTTAGGTTGCTGATCACCGGTGCAAATATCTTCGTTCTCCAGGTGAAGAATCCAGTGTAGAAAGCTTCTTCAAAGTCCAACATATTATTTGATGGCAATAACATACATCTGGCATAGAATCCGTAAAGGACTTCCTCTGAAGGCTGCCCACTCAAATCATAGCATAAGCCTTTGTTTCCTTCCAAAAATGATAGCCATGGGGCTCCTGTTTGCTCATGCTCATTAAAAACTTGTGTACATGTGAGAAGCATTCTGCAAATTTTATATAACATGGCACAAGAGAGATCTAGCAGACTCTTAAAGAAAGACATGGTTCCTGTTAGGGTTTTCACCATGTATTCCTCTGTCACTTGTCCTCTCTCTAGAGCTGGCAGCCTGGGGAAGTTAAGCCAAGTTGGCCTCTTCTTTTGCAGTGCTTCATGTGCTTGCCATGTCCTTAGTCTGGGTACAGGACAGAAGGTTGGATCTCTTTGAAGGGATGTAGGTGCTCTTGTGAATAGAATCAGGTATCTCGGATTCTTGTTCAACCAGCTTACCCTCCACTTTGGGTGGTCTTTATCTGCGTCATCTTCTTGCATATCCTTGTAGAGCCTTTATTTCATCTGTAATAGTTCCACTTTGATGAGAGGGTACGGCAGGGATTGTTGGTGTCATTGAGCATTGATCTGATTAGGAGTGAGTCGAGTGACGTTGACAGAGTGTAAAACTCTCAACTCCCAATCCATTTCCGCTTTCCACTGCTCATCCACCTCTAAGGTGATCTTCTCCTTCAGTTCGTCTTCTCAGCTTTTGACAGTTGGACCATTGGCACTGTGTCTTCATCCATGATGTTAATCTGAAAATCTTCATCACCACTCGGCTTTGCTATGGACTGTGTCTCAAACTCAGCAAACGAGACCGAGGGTGTGTCTATCTATGGCGGCTCTGAAGTTCCTATCTCTTCCTGTGTGTCTGGTTTCCCATCTCTCAGGAGTTGATTAATTCGCTTTAGTTCTGCTATCTCCTTTAGAAGCTCCTCCTCTCTCTGAACCCGCATCAGTGCCCAGTCCCTGCGCTGTGATTGTTCTAGCTTTAATTCCAATTCAAGGTCTTTATTTTTCTTCTCGAGTGCTTTGTACACTTTATCGGTTCCTTTATTAAGGCCACGGCTGGATTGTCTCTGATTTGTCATAAGAAAATTGCATGATCATTGATCCTCTGTTTAGAATACCGCAGAGAAGCATTGGGAACATCTAATTGCACCTGAATTTTCTGAGCTGACAGAGATGTTGTAAGAAGTTCATTCGTAACTTCTGTCAGCTGCTCGTCTTTTGCTTTGCTGGCATCAGATAATTTGGTGAGTAGATCACCTAACTCCTTCATTTCGTTTTGTTGCGTATCTCTGGCTAACTGATGATGTTCCACTTCTGCCTTCAGCTCTTTCACCTACCTTTGAAGATCAGTGATGACAGTCATCCTATCTTCTAACTCTCCTTGGAGAGCGTCGATCACCCTCTCAAGTTCTTTGGCCTTCGTGCTACAGTTTAGTGCTGCTGAGCGGAGTCTCTCCATCATTTCTTGCATCTGCCATGCATATTCAGACTTGGACGATTACCTCGTCGTTTGACTGCCACTCCTCCTGTCTTGCTAGCTGGGATGTGCCTGCAGCCTCATGTGTGGCTTCTAGCTGCATCGTAACTGCTGGTGGTTCTTGTGTAAAGGTAGATGGTCGGTCTTCTTCTTGGGTATCTTGAGGCTTTGATGTCTCGACAGTTTCTGGTTGAGTGGAAGTAGATGGTGTTGGATCAGACCTTGCTGTCTCTTTAGGTGCCGGCCTTTCTTCCTTCTCTGACTTGGGTTCTTTCTCATGTGCAGTGGTAGACTCTTTTTCTGCATCTGCTTCTTTATCAGTCTCATGTTCATATCCACTTTCCTTTTCCTCTTCTCGCTTTTGAGTATCTTCTGTAGCCTTCTCCTGTTCCGGCTCGGCTTCTTTTTCTTTTTGTCTGTCTGGGTGGTTAGCATCTTGTGCACATTCTGTTGGGTTTGGTGGACTCAAATTCTATCTCTTTCTTAGGCTTCGCTTATTCTATGGTGTCTTTGCCCGCAGGTGATGGTGGTGGGCTAGGCATCGGATGGTCTTGTTGTTCTGTATGCGGTGAGGTGGGTCGGAGAGATCCATGACTTTGTTCTTGTCTAGCCGTTTCCTCGGCTTGCCTTTGGTCTTTCGTCTCCTTGGCTTTCTCAGAAGCTTCTTCTACCTCCTTCAGCTTTAGAGCTTCAGCCTCTTGGTACATTCTTTCTAAATGCTCTGTTGGATCATCCGCCTCTTTTCTTGTATGATGCTTTGTTCGAGGGTCTTGAAGTCTAGCAGGTACCCAATTTTTGGGTCCTTTCCTTGTGCTTGTCTACTGCGCTGGTATGTCTGTTTCTCTCTCTCAAAGCATGCTTGCTTTTGAGCTGGCTCTTCTTGGTGTGCGGCCACAGCTTTTATTTTCATCTCTTCTCTCTGAGCTCTCTTTTCTTCATTGTCAGAGCTCTCGCTGCTGTGTCGTGCCGGCGAGCTATCAGTAGCTGACTCTTCATCATATTTATATGATCTTTTACCTGACCGTGTAGCTCTTGGAGAGGGTTGTGTTGCAATATCCATGTGTTTTGATCAGGGGGCAGGTAGTAGGTTGTCGGCCATGCCAATGGCATGATATGCTATTCTAGTCAAGACCTCTGGCGCACCCGAGTACGTGATTTTACCTTCCTTCTTGGTGCCCTTCAAGGTTGTCAAGACATACTGCACATGGTCCACTGGTTGCCTTGTCGTGGACTTGAGAACCTGAGTGAATGTTGTGGCCATGGCGTGATTTGGTGTAGTGTACCTTGGTGGCCTTTTTTTCTAGAAAATGAAAGTGTTGGTGGTACAAACAGGCTGGCTCTTCCCCCTGTTTGTGGATAAGATCGGCGAATGTAGCCGTGGCTATCTCTTTGGTAAATGTGCCTGCGGTTTTCTTGTCTCTTACTCGCATGGTCATTCCTTCTGTGGGCAGTCTGAGTGCCTCTGCCACTATCTCTTTTGTGATCACTACTTCGACCTTGTTCCCTTGGGTGTCGGATACCTGTGCGGTTCCATCTTCTTTGATGGTGGATAAAATCTCATAAGCCTTCTGAAAATCCAGTCTGCAAAGCTCTTGTTCGTAGAAATCCCTGAGCCCCAGCCTGCGGTTAGCCTCTTTTGTCTTTGGCTTGGCAGCTACGTCATAGACTTCTTTGGGTAGGAGTTGCAACTCCACCTGATGCCCCTCTTCACTCTTGAACCTGCCAGTGAAGACCGTAGTGTGGTGCTCTTCTAGCTATTCTCTAGAAAGGTAGGATGCCTTTGCTGCTTTGACTGACTCGGAGTCTAGTTAATAAGCGGGCAGTTCCTATAGTTTCTCCTTTTGGTTGAGCTTCTTTTTAGCCCTCTTCGCTGCTTGCATGGCTCCTGTTTAGTGAATAGAGTGCAAAGATAGCAGATTTGTTGGAATTTTCTCTGAAATGTCCTTTTAGGCTGAAATGCTGACAATTTGGTCCAATTTGCTTCAAATCAATTTTTGAACAAGCAAAGATGCATAAAATCATGCAAGGAACAAAACTGTGTGGTCAAAACAAAAATTTGCAACCAAAGTAAATAATCGCGATTATTTACAGCTGAGGAAAATTTTTAACTTTTTGCAAACTTGGCTTTATAGGCTTGAAGTATATGCCTAATACATGCTTTGAGTGAAATATGGACTCATTTGGATGCACAAGGTGAAAATGGTACCAGATTTTGGCTTTAGGTCTCTGAAACAGTAGATATAAAGGAAATTTGAGATTTTGAGCTCCAAATTGATTCAAAATTGGCTAGTGGGCCTAACACATCATGTACTTTGGATGTATGATGGCAAAATATCAAAATTCCCCAATTTTGACCAGAAAGCAAATAATCGTGACTATTGACTTTTCTTCCAAAATTGACATTTTTTGGTACAAACTGGTTCTAGGCATTGTATAGACCTTGGGTATGGTCATGAAGTGCTTTGGATCAAGATATGTTGTCCATAACCCACATTTTGGCTTGAAAAGACTTCTTTGCGTCTTTTGATAATTTTACAAGTAATGGGTGGTCATTTTGGCTCATACTTGATTTTTGGCATATAATAGGTGTGTATACATGATAGGTGAGATAAGGTGACAATTTCCAAGCAAAACTGATGCAAAAGTAAATAATCGCGATTATTTACAACAGTGACAAAATATTTGCAAAACCTACCAATTTTGAGCTAGACATGTTTCTTACACCTAATACAAGTCCTAAATTGAATTTGGTCAAGTTTGGTCATGCCGGCATCACTTTGTGCTTTGATGACTCTGAAATCCCTGCTTTTTGTGACTACTCTATCTGTTGGGTCGATCGGTCAACTTTGAGGCTTTGGACTTGTCCGCAACATAGTCGTGAAGCAATCTGTCCAATTCTGGCTCATTTGGAGTCAGTTTGACCTTGTATGTCGAATTTGACGCTTTGTAACCTTCGAGTCATTTTTTGCTTTTTGAGGGCTTTGCTTAATGGATTTCACCAAACCAATCATATACATTGTATATGGACCTCATAAGCAAGCCATCTGTGGAGTCAGGTCGCAATTCTGGCATTTGCCAAAAACCTAACTTTTCTATTGGGGACCCCCTCGATTCCAGTCGAATGGTCATCTGATCGTATAGAAAGGTTTTATTATGTTAGGGCATGCTATGGTTCAAATCTGTCAAGCTGGCAGGCCGCTATGGTCAGTTTTAGGTCGTAGGTCTTCGTACACTGCTCGCTTTCTAGGGTTTTTTCCAGGGCTTTAGACTAGCTACTGGCCGTACAAATTGGATCATTGTCGAGTAAAAAACTTACCCCTCATGTCTCGTGTGAGACAGCACTAAAAATGGTCAACTGTGGGCTCCGGAAAAGTCGCGCGAAAGAGACTGAAATCTCTCTCTGCAAAGGCTCCAAGTGGAAATGAGGTGGTTTTAGCCTACCTTGGATATCTATACCCGGACTTCTCGAACCAAATTTCCCCAGATTCCCCCGTTAGTCCTACTAGGCTGTGAAATCTATTTAGACTCAAAAATTTCCCTGATCAGATTCCTGTAGCTCATTCTGCAAGAATTTTGCAAAAGTAGGCATGGTCGCCTAATTTAGGCTTCCCGCTTCTGTCTTCTGATTTCATTCAAAAAAATTTGTGATTGTCCACCTTGTCTTTCTGATTGCCATCGTGTCTTTCGTTTTTCCATCTGAGCTTCCCTGCTATTTTTGACCTGTTTATTTGAACAAATCAAAGAAAATAGCAAAATGCTCTAAAAAAATAAAGTAAAAATCCAATAATTAAGAAAATCCCTTGAAAACCAAAACTTTATTGTTTTTTGTTGGATTTTTCTATCTTTAAGCCTAATTATCAACAAAAATGATGAAAAATACCCAAAAAAGGACTATTTTTGATGATTTTCTGATAGTATATACACTATTTACACTCATCGAGAAGATATTATCTGTGAATTTTTCCTTGATGATGAATTATAAGGGTATTATTAGGTAATTTTGCAAAAAAATCACACATTAACATCAAACGTTTTCCTCCCTCTTCAAACATTTCCCTTAATTACTTAGTACTTAATGCCCTTCCACCCCTCCTAGATGACGTTCTCCGGAACGATTGTGTGCATGGGCTGAACAATTGTGTCTATGCATATCCGTGATTGGCTCTACCATGATATGAAGATCAATACAATTCAAACCAATATGCTGTGCAAGAGCTGGGTCTTGAGTAATTAACTCAAGGGTTTTCGATGTCAAGGTTTACTGTTGATAGCTTCCAAAGAGCAAGTCTTGTAGCTTGTGTGCTCTCTGTTTGATTGTACCATCATGATGCTTTAGCACAATGACTATTTGAGCTGTTGGTAGCACTTTTAACTGTTGTCGAGCTTTTTCTCGCCAATGGTAGCTTGGTCGGCTTGGTGCTGCATGGTGTGGTGGAGTCTTTTGAGACTTAACTTGCCATTGCTTGATTGGTTTTACAGTTTGTGGAGAATATAAGTTCTCCTTTTTCTTCCAAACCATTTCCATGGTAGGTTCCTTGCTCAGAGATGCTCGTCTCTGTGTTTTAACCCTTGGAACCCTCTTTTGTTTTGTCAGTGAAGTTTTAGGTACCCAGATTTGAATCAGCTTATCCTTAAGATGTGCTTTTGGCACCCAAATTTTCCTGACTCCTTGCATGCTACTTGTAGCATTTGATTGTCGAGGGGATGGAGAAGATTGACTTTGTGGTTTGGTTTGTTGATTGGTTCTTTTTCATTCCTCCTTGCTTGATGCAATTGGAACAATTAGTTGCCCTCCTCTAGGTGATAGCTTTAGCTGATTTGTATCCCGATCTGGTATTGCTTTGTATGTGCGCATCCAGAGAATTCCAAGAATCATCGTCTCATTCATGTGTTCATCTGGTAAGCATACAAACTGATGAGAACATGAACATCCATGTACTATCACGTTCAAGTTGACTACTCCCAATGTTGGAGTTGGGTTCTTGTTGCATCCTTTGATTTTCGTTATTCCTGTCGTCAATGCTTGACTTGTTGCCTTCTTCTTGTATGTGGAATAACTAACTGGATTTACTCTAGCTCATGTGTCGACCAAAGCACTGGTGATATGATTGTTGATCTGTACTTTGATGCGCAGGTCCATTCCATCTAACCAGTCATCATCCATTGAAATTGCATCTTTAGGTAATTCCCATTGTCGATCATCTATTTCCAAAGTGTTGATGGGAATCGGTATCTGTTGATTCTTGAGAGTAGCTTTCCGCTTGATTACCCAAAGCCTAGCTTCCTCTTTGGCTTCATCAATAAGCTGTTTTCGTTTGATGTTTCTTTGCCTGGCTGCATGCATTCTTTCTAGCAATTCATTGGTTAGTGGCAAATTGTATTTCTTTAAATGACATCCACTAATCCAATTAGCCATTGGTTCACCATCTAGGGTGGATAATTTTACTGCTCCACTTGGAGATACATCTTCAATGATAAACGGTCCGTTTCCCTTTTTCTTAAACTTGGGAATGTGTTGCTTAAGGGAATAGACTAAAACTAAGTCCCCTTTCTTGAAGATTTTTGTGATTAAGTGGGAATAAAAAAACTGTTTTTTGTTTACACTTTTGTGCATAGATGTGAGCTACAGCAGTTAGCCTTTGCTCGTCTAGCTTTTCCAAATCTTCAAGTCTTTCTGAAAATTCATGTCCAGTCCAGTCAAGATTCTGTGCTACCCTTAATGTCGACAATAGACATTCTATTGGCAATATGGCATCAAGACCATAAACAAGGTTAAAGGGTGTAGCATTTAGAGCTGTTTTGAATGAAACTCGATAAGCCCATAGAGTAGCATGCAGATTCATTTCCCAGTCCGTCCTTCCTGAACTAACCACTTTAGTCAGCATTGAGCTAAGAATTTTATTCGTATGCTTAGCTTGTCCGCTTGCTTGTGGGTGATAGGGAGCTGATTTGTTATGGATGACCATAAACTCATTAAGCAAATACTCTATTACCTCATTGGGGAAATGAGTTCCTCGATCACTGACAATCTCTATTCGCAGTCCATATCTAGTGAATAGTACCAGGGATTTCATTGACGTAATCACGATCGGGTGATTACGTCAATACTCTAGAATTTACACAAAAAAATCACGTGATCATGTTAATTATTAACGTGACTTTGATTTTGATCTGCAAAAACCTATAGAGCCGGTTAGCCTTCCGAGCTTTTTCATTTTCCCGGCGAGCCCGCCGGGTATACGCAATAGCCCGGTGGGCCCGCCGGGAAAATGAAAAAGCCGAGTAGGAGTAATTATATATAGTAAATAGTGTGCTAACCGCGGTCTTTTAGCTAGGCAAATCCTTGGGGAGTGTATCCAAGTGCCGGGTATAGTCATCTCCTTGTGAATTGACCTAAGGTTACAAAGTCATAGGTCCTTTTTTTGGGCCAAACGTGATTCTTAATTCGGTCACCACTTCTAAAAAATTTAATTCGTTAAACAACATAAAGGTACAAAATCAAAACAACTAAAAACTTGGAAAATCATGCTCATTGTGAAGAAGCCATTGGTCCAAATGAGGACTGTAACTGGTTTTAGAAGATGAGCATATGTAAATGATGAGTCGATAGTCAAGGGTCGGATGTCCTGTACTAGTGTACCGGGCATATAAAGATCCTTGAAGTCTTGCATTTGAGTTGATTTACACTTGTCACTCCACAATATAAGAGCTATAATCCTTGATTGGGTTAAAATAGCTTTTATATATTGGATTGGTTGCATGGGTGGACTACAATCCTTCACTGAGTACAAGTAGTCCTCAATTGAGTGATTATATTGAAGATTTATTTGCGTTAGTTCATGAATTGGTTTATACAGAGAGTGCATTATATTACGATAGATTATTAGTGCATAATATGACCAATCATATATTTTATTGCTTTCGTTTGTTTTTTTGTAGTAATTGAAATTAGATGTGTCTTATTGTTTGCAAATCAAAGTGGATATATAAATAATCATTATAATAATAATTGCATATAGAGATTCATAGCATTGTTATAGTTAGTATGCCATGCATAGATTACATTGCAATGTGTGTGGTTGCTCACAATATAGGTGATCGATATGTGGATTGACTAGCGTGCATTGAAAATCTCATATTGTGCATCATGGTTACTTTCATATTGAATGGTTTTTAAATTATAATATATATTGAAAATAAGAAAAATGTTTCAAAAACTAAACATCTTATTCTTTTGTCTTCAGTTTTAATTTAAAAGGAAGGGAGAAAAATGTGGGCACAAGTGGTACGAAGAAGCCAAAGAATAAAAAAGCTCCTGGCAAAGAGTGAGATTATGCTCACAGCATATGTGGCCGATATATAGAGTGGCAATGTAAATTTTGTCACACAACAAAATCAGGTGGTGCACCACTATTAGGGATCATTTTTTGGGTAGCGCTAAAAACAATTGTAAGAAATGTGAACATCCTCAAGCACCTGCAGTTGCAAAGCGTTTGAGAGAAGAGCTCGCCAAAAGGGTGGCAAAGGACAACAGATAAAGCTATGTGGCTTCGAGTCAAGAGTTCCCAGAGCCAGATATTAACTCCACAGATCCTGTAGTGATGCCAACTAACCTTGGAGAACAACCTGCGCAAGGAGAGGAAATTCCAAGTAGTGTTCCTTTTAAACGTCACAATGAAGGTGGACTTTGTCAAATGCATCAAAAATCATTACATCAAAGCTTTCGAGTGCAGTCTCTAGAAGAAGCACAAATTGCACTCGCCAAAGCAATATTCTTTACTGGAAGTGCTTTGGTCATGGTAGACAACAATCATTGGAAGGCTACTTGGAAGAAAATCGATGAGTTTGGTCCAGGATTTTCAGCTCCTTATCACACGATAAGAAATGTTTTCTTGGACAAATGTTACATCGAAGTCAAAGAGCGTGTTGGCAAAATAATACTTGGGAATATTTCGCTTTCAGGATGTACGATTGTGAGTGATGGCTGGTCAAATGTTTAGAGAAGACCGCTGATTAATGTAATGTTGGTGAGAAACGTTTATAAAGGCGATTGATAGTTATGGTGCAATTAAAATTGACAAATACATTTCTGAGGTCTTGATTAATGTAATTAAATAAATTGGTGATGAACATGTCGTTCAAGTAGTCATGGACAACGCAAAGAATTGTAAAAACGCCAGTAAATTAATAAAGAAGTGCTTTCGACACATTTTTGCCAATGGTTGTAATACGCACAGCTTGAACTTGGTGCTGAAAGATTGGTACACTAGCGAAGAAACCACATGGTTTGCCAAAATAATTGATACAGCACATCAACTTGACAAATTTATCTTGAAATGACAAAGAGTGCTCAATTCATATAGGATGTACATGTCAGTGATGTTGAAACTTCCTGCTGAAACTCAGTTTTGAAACTCAGTTCTACACACACTTTTATGCCTTGGAATCACTTCTCCGTAATAAATGCGTTGTGATTGACACATTCAATTGCGTGGCCTTTGATGAATGGCAGCTTGAGCAGAAAGAAAAAGTGAAAGATAAAATTACATGTCTACGTGGCAATGTAAACAAGGTTGCTTGGTGGAGAAGTGTAATGGATGCATACCATGTAATGATGTCCGTTATGTTCGCGATCCGCAATCTTGATCAAAGGGCGCCAAACTTGGGCAAAGTGTGGATGACATGGTGGTCAGTCCAACAGAGTCTTGAAAATCCTGAAGAGCTGAAAGAGTCTGTAGTAGAGAAGGAGTGGTGATTACCATTCTTTGGCAAACAGCGAAAAACCTTGGCTAAGTATTTTCATGCAAGGTGGAAGAGTGCTCATAGTCCACTCCATAGCGTTGCTTACATGCTCAATCCAGAGTATTGGAATTTAGATATGATGTCCAATACAGAGGTGGTAAACGATTTCTATCGTGTGGTCAACACGCTCTACTCCAACGTTCAGGACCGAATTGATTTCATCAAAGAAATGAGTGCATTTACATTAAAAGAAGGTCCTTTTGAAAATGATTTTGTACAGGTAATGGCAAAAGAGCAACCTGCATGGAAGTGGTGGATGATGAATGGTGGAGAGCATTAATCCACCTTACGTCCCCTTGCAATGAAAGTACTTGCACAATGTGCAACAAACTCAAGTTCAGAGAGAAACTGGAGTATGTACAAGTATGTTCACAACACTATTCGCAACAGACTATTAGCAGACAGAGCAGAAAAATTAGTGTATATGTTTTGCAACTAAAAGATATTGAATCACATCTGAAGTGCTGGCTACGAGGAGGAAATGCCAACCTGGTTGTATGATTGTCAAAACGAAGATGAAGAAGAGTTCAATGTTGGTGTATCTCAATGCACTGTAGACAAAATAAAAGAGAATTTGATAATAGATGTGGAGGTTGAATTACAAGGAGAACCACAACACTCAGACTTAGAACCAGATAACAACTCAAGTGATTCAATATAGCTTGAGAGTAGAACGAGTAAATATCAAAAACCATTGTAAAAGACCTTGTATTCAAATGTGTTTTGAGTAATTATAATGCTTTATATTCGCGATAGTACATAGTTTGTTGATCTCAATTGTGTTGCCCTGAAGCAGCATCTTGCTCATCAAACAGATTTCTAATTGTGCTAGGGTTATCTGGGCATGCTTGCTTGAATTTATATTTGTTTGCCATGTCAAACATAATATATATTCCTTGTGGAATATCTTGTGAACAAATTACACATCGACTACTATTTTGCATCAAACGAATAAGACAAACTAAATGATAATAATGATCACATGTCAATGTATAATATCCACTCCATCCATCAAAATTCTTGTAGCAAACTGGACATTGGGAAGATGAGGATGCATCTGAAGTAGACGAGGGGACCAACTTCGGATGCATGACAAGGTGGCTGATGTGTGTCCCTTGTACAGGTGTTGGATTCACTCACTGTGTCAGAGTTTGAACGTCCTCACTTAAGCGGTGAATGCTTTTCTCCATCCGGACTTGTGAGTGTTGGGGTGTCTGGGTGGCTATAGAAAGCAGTGTTATTTATGCATCTTTCTCTGCCAACTGTGTTGTGTAAATATCCTCCTCTCTTTTTAACTGTAGATTGGCGTCTTCCACTATCAATGCTAGCTCATCTCGTGTGAATGTGACACAACTCTCCCTTAAATCATGAGTGGCAACAGTTGTCTCCTTTGACGAGAAGTCTACTAGTCGCTGAACACACAAAGTGAGCATATAACATTTTTGCAAAATATAGTACACAATCTGCATTGTGCAGGGGATGGCCATAAACCTCCAAATAAATCCTATCAGCGTTATCTTTGATCGCATCATGGTTGCACTTTGAAACCTTCCACCTTCCTTTCTTGATCTCTGCGTCCTCACATGGACATATTGTCTTGATCATGTCCTTTGTCACTTCTTTATTGATCTCTTTCCATTGCATATGGTTTGAATTTGCCCATTTTGAGAGTCGGCGAGCAGTACGTATCGCTTGTTGTGCCGACATGCCGTGTGCCAGAGACTTCATGCGCTGAAATGCATTAACAGCCGCTTGTTGTTGATCATCAGGCAGTGGGTGCCAATATCTTGTTCTTCATCGGCCATTTTCTCTTAGAGCTGCAGTCAACAGATAGACAACTATTCAATATCGTTGGCAAATATATATTCTCACTCATTGGGACACTGCGCGGAATCCACTATATCAAACCACAACAAATGCGACTAATTGAACCACAAGGCAAATTTCAAATACTGATAGTTAAATGACAAATTTGAAATGACTAAAGATAATGGACTCAATTAGGTGAACCACTTCAAACTAGATAATACACTTCAATAAAAAAAAAAAACCTAGACAAGACATGTTTAAATCAGATAAAATGATGGTGCAAGTTCAACAAGTCGACGCTGGACAGGGTTAGGGTTTGTCTTTAAATGTTCTTTGAAAAATATCAACACATCAGAAGCATTCCTTCTTTGGTCCCGCTCTTTGAACTTCATCCAACAATCTACTTTAATTCGAATAGCCCTCATAACATCTTCGTCCGGGTGGTGAAAAAGGTCTTCTGGAAAATAAACTTTTCAGGATGCACTCCAAAAATATGCCAGCCTGTCAAATAGGTAGCCCAATGCATAAATGTCACTCGCTTTTGTGTATGCATATGTGCATCGTGGATTGTATAGTTCGGGCACAATCCACGATTGCTTAGCCATCCCGTGCATTCAAAACTGCTTCGTCGGACTGTGCGTTTGGATGCAGATAATTATTTGTTGCGCGCTTAGCTGTTGTTCTCAGCATCATACCCCAATCAATGATGCTGATGTAGGGTTTATTGGCACGAGTAAAGTCCAACATTATGCTGAACGGGTGCAGATCACTGTGCACTATACCGATCGAGTGGACAGTCGTAACGTCGTCGATTAAGGCATGAAAAATGGCTGGCATCTGCTCGATCACTACTTTGATCACACGTGTCTATCTTGCCTACAGGAAGATTTGCAATAGGCTATGACCTCCAGCCGTGTTGTAGCCTGTGCATGTGTCATCTGAACAATCCGTGAGCGAATGGTAAGCAACACATCATGTCGGCCACGGTACCCCAATTGTAGTATGGGAATATCATGATCCAAGGAGCTTCTGTAGTAAACCCAATGCACCTTACAATGGAGGGGTGAAGCGTTTGCATTCCTTGCTCTGTCTGAGAGCTATCAAATTTTTCCTCCCTCCCTCCCTTGTAACGTTTTTCCACATATGTAATGTGGTCTGGAAAAAATGAGATGCCTTTGATGGTGTACAATGTGCACACACCGAAGGAGCCTGCTCTAATCCTCATACCTTCTACCAAGGCACACACCGAAGGAGCCTACTCTAATCCTCATACCTTTTACCAAGGCTTTGTGAGGGGTGCCGACAAGATGATCGCACTTTGCATTCAAAGCAATGCGCATGATTGTGCCGGTGCCACTGGCATTTGATCAATCTCCCAAAGCTTCTTGCACATCTTGGGCCATCTTCAATCTCATGGGTAAGGCTGCTTGGTCCTGCACTTTCACACACTTCATCTTTACCTTCTATTCTTCCCACAATTTATCCTAGAGCTCTAATTTTGACATATCGCAAGCAGGTGGGATATCTTCCGTTAAGTCTCTGCAACATACTTTCATATTGTCCAACACTGTCCTGACCTTGTGGTGGGGATCAAATTCTTGTATCCCTGCTGGAAGCAACAACTCGTATTGGCCTTCAAGTCGCAACCTGCGCTCTGTGTTCTCCCATATAGCACTAGTGATGTCTTTGATATAGACATCGCTTTCACTAATCTGCTGTATGCGATCAGTTGCACATGATGAGATTGCCAAAATACATTCTTTATGAATGGCACACATAATACATTTCTTTTTATCTGGCGTCATATTCGCACTGGATAATAAAAAAATAGCATATCAAATACAAATTCATGGTTGCAAATGACACTAACACTCTCACACTATCTCAGGTAAACTCTTAACGACCACTTGAAGACTTTAACAAACGTGCAAGGAAATATTGATAAAAATTGAAAATAATCTTCACTTAAAATTACAATCTGTTACACATGTAAAATGCAGTTCAAAAAAGTGGTTTATAAGAACTTAATTCAGATCAAACAATACATGTTAATAGTCTGGCACATTTCAGCATATATTGAATTTTTAACTTATATTTTTCTCCATGCGCACCTACTAATTCAAACAAAGCACACACAGACTTAAAAACTTCAAAAACATTCAAAACATTGGAAGTATACAAATTAAACTAGCAAATTGTGTTCACGCACTTTTTTACATAGAATTTATGTAAATGTAGCAATCAAAAAGCGATGATAATTGATGCTCTTTAAAAAGATACAAAAGAATATTCAACATGCAAATTGTGTGCATTTAGATTTTTTACAGAGAATTTATGTAAATGAAGCATTAAAAATAGCGATAATGCTTGAGAGTCCATTAAAAAGATTAAAAAAGAATATTTAACATGCAATTTGTGTGCAAATACTTTTTTACATATAATTTATATAAATGTAACATTTAAAATAGCGATGATTGATGAATAAAGTATTCTTTTGAATATGATTAGCTAGTACATAATTTCAAGTGGATAGTTAAAAACAATAAAATCAAACAATTCATACATTTTGTATATGAAATACTCTTCACAGCCATAGTACGACCAAGTATTTCATATACTTAATACTTAAAAATTTATTGCACATACACCTACAAAATATATGACGCTCCTACGGTCGGGTTAACGACCTGAACGCCACATTTATGCAAAAACAGATGCTTCTAACAAACGACACTCTATTAGCCGCGTTACCGATCGAGTGCCACCTGAATCTAAGGAAAAACAATGGCCTGCATACGAACATTCATATAGCCGCGTTACCGACCACTGCCCATATGTTTTTTGGGAAAGGGGAAGGGAAGTTGAGTTACCATAAGGATACTAGCTTCGTCGCATTACCAACGTAGTACCCAGACAGTAAGCCAATACTTACCACAAGGACACTATCTTCCCCGCGTCACCGAGGTGATGCCCCCGTGATAAGCATTGTTTCGTAGAACAGCTTACACACACACTCCCATTGTGTACTAAGGTACCTTATTACTTCCGTGCACTATGACAAAAGGCATGCTACCACACAACGCATACACACATACACAACACATACCCGGATCGTGTGGTCAGGTGCTCTGCTGTGCTGCCATGCACTGTGATGCAGAGCACGCTCCCACACGCCCCCTCTCTCCTCTCTCCTCTCGACGTACCTGTAAAGGTGGTCGGCGAGTTCTCTCTCTCTCTCTCTCTCTCTCTCTCTCTCTCTCTCTCTCTCTCTCTCTGAAGATAAAAGCAAGACGGAATAACATCTTGCGGGCCCGATCGGGCCCGCGTATATATAATTTTGCGAGCCCGCCGGGCTTTTTAGTATCCCTAGCGGGCCCATAGGGAAAATGAGAAATCTCGGCGGGCCCGCCGGGAATACTGAAAAGCCCGGCGGAAATTTAGTGGGTTTGCAAGTCACGATTAACCAGGTTCTTTATGATTATGTTTAGTGTAATCATGTAAATGTGTTAATAAGACCTTGTGATCACACAAAATTTGACATAATTACGTAAATATTAAATCCCTGGTGAATACATACTCATATAAGAATGCAGCAGTGGTTCTAGCATCATTCTTTAGAGTTGCTTTAGCCTCGGTCCACTTGGTCAAATAGTCCGTAGCTACAATGATATATTGAGCTTGGGTTCTATAAGCAGGTGGCTGTATTGGTCCAACAAAATCTATACTCCATTTTGCGAAAGCTCTAACCCCCATCATTGGTCTTAAGGGCATGCTATCTACTCGTGTTGGCATTTTTGCTCGTTGACAAGCATCACACATTCGAACATATTCTTTGGCACCTGCAAAAAGTATTGGCCACCATATGCCTGTCATCAAGATTTCTCTTGCGGTGGTCTCACTAGAAAAGTGACCTCCAGCTAATCCAGCATGTGCTTGTTCTATAATTGGAATATACTCGTTTTCATTTGCACAAAGATGCAAATGTTGATCTTTACCTCTCTGATACAATTGGTTCCCAATAAGAGCATAGTCTCTTGCTTCAGTTTCAATTGCTCTTTGACGGCGTTTACTCATATCCTCAGGAAATATTCGACTCGATAAGTAAGTAACCAGATAATTACTCCACTTAGGAACATGTGACATTTGAAATAATGTTACATGAGGTATGGGTGTTTGTTTTTTACATTGAGGGCAATCCTTTACAAAATATCGAACATCTCTCCTCATAGTCGGCCAAAATACTCCAAGTCTCAAGATTCGTTGCATAGTTTGGTCTTCCGCAAAGTGAAGTCCTACTATGATAACATGTGCTTGACTTAGGTATTGTTCTTTTTCTTCAGGGTTAATGCATAAAAGCAATATCCCGTCTCGATTTCTTTTGTATAGCCTTCCAGCTAGTATTTGATACATAGCCGATTGCTCGATTAATCCGATTGTGATAGGGAGTGGTATTTGTGAATCCACTTGAGCTATTGTCATTAATGACACAATGTTATTCGACCATCTAAGTATCATTTCCACAGAGAACAAATAGGCATCTGGTAAATCATCGTCAACCCCTTTAGGTGATTCTCCTGAAACAATCCTTGACAAATGATCTTCTCGGTGATGTGTAGTGCCTTTTTTTACAACCACAATGAAATCAAATTCGAGGAGAATGATGAACCATCTCACTATTCTCCCTGTGCTGCATGGCCTATTGACCAAATGCAACAAGGCTTGGTGGTCCACAAAGAACACAAACTTGTTTGCTAATAGGTAATGTCTATACTTTTTAACGGCATAGATCATTCCTATTCCTTCTCTTTCACTGGTGGTGTAATTATTTTATGCCATGTTCAATTGTTGGCTAGCATAAGAAATAGGAAAGTCAATTTTTCCATCTCCTGGTTGAGCTAGTATACAACCGATAGCAAACTTAGAAGCATCTACATGTACGTCAAATACCTTATCCCAATATGGTGCTTTCAATATTGGTGTTGAGATGAGAGCTTGCTTAAGCTTCATGAAGGATTCTTCACATGCCTCCGTCCATTCAAAGTGCGTAATCAAGCTATACATGGGTTTTGGAATTATAGCGTACATGTAGATGAACCTTCGATTATATCCACAATGCCCCGTGAAGGCTTGTACCCCCTTTACTGTTATTGGTGTAGGCAGATCAACAATGACATGAATCTTCTCAATATCAGTAGCTATGCCATTTGTAGACACTATATGTCCAAGAATTTTTCCTTGTCTTCCCATGAATGTGCACTTTTCAGGATTTAAGCAAATCCTATAAAGTCTACATTTTTTGAATACCTTTTTGAGGTGTTCAAAATGATCAGCCACCAGGATTGATGAATGTACGCATAGATCATCCATATATACTTCTAAGAATTTCTTAAGATATTCCTTGAAAGCATGGCTCATCAACCTTTGAAACGTGGCTGGGGCATTAGTTAACCCAAATGGCATAACCCAATAGGAAAATATACCCCATTCTATTGCAAAAGCAGTTTTATGTTGATCTTTTGGGTCAACCAAAAGTCGATTGTATCCCAAAAATCCGTCTAAGAAGCTGTACGCTTCTTTTCCTGCAACTCGTTCTAAAACATGCTCAGTTATTGGAAGAGAAAAGTTGTCTCTAATGGTAGCTGAATTCAGCTTTTTGAGATTAACACACACCCGTAATTTTCCATTCTTCTTGGGTACTACCACAATTGGAGACACCCAATCTGTGTGTTCAATTTTGTAAATGAATTCGGCTTCCTTTAGTTTTTCAATCTCTTCTTTAATCTTCCTGGCAAATGTTTCGTTATACGTGTATGGTCTCTGTCTACTTGGTTTTGCATCATCTCTCATGGGTATGGTATGTTGACAGATTTCTGGGTCAACACCCTTGAGATCCTTGTATGACCAAGAGAAGATATCTCGGTATTCCTTTACCAAGCTCAGTAAAAGCTTTTCTTCTTCTTCTGTTAGGTCATTCGCAATGTAAGCAGATTTAGGCTCTTCTCTTGATTCAGCCAAGTCTATCTTTTTAGCATTTTCAGGCCCTTCGTAAGACTCGCCTTGTTTCCGTAGTTCCTTAACAGGTTGTTCAACTATGATTTCTCGATCTTGGAGAGTATACTTTTTGTAATGGGATGGAACATGCATTACATCCTTACCATCCTCTTCGATGGTTTCCATTTTGGTTGTGTATATCTCCTTTAGAGCTTTTTCCAACTCTTGATATTTCTTTTTTCACTCGACTCTGGTCATGAGTGGTTCCTTATCCTGTGAGTTTTTGTGAGTACCCTTCCTTGTTTTTCTCGATGTTTGAGACATTTTTGAGTTTTTGTTTGAAAGATATTTGCCAGTTATTTTGTCCTTGACGCAATCATTAGCATATATCTTCATCAGGAATTGTGTTTTATTGGAGACTGATGGCATAGGTCGTGTTTTCACAATTCCGGTGTCTCTCTTTCGTTTATACCACTTTTGTCTTCTTAATTTTTGTTTTGGAAAATAAAAAACTTTTCCTCCCCTCCTTTTAAGAGTAACTTAGCTCTCGTATGCTCTTTTTCTGACCCCGAATCTTTTGAAATAGCTGAGTATTCATCTAACTCATTAGTTGCATCATAATAGAGGTATGAAAAGACTTGTTGAGCTTTCATTAAGTCCTTGGGTTCCTCATCTTTGTTTTCAATGTTGAGGATTGAAATCATTTGGGTGGGAATTATGTCGTAGCCATCCTCATTGCAAAATTGAGTAGGCATAGATGTATTCACACATACATCCATTGTTGCTAAAATTTAAGTCCACTCGAATGGCTCAAATAAATGCTCTGGAAAGGGTTCAGGTACGTAGGTTTTGTCTGTGGAGTCCCTTTCTAGGATACATTCTTCTCGTCTTAAGCTTCCATTTTTTGAAGCTCCACACATCCAAATAGGAGTGTCTTTGTTAAACCAGGATGGGAGTTTAGTTTCAGCCGAAGAGACTAAATCAAACTCTTGGATGGGTGTTTTCAAGACATCTCTATAAGTGTGATCTTTTAGATTGATTCTTAGTATAGATCCCACTTGCTTCAAGTACAGATAGTTGTTTCCCCAATCTTGGATAAGTTGTACATGTTGCATGAAAGGTCTTCCCAATAAGATTTCATAATTGAGTTTTTTCCCAAATTCTACTATGGCAAAAGTGTGTTGATATTTAATTCCACAGGAATTGACTATCACTTTTTCAAGCAGCCCTAATGGTCTCTCAATGTGTCTGTCAGCCAAATGCAATTTCATTTGAGTTTGTCTAATGGCTGGCTATCCCCAGGATCCCCATAGTGCTTTAGTGGCTATGGCTATGCCAGCTCCACTATCCAGTATTGCCATGGTTTCAATGTCATTAAATTTCACTGGGAGGGTGGTCTTTCCTTCTTCCCCTTCATAATATTCTCCGACTTTGTTCATGGAAACTGATCGAATCTCTTTGTTTTCCATTTTATTTTTCAATTTTCCCAAATTCTTCGAGATTAATCCCGTTATCCCCACCTTCTCTAGGGTTTTCTGTAAATCATTCCATAAGTATGGTCTGAGTTTTAATAGTTCTCCCAAGGTAAGAGTGCATTGGATGGGTGTAGATATGATTGAATGAATGTTGTCTACTTCTAGGGTATATTCAGCTCTTTTTACTTGAGTGGTCTTGCACACGATGGATTCATCTTCATTATCTCCCAAGTAAGAAGGTAATTTTTTCAATATCAATGGTTTCGACATTCCTGAAGCTTCTGATCTGCAATCCCCGTACAAGGATTGTACATCCATGTTCATATCAGAAGGTAGGTTATCCAACCGGACTTCCTCTATAGGAGCTGACTTCAGAGTTAGGCTCCCATCATTAATCTCTCTCACTTTTTTCCATAAGTGTCCTGGCCAGTCTTCCTCTACAAATGGAATTCCATCTAAGGCATCTTCACTGTCAGGCACTATGAGCTCTGGTTCGTTTGTTTCAAGGTGGGGTTCTGCCACCACATCGGATTTTGCTTTCGTTTCTTTTATCACAAGCTCTTTAGGTTTTGCAATACTTTCAATCTTGGGTTTCTGTTTTTCCAGCATTCCTTGCGTGATTCTTACCAAGTTTTGATAAGCTTCGAGCTTAGCTGCTTCCATGTTTGGAGATGGATAATTTTTCCATTTGTTTTTCATGTTTTGGCATGCTTTAAGTCCTGCTTGGTAGGCTTCCAAGCGGAATTAATAGGCTCAAAAATTTTATCAACCAGAATGGATCCTCCAAATTTCACGATTTTTTCCTTGAATTCACTGCCAGTTTCTTTCATCTTGTCCTGGACTAGCTTCTTTGCTTTCTCCTCAATTTCAACCCGTTGTTTTTATTTTCTCATCTCATATCTTTTGCTTCTTCTCCTTTTGATTCTTTGAGAAGAAACTTTCGTATTTTTTGAATCATTAGAGGAGTTGTGTTTCTTTTTCTTTGCCTGGGCTCTAGTGATTACCTTGATTGGAACAATCGGTTCACTCTCTGTTGAGCTACTAGGCATCACTTGGACTACGTTTACTACAGTTTTACCCTTGTTCAAAGGATTTTTAGGACAATCTTCCGGAAAGTGTCCTCCCTTTTTGCAACATTGTATGCAATAAACTTCAATTGGTTTGAGGTTTTTGTCAGACTCTGGGCATTCGTTTTACCAATAGTCATCAGCACCACAGTTGTGACAGTTTCCTGTTCTAGGCTTCATCATGGGTCTTCCCATGGGAGGTATGACACCTTGATTAGCTACATAATACATTGGTGCTAGCTCTCATGGAGAATAATTCACGGTTTCTTCCATTGGTGGTGGATGTGGATTATATCAATCTCCTTCTACCATTACTGTAGATGGAATAGGCTCTGCATAGGGTGTAACAGGCACTAATGCTTGTTCATCTATGACACCTTCAAAGTGTATGTACTTTACAGGCACTGCATTATGTCTTAGATATGGAGGTTGTTGTCCCAACATAGGTTGAGGTCTTTCCATACCCATTGGTGGTCTTTGAGCTTGGGCCATATTAGGCTGATATCTGTACATGGGTTGTCCTTGTGGCCTCATGGGCACGTACTGAATATTCCCATCATACTTTGGTCTGAAGTAGCACTCGTGGGTCTCATGGTTGATCCATTTACCCTCGATTGCACACCATTTTTGTGGCCTAATTGGTTGTCCCTGTGGAGGTATCCCTTGTCCTAGTCCTCTCATAGGTGCTTTTTGCATGTTGTTCATCATGTCGTTCATTCTTTTTAGCATATCTTCTATGGCTAAGAGTGGTGCCGCAGCCACCGTTCCCACTTGTGCTGGTTTATTGGATGTTGTTTTCTCGTTTTGGTTATCCTTAGGGACATCTTCTTCGTTGAAAATCTCGCAATTGTCTCCTAGGTCAATAGCATCAGACACACATGCTTCTAGGGTTGTATGCTTTTTACTATAGAGTATAGCATGAAGTTCTTTGTTTAACAATCCCTCTAGAAACAAAGATACAAGTCGTTCTTCTGTAGGTATCTCCATCTCTGGGCATCTAGCAATGCCAATTGTCTCATTTGAGTTGCACAATCCCTAACAGACTCACCATGTTTCTGTTTAAAGCTGTAGATTTGAGCTACCGTATTATGTTTGATCCCCATTTTGGAACAAGCAGCTACAAATCCTTGAGAAAATGTGTTCAAGTCCATGATTGACCTTGGTGGAATGTTTTGGAACCATGTCAATGCTTTACCTTCTAATGCCATTCCAAACCCCTCGAATTGAGTATGGAAATCGAATATACGCTCCGCTCTTAGCACTTGCTTAAATCTTGCTAAGTGGTCGTATGGATCCACTGATCCACTGTATTTTCTGACCCATTTCTAAAAATCAGCTGATCTGATGCGTCTATTTGGTTCAACTCCCGGTCTTGTGGAAGTTGGTCATGTTCCAAGTCCTTCAAACCAGTCTGTTGGAAATAGTGACTCATGTAGCCCTGGATTGGCCTTAGTGTCACCCGGTTTCCTACGTGATGAGGTGGTTTTTGGTTTCTTCACGTTACTCTCAGATGATATCTCATGGTGTTCATCTCTTAGAATTGTTTTTGGTCCTTTCCCCAATATCCAATCTCGTATGGAATACCCTTGGTATTTGGTTTGTTCTACCTCCTCAGGAGTCATCATAACAAATTTGTTGTTATAAAAATCTCTAAACAGGTAGGTTGGTAGGTCTGTCGATCCCTTATCTTTGATATTGAGGATATAGATGATCTTCATGGCCGTTAATTGTTCTGGTTTGGCATAAGAAGTCCACAGAAGATCTTTTATGTTTCTATCTTCTCAACAATAGACTCCAATCCTATGATTATCCGTACTAAGCCATTTCAAAGGCTTCAAGTCCCTTGAATTCTAAAGTTGGTGGTCCTTCTTTTGCTGACATATCTGGGATTATGGTGTTTACTTCTAACTCCCATTTGTCTATCACGTCAGGGTTTTCGACTTGTAAATATTGAGTTCCGTTTTGATCCATGTACATTTTTCCTTGTTTGTTTGCCCTAACCTCTTCTTCGAACTCAATACCATGGTCATCAATGCGAATAGCATACTCCTCGTTAGGGTCTAAGTAAACCTGGGATCCATGACGGTTAGTCTTGTAAAAAGATAGTATATGCTTATAGTGCACTGCCATTCCTGTTTTGAGTGAGTCGAGTAAGAAGACATTTCGGATGTTGAATCTAAAAAAGTGTTTGAGACTTCTTCAGGAATTGTGTGCAAGGAATTGCCTTGATTCACGCTTTCTTCGGTAGATACTCTACTAGAAGTTTCTCCGAGTATACCCTGATTTCCTAGTACACGACCAGATCTAAGGTTCATATAGACTTATGAAGCCCTGGATTATTTTCACTCGATTCAATTGCAACTTTTTATCAAGCCACGGATACCTTGTCTGCAACCTAATTCCTGTACAAATTTGATCAAGTTTAGCTATTCTTCTATAAACACAGTAGAGTTTTTGTTATTCTCGTGATTGGTCTCTGTGTATCACTTCAAATCGAGCTATGAGAGTCAAAATTTGACTTTAGCAAAAATCAAAGGTCTAATCTGCCACCTGAAACTAAGTGTACATGCATCAATTTTGATCCGATTGAACCCAAAATTGCCCTGTGGCTTTATATTATGTTGGTCTTTCACTCCCGGGGGATTCACCATGGAAAATTTATCGCACCACGTAAGTGCAGGGGAGGGGGGGTTTTTTACAAGTTATGTAAGTGTATAAGTTAGGGGTAGGCCCCCAATAATTTATCTCCCAAGCTTAAAAATAAAGGAGGGGGGTATCATATTTATGGGGGGTGGGGGACCTGACTCGGTTGATTACTTGTAATGATTGGTCACCGATATGCATAGAACTCGAATTTAGGGGAAGTTTTTTCTCAGGTCACACATCAAATTTTGCATCAAGCCGGTCATAGAGATAAGGGTTGATTTGGAGAAGTTCAAGGGTTAATTTACATTAGCTTTGGATGGGTCAAAATTGGACAAATAGCCAGAGTACAGACTGATCCGACACATAGTTTGGAAGTCAAACTAAAACACATTGAGGATACATCGAGTTATCAACAGAAGTGGTTCCTTGGTACATTGCCAATCACTATGCTAATTTGACTAGTTTTACTCAGTTAGATCATGTCAAGCCTAGATTTATATGTAAGATAGGGGTATGATAGTTTTCTTCATTCATTGTCGTATAAGCGTAGAAAGGGGGGTCATATTCCCTAATATGAGTCGTATATAGGGGTTTTATCAAAGTTGTCTGCTTGCAGGTGGCGTCCCGTTTTGTATATAGAGTGAATCCCCCGGGCTTTCACTGTATAAGTTCAAAAGTCAAAAATAATTTCTCTAAATAGCAAAAGTAAATAATCATGATTATGTACTTTTGTCAGTTTTTGCACTTTTTTTATTGGTTTGGCAAGTATACAACTTGTTAGAGTCCCTGGACAAGTTTCAACAAGTTTAAACAAAATCTGATCAAGTTTATCAATTGTTTCGTGTCCGCAGACTCTGATTTTGAGAATCTGGCTTAAGTCTCACTTTTGTAATCCAAAATTCACCAAAATGGATTTGTGAGGTGTACTTGGTGTGCTTGACCTTGTGGTATACTCAAATTTGCAAAATCATCAAGTTTTGAAGCAGACGTAAATAATCGCAATTATTTACTCCAGCTATATTTTTGCAAGTTTTTGCCCCAACTTTGACACAGATCCTTTGAGCACCTTTAGTTAAGGTCACTACCCAAGTTTCATCAAGTTTGGACAATTTTTGGTCAAATGGTCATCAATTATCTATCCGCAGACTAACTGTGTAATTTTGGTCACAAATTTCAATCCAGTGATCCAAATCTTACCAAATTTAGTTTGTGGGCTTATTACAACATGGTGAAACTAGTGATATGCTGACTTGGTCAAAAAAGTTTAAAAATAGGGCGGATGTAATTAATCGCGATTATTTACTTCTAACAAATTTTTGGTCAACTGAGCATGTACACATGTTTATCACATTAACATAAGCCTATGAATCAAATTTCAACAAGTTTGAATGAATTTTCCCCCAATTTATACTCAAGATTCAAAAAATCAGTACAAAGTTTAGTTTTTACCCAGTTTTTTGCCAGTTTAGTGATCCAAACCTCTTGGGCCTTTACAAAAGTTGTTTGTACACATGAAATGAGTCAATGGTATGAACCTTGGCCAATTTAGAGCAGAAAGTAAATAATCGTGATTATTTACTTTAGGCTTGAAATGAATACTTTTTTGCATTTTTTTTCAAGGATAGTCTTTTTATGAGCTATTTTAAGCTTATGAATCAAGTCAAAACTTAATTTGGCCTAAAATGTCAAGAAAAAGTAAATAATCTGAGTTTTGGCCAACTCTTGAAATTTTTATCTCGAAGTGTCTTTGAGCTTACCAATTGGTTCAGACAACCCTTAGGATTACCCTCCAATCGGATTGAGTGGATTCGAGTCTTTTTGAGCTATTTCTAGCCGTAGACCTGATATTCTGCAACTTTGAATAAAAACTCACACTTGATTCTTACAGAGAGAGCAATGTTCTGAAATCCACCTCGGATCTCACTTACCCTACTTCTAGATTCCCATACAATGGGGTTGTGGAAAGTGTCCACAAACACTCGTTTTCTTGTGTTTTTTATGTTTTTCAGAGCCTTGATCTTAAGACTTGTCTCGTCTACCAATCATTCTCCAAATCCTAATCTAAATCTACAATCCTACAATCCTAAAGACACTCGACAAGTACGATTACTTCCAAGCTACCTCTACACAGCAAAAGACGACAATCTTAAGCTATGCGGTTTCTAAAAGAAAGTTTTGAACTCTAGGCGAACCTAGAGGAAGTTCAAGGACAACTACACAAGACGCTCGTGTTTTTTCCTAGTTTAGGTCTCTTCGATCCCCGGCAACGGTGCCAAATGTGGGACGCATGTTTAACCTCACCATCCTATCTTATTGCAGTATTAGCAAGAACCACGATTAATTTGTCAAACCATGGGAGGAAGCTGTCTCAACTAGTGCATAGAGGCTACAAGAGGTTGTCAATCTCTCGGAAAACAACTAACAACTCTCATCTAACTCAGGCTACACTCAAGTGACTGAAATCACCAAAAGCCAATCGCTCATTGGCAAGCAAATCACATCCCTTACGGAATCAAATGACATCCAAGCGTAATGAAACTTCTAGGACAAGTTTAAAAGACCTAAGCACACATGCATATGGTCTCAAACCCCACTTTGGGTCAAGTTCAAAAATCGCGATTATTAACAGCAGTGGATTTTTGACCCAGCCAAATGTGGGACGCATGTCTAACCTCACCATCCTATCTTATTGCAGTATTAGCAAGAACCACGATTAATTTGTCAAACCATGGGAGGAAGCTGTCTCAACTAGTGCATAGAGGCTACAAGAGGTTGTCAATCTCTCGGAAAACAACTAACAACTCTCATCTAACTCAGGCTACACTCAAGTGACTGAAATCACCAAAAGCCAATCGCTCATTGGCAAGCAAATCACATCCCTTACGGAATCAAATGACATCCAAGCGTAATGAAACTTCTAGGACAAGTTTAAAAGACCTAAGCACACATGCATATGGTCTCAAACCCCACTTTGGGTCAAGTTCAAAAATCGCGATTATTAACAGCAGTGGATTTTTGACCCAGTCGTTTTCGACGCAGAATGCATCTAAATGCTTAGCAATGATGCCCCAATACCCCGCCTATGCTTAATTTTTGATTTAAAAGTGTAAATTCCTAGTTATAATTAAATTAGGCCGCGGGTCTAGGCCGCGGGTCGGCGACACCAAAAGCTTTGAAATACTGTGAATAGCTTACGTCAATGCGTAGAGCTCTTACCTGCGGTTGCAATGCAACAAACGCCATCGCAATGTGACAATCGGAGAGGGAGTAGGAAGCGCGAGAAGGAGAGAAGTGAGTGTCGTTAGCTCACGCTGTGTATTTCTTATCCAAGAACTTGTATAAAACTTACAAAAATTGACTTTTATACCTTAGCCAAGGTTTTTGGGTGATCAAAACTAATAATCTAGAGTTCTACCAAAGCTGGGTAATGATTGGCTGATACAATCTGGAAGCTTGTAGCTCCGGCTCATTAATTATAGAGTTTATCCGAGAAAATAAGAGTTACAATATTCCCGATTTATCAAAATAATAATTGTTTTACAAAGAGAACTCCAAAAAATGGTGTCCGTGTTAGCTTGCTGCTGACAAGTCAATTGGAAATTTTGGTTACTACTATCAACATCTAGAAGAATAAAGAGCATGTAAAATTTCAAGTGCTGCCTTTTTATCAAAAAAAGGCTATTGATGTCATCCTTCGTCGGATGTCATCCTTGGTCATCAATATTAGACCAACACAAGAGCTACAAAGGAGAAACAATGCTATTACTACCTTTTCCAAGTGGTAGTCAACAATTGTTATAGGTGCCACTAATGGAAAATTTAGAATTGCAATTGCCAATAAATCTTACAATTACAAGGGGATAAAGGAAAAGTTAAAGTGAACCTTTCAACCACAATCCTGGAAGACGTGATAACATATGCCTCTACGTCAAAGAACCCTGGTGGATCATTTTTCTCAAGAAATTCAAGTTTCCCAATGTCTCAGTCATTGGTTGACCCAAAGAGAGTATACTAAATGGAGGAAAAAATAAATTGAAGTGTACAGCCCAAGTACTCTTTAAAGTAGAAAAAACTGAGATGTACAACCCAAGTACTCTTTAAAACATAAAAAAGTCAAAAAAAGTGTTTGCTCTAAGCAGTCAAATAAAAGTCCTTTATCCCATATCATGCATAATAAAATGAGAGCACAGATCCTCAATAGTGAAAACCCTTCTTAAAGGGGTGTGAGCTTGTGCTTTTATCACTACACCTTCTTTTTTACCCCTCAAAATCTTTCTTGCACAACATATTTTTTTTCATGTATTTTTGTGTATGCATATATGATGTCCCATCATTGGACATGTGTGTTAAACACTTTTTTTGGCTTCCACCCATGCATCTTGAGTGGACTACAATAGGAAATCAAAATGCTCATATTGCTACTCTTATATTTGCTACCATATTATTCCTCTATACATCATCAAATATCAAATAATCACTTCAGTACTTTGTTAATATTTCCCATGCTACTAACATAGTATTGTAATAATGCGCATATATCAAAGGCACTTTTTTCCAATGGGTTTTTTCCCTTTGGTTATCCAAGTATTAGACCCGCATTTAGATTGCACACCTCTCTACTCTTGTACATACATCTAATAAATAATAAGAAAAGCTAGCCATTATATTGCTACAATGGACAATGCTACAACATCACCTTGTACTTTAGACATTTTCACAAATTTAGACCTTCAAAATGCTATAGCAAGATGGAACTCACCAACAAATGAATCAATCAATGAAAACAATAAAGCCCATCGACAACCGATCAACAACCTTCCAACCTCCATGGACACTTCTCATCAACGCCCACATATACAAACACTAAAATCGGAAGGGGGGAATGTAACTTGATGTGATACCAATTAACAAGATTTTTCTAAAGGCCCAAGACTAGCATCTACACCCAAGGGTGGATACAAAGAAGCATCAAGGATTGGATGTTAACATTTTTCCAATATGACTTTGTATTGTAAAGTTTGTATTACTTTTGGGCCATTGTAATAATTATGATGTGATACACGTTTAATAAGAGTTCTAAGCTATAAAGATGGTGTCCATTAGTATGCCTAGGTTTCAAATACAATAAGTGTGGAGTCCTTAAGGCCTTGAGCAGAACATTGCACGTTTTTAACCTTAGGTACATAAGGCAATGTATAAATGAAATTACGGTTCTTAGCTTCATTCGTATCAGAGCACAACTTAGTGAGAGATCATGTGTCATGAATATGAAGTCCTTGAGCTTCTTCATGCTCATGTGACTTGATTAACACTAATCAATGTTTTTAATTATCTTTCAATATGCCTCTCTTACTCTATTAATGGTCTTTGATGCTTTGATTAGCTAAATCTCAAGTAATTAATTGCTAATTACTCTCTAATCTTGTGTGATTGTTCTCTTTTCTTTGTGTGTGTATATATGATCTAATTGAAGCATGGTTAACTTGGTAGATCTATGTGTATGTATATGTGATTATTGTACGACACGATAGGATTAGCGGAGTTGTGCATCATTGGAATCACTAGGGTGTTTGATTGAGTTGATTTAGGTGAGGAGAAGTGGAATTAGAGATTTTTAATCTTGTGGCTTAGCTACTACATTGGCCAATGCTACCTCATAGAGTTAATCATTCAAGTTTCCTTGATTAGCTCACTAATCATGTGAGTGTTTCCATGACCTAGCCGGGTATCACATCCCTCCAATTTGAAAATTTTGTTTAATAATTGGAGCTATGCTATGATAGATACCCCAATAGATCTTGACTATGAGAATCTCAAAGTATTGACCCAAGATGGACAATCTAATACTGTTACCATCAAGAAAAGGCAATGATACAAAATTATTTGATTAATGATGGATGTCTTTACTTGACACAAAGGCTGTATATCCCTAAGGCTAGGATTATTCTCTATGAAAGGCAATAATGTATGAAGCTCATGATAGACCTATAGCTGGTCATCCAAGTTATGTCACAATACTTAATTACCTTAGAAGAAATTACTTTTGGCTAGGGATGAAGAAAGATGTTCTTCAGTTTGTCAAGCAGTGTCCTTCTTACCGATGAATAAAGGTTGAGAGAATCAAAATGCTAGGAAAAATAGAGCTCTTGGATATACCTTAAACAAAGTGGGAATTTATCAGCATGGATTTTGTCACAAGACTTCCCACCATTCAATGAATATGATTCCATCCCAGTAGTGGTAGATATGCTCACAAAAGCTGCTCATCTCATTCTTGTAAAGGTGACCTACAAATCCTTAGATGTTGCTCTCATATTTATCACAAGGAAATCTTTAGGCTACATGGCCTACCAAAAAGTATTGTGAGTGATAGAGACATAGAGTCAACTCCTAACTTTTGGAGAACACTCTTCCAAGCTATTGGGTCACAGTTATGCTTCAACACAACTTATCACCCCAAAACCGATGTCCAAGCAAACCAAGTCAAGCAAGTCATAGAAGACACCTTAAGGTCTTACTTTAAAACAGAGCCAAAGAAGTGGATTCAATATCTTCCATTGGTGGAATTTTGGTGCAACACTGCTTATCATTAAAGCATCGGTATGTCACATTTGAAACACTTTATGGTCAATAATGTCTACTTCCTTTAAATTTCTCCAACCCTTAGCTATACAAGGTGGAAGCTTTAAGGCAGATGCTTAAAGAAATGGAGGAATAGACACAAGCCATACAAAAGATATTAGAGAAGCTCAAGACCAACAAAAGAAAGATGTAGATATTTGTCACTCTGGAAGAGTTTCAAGCTACGAGACAAAGTCTTCCTACGCGTAAAACCAAAAGGAAGTTCCCTATCCCCAAGAAAATACAAAAAGCTCATCAAGATATTGTGGACCATATGAGATCATTAGATCTTTAGGGAAGAATGCTTATAAGCTTTGCCATGTTGCTCACTTGAAGGTTCATGATGTATTTCAAGTTAGTCTTCTTAAGCCCTATATAGCTAACTCCAAGCATGTAAAGAAGTTGCACGATTGTTATTATATGGTCATTTTCCATGCAAAGTACTTGGCATTGTTGAACGTAGAGGAGATCTTGAAGCAATATGGAAAGCATCTACATGACTTTGAAGGCATGCCCACACCAACCATATCAGTATCAATAAGAAAACATATCAGTATCAATAAGCAAACAACATATCAGTATCATCTACATGACTTTGAAGGCATGCCCACACCAAACATATCAGTATCAATAAGCAAACAAAATGGATTTTTGCATGAAGAGATGGCATTTGACATGATAGAATAAGCATCATTAAGTGCCAGCATGGAAAGGACCTTAAATGTTGGCCAAAAAAGAGCCTATGACACTATATTGGATGCAATTCATAATGGTAATTGTGGAGTTTTCTTTGCATTTGAGGCAATGAACAGGACTCTACGTGATATAATGCACAATCAAAATACCTTTGGATGATATTTTAGGCAAATACTTCCGTGGTAGTCAAAGGTTCAGATGAAGATATTGTTGATGCAACATTGTGCCGGCCGAGGCTTTTGTCACATGTTAAATTGATCTCTTTGACTCAAAATATGTGTGCACTTCAAGTTCAAGCCAACAGTTGAGAGCGAGAATTTTGTCATTGGATTCTCAAAATTGGAAATGGTTCTACAAAGGACAATCAGCACAGCGAGCAAGTGAAATTACATGAACAAATATCATTAGTGAGAACAGTGAATTGTAGGGTTTGATATCTTAAGTTTATAGAGGCATAAATACAAGCAATGATCATGTCAATTTTTTTAAGGATCGTGTTGTTCTTGCACCTCAAAATCAAGAGGTTGATGAGATAAATGAGTGTGCCTTGCATTTGTTGTCTGGAAGCCCAATGGCATATCTTAGTGCAGAATCTATTATACCTACCTCAAATGGGAATTTCTCTCTCTACACAATAGAATACATCAATAGCTTGAATTTTTGTGGTGGGTTTCCCCCACCGATTGGTCTTGAAGCACAATGTTTCTACTATGTTGCTTAGAAATTTGGACCCTCGGTGGGGCTTATGTAATGCAACCAGATTGATTTGCAAAAAATTTCATTCAAAGGACATAGAAGCACAGATAATAACAAATGTTAAGTGTGAGGATAGAGCATTTCTCCCAATAATTACATATATTCCACCTTCAGATCAGGTTCCTTTTGACATGAGCTGACAACAATTTCCTGTACGCATGGTCTTTGGGATAAGAATAAACAAGGCTCAAGGGTAGACTCTTAATGTATTGGGACTTTACTTGCATACATCTGTGTTTTTGCATGTACAGTTATATGTTGCTTTGTCATGCGTAAGATCGTACAAAGATTTAAAAGTGCATGTAAGGAACAATGCATCAATGCCCATGGGTAGCGATGCAAGACAGAGATCTGATGCTACTCAAAATATTGTATACAAGGAAGTTTTACAGATGGCAATGTAGGCTACAATGGCATGAAGTTTAAGCACATGTCTTCTTCCACGGACATGTATAATGTTGCATTGAGGTGATTCAAATGATTAGACAAGCATGTATTTACCATTGCAATTGGTAATGAATTAGAGATGAAGCAAGTTCTGCTTAAAAAGAAATTGTAGGTAAGGAATTTTCTATAGAAAATAAAGTCATGGAGGTTACACTAAGGCAAACAACAACGGTTTTGTATAGAAAGGTGTACATTGCTCAAATAGCAATGAAATTTGTGTAATATTTGAAGGTCCATGTAATTGAAATGACAATCAATAATCATGTAGAAATGGATAAATTATTATCCAAAATATGGTATATAAAGTGGTTGTATAAATGGTAGTGTACTTTGTCTCTCTATATGTTTTTGGTGTAGATATAATTGTGATTCAATGTTAGGATTATGTGTATGAGCATTGATTTTATCAAGGACTTATGAAAATGTGAAAATGGCTTTTCAAGATTAATCTTAGAATGTTTACAAGATTTATGAAAAAGAAGAGTACATGAAGAGATGCTATTATATAACGTTGAAAACTTTATCTTTTGCATATACAAATTTATAATCCTTTGTCTAAGCACAATCGTATAGGGCTTGAAATTTTTATGATAGCAAGAATATAGTAATCTATCAAAGTTCAATGATAGATTAAAAAACATGAATTGCTAGCACATAAGATTGTATACACAAGAAGATGCCATGGAGGGTAGAATCATATACAAGAGGGTAATATGCATATCTAGTAGTGATGTATAGTTGATATAGTTATTAAAAACATTGGATAATGAATGAGGTTGGTATGTTGTTTCTAAACATAGCGTTGTAGCCACACACAAGAGTGCTTACCTACGTAAATGGTATAGGTATATCTTAATTGCATAAACGAAGATAACATTGGTTTTGGACAATTGAATGAGTTCAATGTCATCTTAAGGTAGTTGTTGTCACAAGGACTAAAAAGAATAAATTTATTGTTATGAGTTCATTGTCATTATAAGTGAGGATTTTTTATTCCTCTTTATTTTTTTCTTTTTAGGCCATGTTTAGTGATATAAACATTGGTTCAGATTCAACATAACATATCAAGAGGCACATGCAATTCCAGGTTGCTTTTGAATGATGTGTTGTATCAATTTGAAATGATGTTTTTGCATTATTATGTTTAACAAATTATCTAACTTCATTTTTAAAAAAATTAAACAAGTATAGTTCCTAGAGGTTGGAATGCACCGTACACACCAGTCAAGATAGTATTAAGCATCAAAGATGATATTGAGATAGGGTAATGTGCACAAGTCATTTTATTTATCTATTGATTGTTGAAAATGTATCTTGGAGTTTAGAATCTAAACTAGAATCATATTTTACTACTATTTGAATAGTCAAGCTTCACCTTGAGACTGGTTTGTTGTAACCATCTTTGAGGATTATTCGGATGGCTATGGTGTGCATCGGCTAGGAGTATACCAAGTGGAGCACCAAAGAGATAATGAAGATTGGTTGGTGGATATCCTATTTGGGATACAACGTGCCAGAGGATTGGGTATGTTATGGTGGCTACAAATGATCAACCTACGATTATAGTTTTTGTGTGCCTCCACCTGGAACACCACCAACATATTTGCTATATCGCTATGGTATGATACAATTTTTGTTTCTTCTATTTTGTAATTATTTTCTACTATATATTTTTTTAAAATATTCAATTTCCAAAGTTGAAAAAAAAACTTTTTCTTCTTATTTATAGGACCATTTGAAGTAATAGATGGAGATCTTGGAACAATTGCTTCTCAAGTTGCATGCTGACTTCCACTTTGAGCTATATGTCGTATTGTGATGGGGCTTATTGGCGGTAAATACAATACTCTAAAACATCAAAAAGTAAACAAAATTGTGTGACTTTTTGGTGGTATTATGAATGAATTCAATTAAAACTAAGCAAGTAGTATTTTTGTCATTGGTATTCTATGTACAATCAATACACGTAGTTAATCTATCATAATCAATAAGTGCCACCTTTGTAATTTCCACCTCATATCTCGATAAGCATCTTCAGTCCTTTGCATTCAACACTTGAGGCAAAGCTATACATATGTCAATTGAGTATACAAGACCTGCGTTTCTATACTGTATTGTTACATTTCTTAAGTTTTTATCTTTTCAAAGGATGGATTACTACTTAAAAGTGTTTTCTTAGCATGTCTCAAAATAATGATGTGATATCATGGTTTTGATTCTAAATTTCTCTATGTAACCTCTCATTGAACATTGCTTTGAAAGTAGAATGCAAATGTATAAGTTTTTATCATGTTTGAAATCTTATAAACACACATTTAAAAAAAAATGCTAACAACTTAAGGCCATCAATATGGTAAAGTGAAACTTTGTTAGTGCAGATTTAGAGAAGTTTACATTACATTAAACATATATATAGGGGAGAAATGCACATTGACATACTATAATGTGATAACCTTGCGTAAACTAAAACCCCTTTATGTGACCTATCATCAAATAGTGCCTCAAGAGTAAAATGAAATCACAATCTCTACCAAGTTGGAAATTTTTCTAATATGCGATTAAAAAAGCAAAATCCAGTAGCTCATGTTTGGCCATATGACATGGAAAAAGTCACCGTATATTGATTGCATTAGTTCTAAGTTTTAAATTTAAATTTAAATTTCAAATTACTAGGTTTAAACTTTGGGGTCTTCCCAAACTTAAGTCTGAGGATAGGTTTTATGGCATTTACTAGCAGGATAAATAGGTGTGTCTTGAGAAATATTTGCATCAGTTGAATCTCCAAATATGTGCCAAAGATGAAATTTGAGAACAATGTCAACCTTCACAATTCAAAAAAAAACCAGAGAAAGCACTCTAGAGCGAACCCAAAAAGATCGTTTCTTTTTGTAATTACTTTTTTTTTTGTAGAATTTGATTGATAAAGCTAACTATGTATTTCTTTAGTCATGAAAGTTTTAAGCTTAAAATCTAGTGTGATATTCTTCCTCACTCTCTCTCTTCCACTCCTGCCATTGTGCTCCTCTCTCTCCCAAAAATACTCCTTGTCGTCCTCATATCTCTATGAGCATCTTGCTCCTTTGCATGCAATACTTGAGTCACGATTAAACATATGTTGATTCGTTGTACTTGACTTTGTGTTCATGTAATGTATTGCTACATTTCTCAAGTTTTAATCTTTTTAGAAAGAGAAATACTACTTGGAAGTTTTTGGTTGCAAGTAAAAAAGATAGCTAATGATGCACTCTCTCTCTTCCTCTTTGTTTCTCTTGATTTTTGTTTCTCAGGCTATTTTTCTCACTCATATTGCCATGCCAGTGTCCCCCCCCGGTCCGGAGGACGGGTCACACACTCGTATACATAGTACAGTGCCATACAAAAGTATGGTGAAGAGTTGGCAATGTGTCTCTCAAAAATCATAAAGAATGAAAATCATGCCCTCCTCCGTATTTTGGTTCCTACTACATAGTCATGTGATACAAGCGGGTAGGAACAAACCTGAATATATTCACAGTTCAACCGTCATGTGTCCGTAGGTTCATGTTTGATGATGGTGCGGAATCACTTGTGGATACATGCAGCCTTGCTTTGCATCCAATTGAAAAAATCATTCCTTCCTACGTTATGATTGTCATTCCAAGAGATGACACTTAAGATACAAAGCTATCTTCAGTTGGAGGCTGCCAATCAAGCACACTTCTGCAGGGCCCCGAAAGTCAAGAGAATTCGGGGCCTTATTCACTCGCGAGTCACTCGCTCAAGGGGAAGGGATAGTTAATGTTGAAATGGATAAGCTAATGTTGAATCATTTATGTTAGATCATAGGCTAGCCTCATACTTGCTCCCTAGAAGTGGATGAAGCTAAAGCAACTCTTCTTGGCAAAAATGTATCCCTTAGGCTATCTCCCCTCTTGGACAAATCCATTACCCCCCACCAACATAGATTTATCAAAGTAAGGTCAATATATGGAGAACAGTTTGGCAACAACCATGAGCATCAAGTATGCAACCTTCACAAAGCAAGAGTGTATACTTCTCTAGCTTCTTCATGCTATTCATGCAAAGGCCCAATGTGCCAAGGTTGTGGTTAAATTGCAAAGCAAGACCATACATGGGAGATTATGACAAAGAATATGATTGACAAGGTGAATCTCTTCTCTCCAACTAGCAAGTGGAAAGAGATAGAGGTACACGACAAAGTACTAGCCCCTCGCTAGTCTAGCTTGAGAATAGGTGGCACAACAGATAAGCTAGTATGTGAGTATCAGAGCAATAGAGACATTCAATAGGGGACAGATAACCAATAATTTCAAAACTCCATAACACATTGATCCCCTTGGATCTCTAAAGTAGGAAGTGAACCGTTGAACCCATTTTGGAGAGAAATAGCTAGAAAGATAAATAGCAAAGGACTTTGACGAGGACTGGCCTATTTGTAAGACAACAACAACAAGAGTTGGAGAGGATTTAATTTAGACCAACTGGATATAGAGTTTCACCTCAATGGAATTGAAAGACTACTGGTTAACACGATTGTAGAAGGGACAAGTGCTTGATGTCTATCTACGAGTGAAAATCCTAGAGATGGCCCAATAACAGAACTTTTTACAAACCAGAACCCCAGGGTATCTATCACACTCTAATGATCAAGACTAATCGGTTCTTCCCCTAACAAATACTCGGGTAAACAATGGTTGGAATCAAGAGGGGTGACAGTAGAAAATAACATCTGGAATACATAGTGGCTACTATCGATGAAGATCCTTGTGTGAAGGTACTATGAGGGGCTTTTCCGAGATAGGGGTATTGGCTCAGATAGGTGCTCGTGGTGCAAAATGTCAAGTGGGGACTCCCCCTCACTTTTTCAAGAAGTGCATGATGATCAGAAGCCCTCTCAAGAAAGATATGCAAATGGGTTTAAGGAACCTAGAAGATAGGGTTTCTCAAGAATGATTTGTTCTTATGAGGAAAGGTACTATGAGGGGCTTTGCCAACAGGCATCAATATTGTACCTGGAGATATTGGCTTAGATAGGTACTCGAGGTGCAAAACGTCGAGTGAGGACCCTTGTCACTTATTCAAGCAGTGCTCGATGATTAGAAGCCTGGCAAGCAAGATATGCAAATGGGTTCAAAGAACTTGGAAGATAGGGTTTCTTGAGAATGATTTGTTTTTAGGAGGAAAGGTGATGAAAAGTCAAGCATTGTTAATCCGTTGTTGACAAACTATTAAACAAGTTTGGAAGGCTTAAATTGTTGAGTATTCAAAAATAACATCTCAATAGTTAGCTTCATTGAGATCATCCAAAAAAGCAGGGAAGTGATTATTGCCCTTGGAAAAAGGAAGAGTTCGGACGAGTGGAATCGGGAAATTCTCATTGTCTTGACCGCTAAAGGTGTGTAAGTGATCATGGGTAATGGCTCACCTTTGTCAAGCACTTTGTAATTTTTGGATATATCGAGCAATATCTCAAGGCTTGACATGAGCTTTAGGTTACTTTGTACATTTCTTTCTAGAGAATTTAATACATACACCCACTCACAATTGTGAGTTTGACCAAAACACAAAGATACAAATCTTATATGTTTGTATAATGGGTTTAGGTTGTCGCAAGAAACCTTGGCCCACTTTCTATCACAAATTTTCCATGGATACTAGGTGACTACACACACCCGGTTTTACAAGGAGCCAACAACACACACAATCATCAAAAGTCACTTCTTCTTATTCTTTGTCTTTTGGACTAGACCAATAATTTTAGACGAGCTAGAGACACCCCCATGCCGACTAAGTAGATTGAGTTTCTGCCCATGATTCTCTTTGATGATGATGTCATGCATTTGAGTTTTTGAAATCAGAAAGACCCCCTGTGAGGACCCTTCCAGCTCACTCTATTCTGCCTAAATCCCTGCAATAGAGTGACTAGAATTCTCACTACCTGATCTCATACTTTCTCCTCAGGTTCGCTCTTTTCTTCTTGCTTCTCTCCTATAGGTTGACCATCAGCTTCAATGACTGAATCATGTGCCATATCCCAAACTTGTGCTTCCTTATTTGGCATGCCCATATTCTCATTCAAAGATGGCTTGGCATTTCTTGAAACATGCCTCCAGGTGGATTTGACCACTTGCTTATTGACTGCCTCCACCACGGGATAGTTCCTTGCATAATGACCAATCTTGCAACATTTGTAGCAAGGAGTGGGAAAAGAGGCAAACACTAGTTCGTGCCAAAAGGCTCCAAAACATTCCATATTTAGATCCACATACTTGGGAATGGGCTGGTTTGTGTTCCACATGATGCAGACTTTAACATCTAGTCCAAACCTAATCAATTATAACCTTGGTGCCATGACTAGGACAAGACCCAGCCTTAAGACAATGGAATGCATGTGATCATATAGGCAAAATTTTATACATATGCTTGCCAACTTAGTATGATTTTTAGTACGATCTATGAAGATTGGCTTGTTGTAGGATTTTTTATGACTCATTTACTTTTTTGGCCGTAGTACAGCCCACTTGGACACTTTTGGCTTGCAGATATAATGGTAACTTTGTTGTATTCTGCTTAAAATCCCAGATGTAGTTAGCTTTTTGACTACAATCTCCTCCCATCAAAAAAATTGGTCAAGACAATCCAGCTTAAAGAGGCAGCAACTCCATCCGAATAATGGTAGAGGGTGCAGCTAGCTAGCGGGGGGCACTGGGAAAGTATATTATGAAGTCATTTTGATCTACTAAGGGATCTTGATAGCCAATTGGAGAAGGGAGTTCTCAAGATGGTGACCTTTATCAGGACAGGCCAATGAAGAAGAGTCAACAAGGATTGGCTTGCCCCACTTGATGACAAGCTCCAAGACTCCACCCGGTGCACGATAGCATGCAAGGGTCACGTGCTTGACTGCATGAGAGTGAAACCTCATGCCATGAGAAGGCCTTTTGTGCATCTGTTGTTGGCAACGTTGAGCTGATGGCAGCAATGACTTTGCAAGTTCATTCGCCGAGAAGAGGAAGAGTGGTGGGGGTAGAGAGGGAAATTTGTAAATATGTCGGAATCGATAGAGTTACAACCCCAGTGGCACGTTTTCTTGAGCTCGCAAAGCAAGGGTTATACTACCCCCGCTCGTGCAAAAGGCTTCTTATCTCTTCATCAGATCGTCGATTGAGAAATTGGTTATAAATACACAAGTGCCTGCCCGTCAGGCTCTGGAACATTGGGACAACCCCTTCATTCTCTCAAACAAGTTCTGGCATGCATATTAAAAAGAGAAGGATATCACCTTTTGGATCCGTTAAACACGTATGCATAGCAAGAATAAGTGTACCATCTAGATAGTCACTCTCTCGATGCTTTGCATATGAAAGTTCAAGAGGAAACATCGTGAGTGGAGGCGCAAAAGTAGGGAAAGTGAAGATCGGACATCAATGTGTATTGTTCTTTGATTTGCTTCATCAAGCATGAAAACAGATAACATTGAGAGCCTACTATCCTTTTATTATGTATTCTTCTTCTACTGCAATGTGTTCCCTAAACCGTGCTTGCAATTTGTGCTAGATTGATTTAACAAACGCAAGCTGTTGTCAATGGGTTGTTAAATAAATCATGTAGCAACACTGTTTTCTTTTATACACACTAAGGCTGGGTTCACAGTGCATAGCAAAAGTTGCTCCCGTTTGCTGAAAGCCAATCAGCTTGACCGCTTTTCCTTGCCTCGTTCACATAGGGCGTGGAAGTGGTTGACAAGGCAGCCACGTCAAGGAAAAAAATCATTATTACTCTTCCATACTTCCCTGTAGCTCTTCTGACCCCCCCCCCCCCCCCCCCCCCCCCCCTCACCCATGAGGACTTCCACCCTGACAGGGTTGAGGGAGCCCAAATTACTCCACCTTGTGTGAATGAATGTTCAGTGGAAGTGTTGCACTCCCCTGTGTTCCACCTAGAAGAGCTAAGAAGCTCCCTTTCTTCCACCTTTCAAGTCTGAACCGGGCCTCACTATGTGCTTGCCCGTCACTTTTGGGCACGGGCAGGTATGTGTTACACACTAGTCGGTTTTTAATTCAATTAAATAGTGATAGAAATACCATCACATGGCTTTAGCCTACTGGTTTGACGATAGGCTCTGGCCTGTTCAAACACCTGCCAAGCATGTTCAGTTATCCCTTCTTTTTTTGGGCGCTGGTTGTTTTCCATATACCATCATTTTTTGCCAAGTGTTTCACGTCTGCATGAACAAACATGGGCGGGCAATGTGTAAGCAGCCTCATTTCATAAAACCCCTTTGGCTAAACAAACAATTGATAAAGCTTTTGAAACATGTGACAATATGGCTTACTTGGCTTGGCTTACCTGCCCAAATTACCTCCACCTTGTGTGAATGAATGTTCAGTGGAAGTGTTGCACTCCCCTGTGTTCCACCTAGAAGAGCTAAGAAGCTCCCTTTCTTCCACCGTTCGAGTCTGAACCGGGCCTAACTATGTGCTTGCCCGTCACTTTTGGGCACGGGCAGGTATGTGTTACACACTAGTCGGTTTTTAATTCAATTAAATAGTGATAGAAATACCATCACATGGCTTTAGCCTACTGGTTTGACGATGGGCTCTGGCGTGTTCAAACACCTGCCAAGCATGTTCAATTATCCCTTCTTTTTTTGGGCGCTGGTTGTTTTCCATATACCATCATTTTTTGCCAAGTGTTTCACATCTGCATGAACAAACATGGGCGTGCAATGTGTAAGCAGCCTCATTTCATAAAACCCCTTTGGCTAAACAAACAATTGATAAAGCTTTTGAAACATGTGACAATATGGCTTACTTGGCTTGGCTTGATGTATTATTATCATGCTGCTTTCAACTTTTAATTGTGGGAATCTTCATAAATTCTTTTACATCCTTGGCTTAGCACTAGTCCTATTTTAAAAAAAAAGGCACTTTTGTGGCTTCTAGAGACTTTTGGAATAATGCCCAATAATTAATATGTTTTATTTATTATTATCCTAACTTGAGTCATTTTTGTGGCTTCAACCAGTTTTGTGGCTCATTACAAGTCTAGTGTTTGTATTTTTAGAACAATAAAACTATTGTGTGAGAGTGGGATTTGAACCCTTGTAAACGCCACTCCTCATCCTTTACAGAAATTGTATTTTCTCCCAACTCCTTGATGTGGTAATTCTAGGGCCGTCCACCACACCTCTTCTTCTACATCCTACATGGCGTGCCATTTACTATCCTGCCACCTTCCACCGGCCTCTTTGTCCTATAGCCTACCATTTCCTCTTTGTGGTGACTTTGCGACCTGATCTTCCGTTCTTGATTTGCAAGAGGGGGTATCTTTGAAGATTCCCCCTAATGAATTTATTTTGCAAGATCATGGGCACATACTAAGAAGAATATATATAGGGTCATATTTCATACATAGTGGCCTCCCAAAAAACAAGAAGAGTGCCCTAGAGGCAGAGCACAAAAGATGGGTTGAAGCTAAAGGGGAATTAACCAATCTCCAACTAGAAAAGTTGAGAAAATCCTGAATCCTTTCCAAAGAAACCTTTCTCCAACTGGAGGAGGCTAACCATACACACTTCTTTAGGGCCCTCAAAGTCAAAAGAAGTCTAGACCTGGTCCACTCGCTCACAAGCACGGATGCAAATGACATTGAAAATCCTAATGAAATGGCTTTGCTAATGCTCATCCATCTACAATAGATCATAGGCCCTACTCCCCTGTGATAGATGACACCAGATCTACTCTCCTCAGGAGCGTCAAAAGAAAGGTATCCCACTTTGAAGCCAATTTCTTGGAGAAGGCGTTCATCGAGGATGAATGCTCCCTTGTGCTGCATGCTTTGGGCAAAGAGAGGTCCCCTGGATGGGATGGACTGACTACTGAGTTTGTTAACTAAGCCGACATCAATTAACTAAAGTTGCTAAAGGTCTGAGTCTTCCGGATGCACATCGAAGATCAACATGAAGAAGTAGTAAAGATTGGAGTTATACAATTTTCACATATTCCCAAAATGGTCCATAAATTTTAAATTTCCAGTTTATTTCAAGCCATTGTAATAGTTTAATGTGTTACGGGCTCAATAGGAGTTTCAAGCTATAAAGAATAGGTTAGTTAGTGTGCCAAGGTTGTAGATTCAATAAGTGGTGAAACCCTAAAGGCCTTGGGCGCCCGGACATTGCATATTTTAGACCTTGGCTAAGGTATAAAATTCGACTTTGTAATAGTTTTGTTAAGTTTTGGATAATAGAAACACAGGTGAGCTAACGGCGCTTACTTCTCTCCTTCTCGCACTTCCTAATCCCTTTCTGATTGTCACATTGCAGTGTCATCTGTTGCGTTGCAACCGTAGGTAAGAGCTCTACGCATTGACGTAAACATATCATGGTAATCTGTAGCTTTTGGCATCGCCGACCCGCGGCCTAATTTCATTAGAAGTAGAAATTTAAGCTAGGAAATCACAAAGTAAGCATATGCAGGGTATTGGGGCATCATTGCTAAGCATTTAGATGCATTCGAGGTCAAAAACGATTAGGTCAAAAACTCATTGTTGTTAATAATCGTGATTGTTTCACTTCATCAAAAGTGAAATTTGAGACCATAAGCATGTATGCTTAGGTCTTTCATACTTGTCTTAGAAGTTTGGTAACATTTGGATATCGTTTGATGCTATAACGGTCATGATTTGTTTGTCGATTAGCGACTAGCTTTTGATGACTTTGGTCATTTGTGTGTAGCTTGTGTTAGATGCAAGTTGTCTATTGTTTTCCAAGACATTGACACCTTCTTGTAGCCTCTATGCACTAATCGAGTCAGCTTCGTCCCATGGTTTGGCAATTATGTTCGTGGTTCTCTCTATGTTTGCAATAAGATAGAAGTGAGGTTAAGAAACCCGTCCCACATTTGACACCGTTGCCGAGGACGAATAGACTTAAACTAGGGAAAACAAGAGCATCTTATGTATTTGTCCAGTAACTTCCTCTAGGTTCACCTAGAGTTAAACTTTGTCTTCAAAACCGCATAGCTTAAGAGTGTCATCTTTTGCTGTGTAGAGGTAGATTGGGAGTAGATTGTACTTGCTAAGTACCTTGTAGGATTGTAGGATTAGGTTAGGATTTTGAGAATGATTGATGGACAAGACAAGTCTTAAGATCAATGCTCAAGAAACCATGAAAAACAAGAAAACAAGTATTTGTGAACACTTTCCACAACCCAGTTGCAGTAGAACCTAGGAGTAGGGCAAGAAGAATCCGAGGTGGGATCTCAGAACATTGCTCACTCCAAAAGAATCAATTGTGAGTTGTTCATGTGAAGTTGCAAAATTTCAGGTCTATGGCTTGAAACAGCACCAAAAGAATGTCAACCACTGAATCCGACTAGAGATTATGCTCTGGAAGTTGTATAAACCAGTGGGTAAGCTTAAGGATGTAACTGAGGTAAATTTTCACTCATATTACTTACTTTTTCTTGAGATTTTAGTCCAAATTAAGTTTTGACTTAACTCACATACTTACAACGCGTCACAAAAGGACTGACCAGTGAAAAATTTGCAAAAATTGTTCATTTTAGGTCAAAAGTAAATAATCGTATTTTTTGATTTTGGCTCAAAATTGATCAAGGTTGATATCAAAGACTTTATGCATGATTATAAACATCTTTTGTGAAGGCTCATAGAGTTTGGATCACAAAACAGACCAAAAACTTGATAAAAACTAAAATCTGTACTGATTGTCGAGAAATTGAGTTTGACTTGATGAATCTTGTTCAAATTCTGTGAAACTTGACTCAGAGGCTTAAAACATGTTACAAAAAGACTGCGTATTGAAAAAAGTGCAAAAATTGTTCATCTTAGGTCAAAAGTAAATAATCGCATTTTTTGCTTTTCCATTAGGAAAAGTTTGGACTCAAATTTGGGCTTTGTAAGAAATGCCATGTCAGTGTAGAGAGAGATAATAGAAAATTCATTATAACCCTTTTTCATACATGTTTTCTAGAATCTGGATATCTTATTCATGTAAGGTACTTTTATTAAAAAACCCAAAAAGTATTCCAGTCATGATAACACTTCACTGTACGCGGCAGCTACTGAATTCAATGCCGAATATCTCAATCTTCTGCATTTTTGAAAACTAAGCTCTATTTCCTCGCCTCCTCCTTCCCCCCATTACCTCATGTATTCTCTCTCATACACGCGATAGTCAAATTGCCATTCTTCAATCGCCCCCACCTCCTTCTGCACACAGTTTTGATCAATCATGTCTCAGTCGATACTTGTAGCTTCTCCCCGAAGAACTTCTACGAGAAATAGGAGAGATGTATATCACATACACATAGAGCTCTCACGAGAGTATGAACCCCTCTGCAATAAAAACAAACAGCAAACACTTTATGAAGCTTCAAAAGAGCTTAAGATCATAGGGCATGAAAAATGTGGACCTTTGGTTGGACGGCAGAATGTATCCAAAGCATCCCATCACAAAGTCCACTCCACCTTTTAAGGATATTACATCCTTAGGGAACTATGTCGGAGATGGCTACCATGGCTTGTATGGCTACAATAATCAGTTGGCTACACAAAATGACGTTTTGCAACAAGAGAGAGATATTGTATACAGTGAGAATGTCCGCTTACACCAGAAAGTCATTCAATGTGCTCAGTAGGTTGAAGGTAGCAAGGAGACCATCAAGGAGCTTACACAACAACTCAGGGAGAAAAAAAACAACGCTAGGTCTTTGCCAAAGAGAAAGAAAACTAAGAGACATTAAGGACTTGAAAGTTGGCTCGAGAGGAATTAAGAAAAGAGTGCAAGCCATCAAGTGAGTGCATCTATTCTTCTTAGGTTTATATTCATAAACTCTCACGTCTCTTACTGCTAACATGCTTGCGTAGATCTTTGCTTCACACTGATAAGGAAGTGGAGCATAGCAAAACCACCTCCTCGGCCCATTAGGGGCTCATATTGAATTGCAAAAATGTAGCTGGCCTCTTGGATGATAAGCGGTATGGTAAGATCGTTGCTAAATAGCTTGACAGCCTTTTAAAGGAGAACCAACTCCCTGCACGGGACGTTCAATCAATTTTGATGAAGCTGGTATACACAATAAGGGATATGCTGCCATTTTCAAGTATGTAGCATTATTTGCAGTGTTGTTCCACTAAAAAAGGGTTTTGCATCATTTGTAGTGTTGTTCCACCAGAAAAGGGTTTTGATTCTTAACTCCTCTTACTCAGGTCTGTGCAAAGACAGGTCAAAAAGTTCCGCATCAAGCACACACTTCTTCCAAACCCTTTCTCTATTCAAAAAACAAGACGGGAAGTCAATGAGGAGGTGCTTCAAAAGCTAGGAAGTCCTTTCCACATTGAATCGACATACAAATCACCAAAAGGAGAAGAAATGGCCTATGAAAAATATAATAATATTTTTCATGATATCATCGCATTGCAGTCATACAGTGTGCAGTTATTCAATGTCATTAATAAAGAGTGCAACGGCATCCTGAAGTTTGTCATCAAGCTATATGAGTGCGAGCTTGTAAAGGAGACAAAGGTTGAGTGAGTCACAATTACACTTATGAATAGAGCTCTAGATGCAAGCATTGGACGAGATGATCCTCGAAACTTTAGTGTGCAATCTGAGCACAACTTTTTCCTTCTTACAACATTCAAGGTTCGTAGAAGTTATGTTTAAGATAATTTATCGTTATGTTTTAGTTGAATGCTTTCGAATGTGCATTGTAAAAAGTTCAAAATTATCCTTTCAAGTGCTCATTGAGAACTTCAATACATTGAATTGGGTTTTTCATCAAACAAACATACCAAAAACAACAGGTGAACAGAGAAATGGAAAGAAATTGGATGTGGAGGGCATGGGATCCTACAATGTTGAGTGGCACATGGATGGAGACCTAAAAACCTTGAAATGCATGTTCAACATTTTCAAAGGAGCAACAAGGAAAAGCCCTTGCTTGTATTACATGGGAGGGGTTCACATCCTTGATAAACCATTTTGGAGGAGAGCTCTGGATAGGCATCTGCGCGACCCTAACTTTTGACCCATTTTGGATATCCCACTATCTAGAGTACACATATGCACAATGCATGAACTTTGTAGAATAATAGAAAAACTAATGTTTCTCTACATCTATTTTTCCTAGACCACTCGACCTCTATCTGCAAAGCAAAGGGAAATCTTAGGTTTAGAGACGGCCTTCTCAAAAATGGGTTTGCAAGGAGGACAGGTTACGATAGAGCAGGATGAGAAGAGATCAAAAAATGGCCGGGATGTTCCAAAGAAGCTATCCATTTGTGGTGTGAAAGCCCGACTCTTCCTTTCAATGCCCACAATTGGACAACAACACAAAAGCCAAAGTGCACAAGAAAGACAAGCATTAAAATACAACATGTAAAAAATCTACACAATGTTGTAGTTCACCATGTAGACAATGGTGCAGCAAGGACTCGCAAAGCGAAGGTATGGAAAACTTTGGATGCAATATTCAGGTTCTGCAAATTGAATTGATGAAATGATGGCAAAATTTCCAAGAAGTCGTGGAGACCTACCACAAAACATTCATAAGTGCATGGACAAATCAACATATTAATCACTACATGGTATAATTTGTTTGAAGACATGATAATCTTTTGAAATGTGCATACTCATCCTTATAATGTCTGCATGCTTTGTGCGCACCACATTATCTGTAACCACATGCCTTGGTTTGCAAGGCAATATGGCAGCTTGGGTGTTTGGTTTACACATGGCATGGAAAAAACCCACTACCAAGCTCGTACTGGTTATTTCAGTCACACTGGACATGGAGGTGGTGTGGACAAAGCAAATAGCTTAGAGGAGCTATACCAATGGACGTATCGAAAACTAATGCACAGGGCACATTGCAAGGAACAATTCAAACAAAGTCAAATTGGCCATGCGGTGAGATTGGCCAAAAAACGACGAAGAAAGGAGATATGGGAGTTATTGTCTGCAGCTAGGCAACATACGGATTGGCAGCTACAACAACAATGCGTCAGAAGGGTTTGGACAACACTGTTGCAAGTTATGCTATAACTCTCAGCCATAGCAAGATCCAAACAGCAAACTTAATGTATCTAGAAGAATCGATGTAATTTCAACTTTTCATATTGTGAGTGATGGTTGCAACAAAAAAAATACACTGCAAGACATTGTTACATAATCAATCTAACTTTGATGCATAAAACAAATACATTCTATTTATTTCTATTCATTAATAATATTCTGACCTTTTGCCCTTATCTGAAGGAACCTCTTCCTCGTGCCTTGGTCTCTTTGAATGATGCGTTTCGTCATCAACATCTGTCGCAAGCACGTTGAGGTCAAGCAATTGGGTCTCCTCAGTTGCCTCAACCTACAGGGCCTCTTCTATAAGTTGAATGATTCGTTGCTTTTGTTTCAATAGATCATGTTTTTCATATTGTGGCAACTGGCGTGGGTCTGTGATTCCACAAGCAAGACCATATGCAACGTGTGTCAAAAAGTAGCGACTGTGCAGCCCATACATGCGAGGCCCTACACCAAAAATTAAGACCGATGCTTGCTTGTCTAGTAGCATCACCTTGTCTGTGTTTTATCTTATGGCCGCACCTTCTAGATATCTTGAGAGTGTTTTCAATACAAAAAGGGGAAATCCAGCCTTGTCTTCGAAGAAGCTGTAATGGAAGCATAGGAAATTTGGAGCATTCAAATTCTCCAAGCACTGACCAAGAGAGGAATTCTTTTCCAAGTCTCCTTTACCTCGTCCACGGGGATGAGGAATGAACTTATCATCATATACTACGAGCTACGAGAAATAAAAGCCAAGTGTTTGTATATACATATGAAACACTCATACATCGAAGCAAAAAAATATTTATACAGGAGTATACCTTCTGATTTTTGTCTTCTTCGAGTAATGTAGCATTCCATAAGTCAAGTGTACTCTCATTTGCACAGCATGAGGACGGCGTCAATGTCGTTGATGGAGCACTTCTCCCATCTCTGTGATTCCAAGCCTTTCCTATGCCGCCCTGAACTCCGACTTCGTTGGAAGCCTCGCGGCACATGCGGTTGCATCCTGTATATCATTGCTAGTGCCTTTGTTGGCAAATCTCCCTCTGGCAGCTGGACACCTTCTAAAACACACAAAGCACCACTAGGTGGTTGTTCCAACTTGTCACCAGTGACAAAACGGTGACTGCTCTCGACCTCCTCTACTGTGTCCCGGTGATCGTCCAGATTAACATTCAAAAAGAGTATGAACCCAGCATAGTATTCTGCAAGTCGACACTTTCGATTATGTACGGGACATATGATGTCATTCCTGTGAGACTGCAGTGGCAACTTGAGGCTACTTTTGTAGAAAATATCTTTCTTTAAACGATCACAACTGATATCCTTCATATGAACATATCGACAACCCGCAAACTCAAATGTGTCGTTGATCGTCTGTTGATCGTATGTCTGATAAAACTTTAAAAGGAAATGGGATGCAGAAGCCAAAAATTCTTGCAATGAGAAGGCAGGATTGAAAATAGACTTGAATTCCTGCTCCCGCTCTATTGAAGCCCAATTCTATAGAGAAAATGGTACAGCTTGTCTTTGGATGCCTCATAGATCAAAAGAAAGCTCCTCCTCTATCTCGATCTGAAAGGGATCCATTTATGGAGAGAGGTAAGAAAACTTGGGTTGTTGGTTAGGGTGAAGGTAGGAAGGCACTGGCTAACACTAAAGAGTACCAAGAGAGGACTGACTGGCCTCCTATATATAGACTCCTCAGGAACTCGACCACGTCATTTCAACCACCCTTATGATTGCATTAGAATCGGTGCAATGAATGCAGTACAAAGACCGAGGCAAGCTCCAGCATCCCTATAACACGTGTCCTTCATGCGGTGAGTATCGTTGTTATATAAAGCACCTTGACTACACACTCCAGAACTCGCTCACATCTACACAATGTAGGAGGTATGGAGGACAAGAAGAGAGGAAAGGCGAAGCTTTCCCAGAAGATGATGGCGGAAACGAAGGAGGTAGAGAAGACGATAGCTGAGGCAAAAGCTCTTTGAAAGGAGCTGAAAAAGAAAAACCAAAAGGTAAAGACTGAGGAAAATAAAACCGTAAAGACCGAGGACAAGAAATCACCAACGATAAAGGAGAAAAAAGAATAATTGAAATGGAAAAACAAGATTGTGCTTTTTTGAAGTTGTAATGGAGTCCTTGAAGATAATGTAAATGTCTTCATATATTATTCCTTTGTCTTTGCCTCTTTGTTTCTTTTTTTGGTTAATGATTATAAAGGAAGAGCTTTAATCAAAATGTGTTTCACAACAATGTGAGTGGTATGTTTATGTCACACAGCCGTTGACTTGCATGCGTTGTGCATCGATGGAGAAATGTCGCAACACAACGCGATAGGGAGCTCTCTCCACGATATGGGTGGTCCCTATTGCGTTGTGACGCGACATCCAAATGTTGCACCACAACGCAATAGGAAGGCGTGTCCAAGATATGGGTGGTCCCTATCGCGTTGTGATGCGACATCCAAATGTCGCACCACAATGCGATAGGGATGCATGTCCATGATATATGTGGTCCCTATCGCATTGTGATGCGACATCCAAATGTCGCGCCACAACGCGATAGGGAGGCATGTCCACGATATGGGTGGTCCCTATCGCATTGTGACACGACATCAAAATGTTGCACCACAACGCAATAGAGAGGCATGGTTAGTCTCTATCGCACTATGACACACCTTTAAGAGTATCGTGCCACAATGCGATATGGAGGTCTGGCTGTGGTACACTCTCCCTACTCGCATAGTGTCGTGAATTTTTTTCTTGTCGCGACACAACGCGAGGAGGTGGTTTGGTCGAACAAGGCACATCTCCTATCGCATTGTGTCACGCCAACCACATTGCCGACCTCGTGTCCCAGTCGACATGCAGTATGCCATGTGTCGTTCATGCGATGATGCACTCTTTCCAATGATGATGATCGACTCAATTAATTGTGGCCTCCACACGTTTGGTAATGATGATGATGTCCTTGACAATTAACTTTTGTATTTCCAAATATCCCACTATTGTTTGACGACTGACCTCACCTCTCAGAATGAGCTTTTGTGATGAACCTTCTCATTGCTCAATCTTCTTCTTATTCTTCCCCACACAACACTTTCCAAGGTAAACACTTGTTTCCATGGTTCGCATGAAGCAGATCGCAAGGAAGGTTTACCCGCAAGACAACCAACCTTCATCCTCAAGAGTTGCAGGCAAAACCCTGCCTAATCTTTGGGCAACAATGCGTTGTCGAGGTACAAGCAAAACCAAAGCATTCTGCTTGAGCTGTGCAAACTCCAGAGGCATTTTTCTCTTGTTATTCCTAAGTTACCCTTTCAAAGAGTAGTTCGTGAAATTTGTGAGCGCAAATTTGGATTTTTGGTGGTCCAGAAGTGCAATGGGTTGCCTCCACAAGGCAGCCAAGTAAATTTTTATCGAGCTGTTCCAAGACAAATATGTCTCCACAGCTCATGCCCACAGAGTGACAGTGATGGCCCGGATATCAATTCTATGAGACTGTTACGATTTAGGTACGACAAGACACTTACACTGATCCATCTATCTGACAAGAGAATGGACAACATTTTGGCAATCCCTCCAATAACCAAAGTGAAGGTGACAAATGTGAGCACCACACAACACACGTTTGAATGTGGGGTGGATCCGAGAGGCACTTGTGGAACAACCTTCGGAGGAGTCAAATGAAAGGGAGATGTTGTTAGCAATTGACCAAGCTAATAATGACACCCTATGTTTCCTCGTCCTAGCTTTTGATGTAGCAATTCTTGTATGGGGCCAAATTTTGTACTTTTGTTTGGCCCTCACGAGATAGGTTTTTTTTGAAATAGTGGGAGGGAGCTTACGGACCAAATTATCTCTCAGTTCGCAAACAGCATGCTGGTTTTGAACCTTGCATGGAATCTACAATCCGAGGTAGCCGTTTTGGACGCACAACTGTTAGTCGTGCTTACCTCGGAGGACACTTCCCTGATTGAAGTCGTTGATTGGTTTCAATGAGTGAACATGGACACGGTGAAAGTTTTACTTCTAGCTTACAACGAAAAGTAAGTATTTTTTTTACCACTAGTCTTCAATATTTTGTATACTACGAATGGCAAACTAATTCCTTTTTTTGTGCAATCAGTTCACATTGGAGCCTTGTAGGCTTAAACATTGAGCGCAAGCATTGCTACCTTGCAAACTCTGCGCATGGTTTTCATGGGAATGTTCGAAGGTACATAGTTACTTGTTTCTTGATTCTGCAATTTCGATGCACGTGTGGTCACCATATGCTATGTATTACAGGTCTATTTAGAAGCTTGTCGCTGCATGGGAAGCATTGACCCAAGATAGTGTTTGGGAAGACTCTGTTGATTCTGAGCTGCAAGGTTCCAAAGCAAGACGACGTGCATTCTTGTGGATGGAGAGTTCTTGCAAATGTGGAGCTTCTTTTGGAACGCATTTATGCTGAGGAGCGTAGAAGTGTAAGTGCAATGTTTTGCTTTTGTAATCCTTGCACACGTGATTTCTTTCAATTACATATAAAAGCTATGGAATTCATTTGCAGGCAAGGAACCTGGCAGATTATTTGAGCTTGCATTTAGGACGACGATCATCCAGAATATGATCAATCTTGTGGAGACTCGTCCTGAAGGAGTCGCCGATGCATTTGTCATGCCACCACCACAACCACAACCGCACATCCACCTCAAAAGTACGAAGCAGCACCTCCACCAATGACAGACCAAGTGCTCGGACCTGCCTCCCCTCGTGTTTCTAACCACTCGACCTCTAGTCTTTTTGTAATACCCGATTTTATTGAGGAAGACGATGATTCCACTGCACAATGTTTTCCTCAACCCCAAGCCCATGACCCAACCCCCAATCCGTCTCATGAGCCTTTGCATCCTAATCATGATAATCAAGCCAGGGGGAGCTCCCCTCAATTGTAAATGAGAGCTACTGAGATTTAATTGGGCATTATTACAATGTACATTATTAAACGCGATGTAAAGACAACTTGACTTGATTTGAAAAAGATAATTGTTCTCAAACTTTATTTGCAAGAAACTCCTTAACAACGCATTTTTTCACGAATGTAGATTGCAAGCTTGTTGTCAACAATTTTCTATAATATTTGTAGTATAGAGCAATGTGATATATTGTGTGAGCGGCCTTCTTCAATTAAGAGTTGCATTGCACTAGAAACAGTCACTCATCCTTTATCTTTGTGCACAATGTCTTCTTCTCCTTTCTCTGAGGCACTTGCATGACAGTTAATCGAACAGTTAGATTAGACCAATATTTTGTGATGATAACCAGCAAGGAAATAATTAACACATCATTAATGTTTACATACAAAACATACTACCTTTCGCATGTTGCACTGGAAAAGAAATTTTGGAGGCAAGCTGAGGTCAACCTCATTTTCCACGCACTTGTCGTAGTGTCACATTGCCTCGAATGCTAAGAACAGTTAGTAGATCAATTCCACACCATACCTCAAGCATTCTCAAAGGATTGTTAAGGTCATCAGTTAAACCTTGGTCCAAAGCTACTAGATGACCATTCACTTGATGCCACCTTATGTAGTGAAAGGAAGCTATGAAGTTTTGAGAAGTTATCATGCACTTACACACAAGAGACTTCTTATTTACCTTGCATAAGACGCCATCAAAATCATGGACATCCCAAGATTCATCTAGAAAATCGAGGCATTTCTATGTCTTGCAGAGTAGCATAGTTCCTGTCTTCCTAATCTCTTCATCATGGAAAAAGCCAATGAGCACATGCATGGGCATGAAGATTGAAACACGTACCAGTCCACTAGCAATGTTTGGTCTTAAGAACTTTTATTTTTCCTGATGGAACTTTAGTATGAAACACTCAGAGGTTTCAGATGAAGGGACTGGCCACTCTGGATTATCCTTCAAAGGAACCGGGAGATATTCTAGAGTGCCAAAGCCAAGAGCAGAACGTGGAGCATTATAAAAGTGGTCGAAGAAAAAAAAACCCCTTTCAGCCAACACTCTTCATGCGTGTTTGTTATAGAGCAGCTCTCCCACAATTGCATGGAATGTATCAAAAATGCTGAGGGCGAGCTTTTTGAAATGGGGCCTCTAAACCCAAACCAATGGGCCTACCCTCACAAAATGTTCGTAAAGAGGTACGCACACTACTTGGGGCACCACCTTCTTTTGGGAGTGGAGAAGGAAACCAATCAAAATAACACTTGCACTCACCCACTCAAGCAACACACTTTGAAAACCCCCTTACTCTATATACACTTTGGACACTTGAACACCATCAACGATTATGCAACCCAATGCCGTGCATCAAAATGAAATATGCAATTTGTGGAATAGCATTCACCTTCTCCCCATAAGAATACCCATAATACATCCAAACTCTTCCTCTCTCAAGCACTCATCAAAAAATCATGCGCACAAACCTTGCCTCTCAAACACACAAGAGAATCACTTACATCAAACTAACACACTTTGCATAGAGAGCTCATCTCCATCTATGCAATGCCGTGACACAAATAAAATCACCATGAGAGGTATCCACATGCATATGTAATGAAGCAAAAGAGAGTTGGAGTGAGAAATTTCTTTAGACCAATTGAATAAGTGTGGAGAAACAAACCAATGGTAAATTGAGAATAGAACACTTACTTGATTTCTCGCACACCTTTTAAGGGGAGGATAGACGCTGGCTAACCATCACGAATTGCGACACTTGAAAGTTTTGAAGATGATTTCATGATAATTAACATAACCATGAGAGATATCATGATGTATTTACAAGTTATTGAGGTGCTACAAATGATTTATTGGGTTGATGGAGTAAGAGATTGTAGAATGGAAAGAGTGGAGAATAGAGTTGCACTTCCTCCAAAGAGGAGGGTTAGGAGGGAGGATGTGAAAGAGGGAGAGTTGGGGTTTTCTCTACTATTGATCAAGAAACAACATGAAGTTGAAAATATATGTGTGTGTCCTTGAGTCTCTCCAAGGGGGGCTATTTATAGTTGTGTAGGAGTGGGATTATGATACACTTAATTAGAGTAAGCGATTAGACCTAATTAAGTGTCCTTTGACCACTCATTGAATATTGGACATAAAAGGGACTATTTATTCACCAAAAATATCATTTTAGACCGTGAAGGCTCCATAGGGGTGCATAATGTAGGTGGGCCCCACCATGAGGCCCTACGGGTGGCTCCTACGGGGTATCTCAACTTGTCTGTCTTGGCATTTAGAAAGCATCTTTAGGTTGGTCCCATCACATGCAAGTGACCTTGAACACTCATTGCTCTTCTAGAAGCTGAGTAGGGAAAAAATAAGATCTCACCCTCTTGATTTACTTGATTTACAGTTCCCTTTTGCTACGAATCTGACAGATTTACACTATTTTGACCATAACTTTTTACCTGTAGCTCGGAATGACATGCTTCAAAAGGAAAAATTGACCTTCTCAACATGTTTGATATGAATTTGGACTATTCTTCATGCCCATGCACCAAGGAATTTGGTTTGGAAGGTCCACACTAGGCTAGGGAACCTTTTGCTTCCAAGTCTTCTTGTATGGGCCCTTTGCTTGTATGCATCCAAGGGGAATCATGCTTTTTCAAAAGGCTATGATGCTTAAACAAATAGAGGAGGGCCCAATATTATTTGCTTGTGAAAAGAATATACAATTGGAGTCTTTTTTGAAAGGAGAGAAACTATATGTATATTCTTAAGAGATATTGGGCCACCTATGTAGGGGGCATAGAAGACTTGTAGAGAGGGACCATAATCTTTGGTAAAGACAAGTGGAGAGTTGATTTCCATGGGAATTTATCTATATGGGGTGGAAGATGGATATATTATTTTTCTACTACTAATTCACAAGAGGTAAGAAAGTTTGGGGGTATATAGTTGGTTATTGTATGCTTATTCTATTTACAAAGCAAAAAAGAAAAGGGTGGTAATATAAATATATGACTAAGGTGACATTTTTGGGAAGAGTATAATGTATGTGTCACCACAAAGGTTAAACGAAGAGGGGGAATTTACTCTAGATAACTTAATAGCGTAGAAAAATATATACACATATGAGGAAGAGGACGTTGAGTAGGCTGACAAATGTTGCAAAAAGATGGTTACCATTTTATGCCACTCATATTAGCCCTCCCCCAAGCCTAGAGATATTCATATCTTTAGGAGGACGGTGTTGCTTCTTTTTCTTCTTTTTTTTTTCTCTTTTTTTGTCATTTTTTCTTTTTCAATAGGAGGAGTGTCATGCACTCTTTTACTCCATTAGACCTGTTTTTCATTACCTCAATCCCATAAATCGGAGATGGGAGAGTTGCCTTGGGTATGTTCAGATTCCAAGGCTGGTTCTTCTTTGCACATCAAAGCTTTAAAAATAGGTGGAGCATTTGCCAAGCCGAAGGGAGCCATGTCAATTTGGAGCTTAGACGATGTAGGTAGATGACTGCCTATCAACGGATTGATACGTTGAAAGTAGGGCTTTAATCTCCATCCATTGACTCTAGTCTTGTGGAGTTTTCCTGATAAATCTGCTAATCTGTAACTACCATTCCCAAACTTTTTCTTTATCATGAAAGGTCCCTCCCATCTTTGCAAAAAAATTTTGTCAAGTCGAGTATCAAGTCGGTTATCATAGCGAAGAACCAACATATCTTCCTTCAATCCTTTCCCCTTGAGCTTCTTGTTGATTTTATCCCTTTGGCTTGTCGCTTTGGTGATGTAGTGATCAATGGACTCTTCTCTATCTAGCTCAAGTCGTTGGAGATCTAAGATCCTTTCATGTAGAACCTCTTTTGGTTTTTTTGCCACTCTTGCAAGAACGCCCAAGCTTGAGAGCTCTACCTCAATGGGGAGAAGTGCCTCCTGTCCATAAACTAGATGAAAAGGGGTGAATTGGGTAGATACCTTGAAAGATGTCATATACGCCCAAAGAGCAGCCGTCAAATGGCGATCCCAATCATTAGGCCGGTCCACAACCTGCTTAGAAATGATCTTACATATCATTCCATTCACTTTTTCCACCAATCCATTGCATTGAGGATAGTAGGGTGTGGAATGCAGGTGTTTCACTTTTAACCTCCTCAAGAGATCATTCAGAAGGTCAGCCCTAAAACCCGGGCCTCGATCTGATAAGATTTCTAGGGGTGTTCCAAACCTACTACAAATATGATCAAAAATAAACTTTGATACCTCTTCAGCTGTGATTCGGGTTGTGCTTGTTGCTTCTGCCCATCGTGTCATGTAGTCAACACCCATGATGATGAAAACCTTCCCTGTAGAAGTACGAGGTAGGGGACCTATTGCATCCACACCCCACTTTTCAAAAGGGCCATAAGATATTATTGGGACTCGAGGCTCATATGTTAGTCGTCTATCCCCAGCAATTTGGCATGGCTTACATGCCTTACACCAATATTGGACATCACGATGTAAGCTCGGCCAAATAAACCCTGCTTGTAAAATCTTCCTACTTGTAATATCTTGAGAAAAGTGACCACCACAGACATCATCATGACATGAAAGAAGAATTTTCTCTATCTCTTGCACACCTGGTACTCTCCTCAAGACCAAATCTTTCCCTTTGTGATATAAATCATCCCCGATCAACTGGTAAGGTGTGGCCTTCTTAACTAGTCTATGTCTTTGCACCTTGTCTAAGTGTTTGGGACACTCACTTGCTTGTAGAAAGAAGATAATGTCTTTTAGCTCCTCTTGACCTTGATATTTGGGTTCATATAGTTTCACACCTCCTATCGCCATTTGAAGCTTTTCATTTGCGAGTAAGTCTGCTTCCTTGTTATGAGTTCTCACAATGTGTTGTACCTGTGTTGCTTTAAAACCCTTCATCAAAGCTCTTACACTACTAAGCCACTCAAACAATGTACAATTCTTGCACCTCCAAGTCCCTTGGATTTGCCTGACCACTAGCAAAGAATCACCTTTTATAATAAGTCTTTGTATGCCTCATTGTTAGAGTGAACATTGGGTAGAGTGATACCTTTTCTAACCATTACCTCCTTTTGTGGGTTCAAAATGATGATTCCCCCTGCTGCTTTGTCTTGTTGGCGTTGATAAGCTCCGTCAAAGCATAAAGTATGGGCATTATCAATCTCCTTCACTTTGAACTGTTTTGAGCCTTCCTCTCTTTGTAGTCGTGATCCTTCCCTTTCTCTCACTTTGTAGGTGAGAATGTCTGCAAGTCCTGCTCTTGTGCTATCTTCTACAAGGAAAGTGTATTCAAATTCTTGGAGTTCAAGCACCCACTTTGCTATTCTAGATGAGAGGCTCATGTGTTGTACTACATAAGGTAGATTGTGCTCTAAGGTGAGAAAAACAAATGGCACAGGGAGAAGATACGATCGAAACTTCCTTACCGCAAACAAGATTGCAAAGACCACTTTCTCCATTTCAGTGTATCCCTTCTCGGCCGGAGTCATCACCTTGCTTGCAAAATAGATCGGCCTCATGTATGATGTTTTAGGATCTTTTTGCATCAAAACAACACCAATTGCTTCGAAACCTACACTTGGAGTGACATAGTAGGTCTCCTTTGGATCTAGTGGCATTAGGATTGGGAGAGAGCTAAGAATGCCCTTCACTTCCTCAAAACATTTTGCATGTTCCCTCCCCCATTCAAATGTAGATTGGCTTGCCAACCTATGCAAAGGGGCGATGGCTTCTGCTAGGAGATGGATGAAGCGAGACATGTACCTCACTTTGTGGTTGAAGGTCATTAGCTCCTTAGTTGTTGTTGGTGGAGATAATGACAAAAGGGCCTCTACTTTAGAGGGATCCACTTGAATTCCTTGTGAAGAAACCACATGGCCTGGCAAAACCACCTGAGATTCACCGATATGACACTTCTCTGGGTTGAGTTGTCCCCCAAATTGATGGAGCCTCTTAAGCCCCTCTTCAACCTTTTGGCAGTGAAGTGATCTACAACTATAAATACAGAAATCATCCATAAAGACTCTTATAGATTTTCCAAAGAATGGCTGAAATACAAATATTGTGAATCTCATGAAGGTGCTAGGAGCATTGGTGAGCCCAAAAGGCATTACTCTGAATGCAAAACATCCCCAAGGTGTGATGAAGGTGGTTTTTGGTTGGTCCTCTTCTGCTATTCTAATTTGAAAATATCCTGAATACCCATCACACACAGTGTAGCATTCGTGACCTGCTACTTCATTCAAAATTTCATCTTGGAAAGGCACAGGGAAGTGGTCCCTCTTTGTCGTAGCGTTGAGGGGTTTGTAATCCACGCAGACCCTCCACTTACCATTCTTCTTGGGAGTGACTACAATAGGTGATACCCATTCGGAGTTGGATACTGGATAGATGAAGCCAGCCTTCAAGAGTCGATTCACTTCTTGTAGGAGAGCCTTTTGTTGCATAGATCCTAGTCGCCTTAACTTTTGAGCCACGGGTTTGGTCCCTGGTTTCAATTCAATTTGATGCTCTATTACATCTACACCTCTTATTTGTGAGTAGTCAGTGATAAACAAATTGGAATACCTCCTTAACATATTGATGTAGGACCTCTTCTCCTCACAAGTAAGATCTTTTGCAAGCATCTTCTCAAATCCTTCTTCAAGGTGGTGGCATCTTTCATCCCCTCGTGTGTGATTGTCTGTTGGCTTTTCTTCTACAGGAACATCTTGAGCATTGGCGTTGAATACAATTCCCATTACCTCCAAAGCAGACTCCTCTTCACTGGTTGATGCTTCCTCATCACTTGAGTAAGGACTCTCCTCCTCGCTCTCTTCATCTTCCGTGGTTTCATAGTTGATATCTAGTTGCTTTCCTTCTCGCCAATCATACACCACCGGTTGACCCTTCTTAAGAATCAAACGACCATTTCCCCATTTTTGATCTGCATTCACAGCAATGAGCCAAGGCCTCCCTCGGATGATGGGATATATAGCCCTCCCCCTTAGCTGGCATGACATACATATCCACTCGTGCATCTATGTTACATACAGAGACTTTTACATTTTCAATGATCCCCAAACACTTCACACTTGAGTTGTTGGCTAGCCTAGCTTGACAATTAGAGGACTTTTTAATTTCAAGCCCTAACTTGTTCATTGATTTTTTCGTGATCACACACATTTGAGCTCCACCATCAACATATACATTAGACACCTTTTTACCCCTTATGTAAGCATCCACAATGGGTTCCACATCTTTTTGTAGCTTTGAGGCCACAACCTTAATGGAAAGATTTGCTTTCTTTTTTGGAATTCTTGTACTTACCAACTTTGGCCATTGCCTTCTTACTTTGGCTGATAGGTGTAGAAGTTGAGGCCATGAAATGTTTGGCTTTTGGGTTTGTAAATCCTCCAGGATGTTGTAGGGCTCTAGCTCCTTTCCCAATGGGAAGTCGTTGATACCAATTTCCCTTCACCTTGATCTTTTCTTCCTGCTACTTTCAGCTTCTTCCATCTTTGACTTCTTCTTCTTGTCCCTTCTGGCTGAATTTGTTCCTTCACTTCTCATGTCTTCATCCTTATCATGTGCTCTTGTGCGTTTTTCTGCCGGCATAACATCAAAGTTTAGAGTATGCTCATCTATTACCTCTTCTAGCTTGATGATGTTGACTCCTCTTTCTTCCTCCTCATGTGGGACGGGAGGTATATTTGCTAGTGGTGGTGGTCGACGAAGGATTTGTGGGCCTTGAGCTAGTTCTTGATGCACAGTGAGAGGAGGCGGTCTGGGGGGATATATGTCTCCCGGAATTCGCCTTGGATGTGGACAATTGTACATGCCATGGCCCATTTCATTGCAATTCCAACATCGCAACTCTTGAGCTTGTCTTCGTTGATTGCGATTCCCTTCTCTTGGTTGTCGTTGTTGAGGTAGGCCCTGTACTAGATTCAAAGTGAGGTTCTCAAGCTATTGAGTTAGCCTTTGTAAAACCTCTTGTTGAGAGTTATCTCCTATTTGTGAAGATTGTGCAAGAGGGGCCCTAATTGGTGCTTCCATGGTTTGTGAAGACTCCCTCTCACTCACTTCATTCAAACCCCTTGCTCTATGTGCTTGGAAGTGTAGTTTTCTAAACTTGATGATGGCTACCTCACGTGCTTCTTCGAAGGTGGATGGGAATTTTAGCTCTACTTTAGCCTTTAAAAGTGGATACAATCCAACCATGAATCTCTCTTTTTTTAGAAAGTTAGGTGCACCACCATGATTTTCTAATGTAGCCTCCCACCTACCCCATAGATTGACAAAGGTTGCTTCATAAGAGGGATAGTCTTCAAGTGATACCTGCTTATGTCTAATAAGACATTTCCATAGTCCTTCAGAAGTATCACCTTGCCCGAACTTGGAGAGGAAGCTTGCTCGCAGTCTCTCCCAATTGGACTTGATTTGGGGTTGCAAGGTCTCATACCATGCTTTAGCTTCTGCTTTTAGAACCAACGAGAAGGCTCGTAGCTTTACTTCCTCTTCATCTCTCCCGGGTATGAGATGTGCCATCTCCAAGTTGTCAAGAGACTCTTGCGCATCTTCCCCACTTCTTGCATAGAACGTGGGAAAAGAACTTAACATTTTGTTTAGACTTTTTGAAATTTCTTTTTTTAAAAGAAACTTTTCTCTTACGGGCCGCACAAGATTGTTGACACTATAAATCTGATTACATTAAAATGAAGATGTACACATCCATTGTTAATTCGTACTTTATCATAGGTAGAATAAATGGATTAATTGAAGCATTGATTTCATTGAGGCGAGTGGATCCAAATATCCTCCTTATGATAGATTAAAACCTAAACTTAGTTGCAATGATTATATGAATGGATTGCCGAGCAATAGCCCTAAAAGGTTCATTGTTTTGATCGTGATTCATGTGCTACTCCTCGTTGTTGGTTTGAAGACCTCGTTATGGCCCTTGAGCACCCCTTCACCACTCCTTGTTCCTGCTTTTAAAACAAAATGAAAACGTCAACATCAAAAGAAGTTTCATAATTAATGATTGGAAGTATAATTGGATTGGGTGATGCCAGTATTTCTCTAAGTCTTTCTGCACCAAACATAAAAACAATGCGTTGCTGGAAAAAAACTTTTCTATCTATGTGAACATTTACTCTAATGCGTTGTGCAAAATGAAATGGATAGATGCGAACTCCATTGTTCATCACTAAAAAATTTGAAGGTAACTTGGAAATATGTTCCTCAGTGGGGGTACCACTTTATGAGGGCGAGCTTTTTGAAATGGGGCCTCTAAACCCAAACCAATGGGCCTACCCTCACAAAATGTTCGTAAAGAGGTACGCACACTACTTGGGGCACCACCTTCTTTTGGGAGTGGAGAAGGAAACCAATCAAAATAACACTTGCACTCACCCACTCAAGCAACACACTTTGAAAACCCCCTTACTCTATATACACTTTGGACACTTGAACACCATCAACGATTATGCAACCCAAACCCAATGTTGTGCATCAAAATGAAATATGAAATTTGTGGAATAGCATTCACCTTCTCCCCATAAGAATACCCATAATGCATCCAAACTCTTCCTCTCTCAAGCACTCATCAAAAAATCATGCGCACAAGACTTGCCTCTCAAACACACAAGAGAATCACTTACATCAAACTAACACACTTTGCATAGAGAGCTCATCTCCATCTATGCAATGCCGTGACACAAATAAAATCACCATGAGAGGTATCCACATGCATATGTAATGAAGCAAAAGAGAGTTGGAGTGAGAAATTTCTTTAGACCAATTGAATAAGTGTGGAGAAACAAACCAATGGTAAATTGAGAATAGAACACTTACTTGATTTCTCGCACACCTTTTAAGGGGAGGATAGACGCTGGCTAACCATCACGAATTGCGACACTTGAAAGTTTTGAAGATGATTTCATGATCATTAACATAACCATGAGAGATATCATGATGTATTTACAAGTTATTGAGGTGCTACAAATGATTTATTGGGTTGATGGAGTAAGAGATTGTAGAATGGAAAGAGTGGAGAATAGAGTTGCACTTCCTCCAAAGAGGAGGGTTAGGAGGGAGGATCCTCTCTAAAGCTCAAGGATATTACCCAAGTGAATCCAGAAATTTGTTCAGAGCCAAACTCTCCTCCATCAAAAATCAAGCTTCGACGTTGTGACTAAACGAGCATATACTTTGACCAAAATAGTCATAGATATAGATGAGAGTCTAAGATCTTTGATGACTTGGGTCCTGAAACCACAGAAGCTCATATCATAGAAGACCCATGGGATAGACAATATCAGAGCAAAGATAATGCTATCTATAGCTTGACCTTGGAAATAATTTGTCATGTTTCACAGAGATACATAGGAAACTATACAGAAGGTCTACACATGCTAAACATCAACAATGCTACCCAAAGTGTGCCTTCACAATCCCAAAAGGTGATACTAAACCAGAGACAAACAGTTTTGGACTCTCACAATCAAGTAGGCTATAGTGATCACCCTAGGAAGGGGGGAGCTGTAAATCCATCAAGCTCAACTCTAGTACCAAATAATGCTACTCCATTTAGAAGCCCAAGAACTTCTAGCCAGCACACCCCTTCAAAGCAAAAACCATTGAAAGATCATATAGCTGCTAGAAGTTTCCCAATGACCCAGATCCCATCAAAATCTGCAGAAAAATGCTTGTATGAAGATCATCACGGGCAAAAGTTTCAGCTGATCTCCACAAGTCAGAGTCAAAAGCTGACAAATCCAATAGTGTTCAAGCAATTTCATGTGAGCAAGCTCACCCATGCATATTAAAATGCAAATGGCAATGATTATAAGTAGGTTCATGACCTTGATTATCAGCAGGTTGATGACCTTATATAAGACCCTACGGATGTTAAACTTGGAGTCAAAGACTATTTGAAGATGATAGAAAGCCTCAAGTAACCAGAATAAGTGATAGATAGGTCAAAATCAACAAAAAAAGATCAGAAAGCTACACAAAGGTCACCACCAAAATCTCCTCCGAAGAGACAGATTCTACCAGATTGTACAATGGATCTTCTAAGATCAAAAGTTACTCAAATGCAGGTAGACAATGCTCAACAGTTGCAAGAAAAGGTGCAGTATCACAGTCATACGATTCAACATCAACGAAAGCAGGTGATCAAGACAAAGCCAATGTAAAAAAAGCTCAACGCAAGGACACTACCACAACAAAATCAATGAATACAGAAAGAAATCCTGAGAAGATCAAGTGCAACATCACCAGTGAAAACGAAGAAAAGTTGTCCAATGAAGTAAAGCTAGATTTTCAGCTAGACAAGAACCTGATGTCTTTTTGCACTTGGAAAAAATGTGGCCAACCACAATTGGAAGATGCTCCTAAAATTGTGAGCATATCTGGAAACAAACGAGTAGAATGTTGGGAATCATCTCCATTGCCATTCAAGTAGGTCCACACATCAATTTCATGTTGTAAAAGCAAAAGATGTACCAGATAACATCATATTGGGAATGCTATTGGCCCAAAAGGTCCTAGAGATACAGAGTTCAATGAAGATGCAACCGTCAAAGAAAACAAAGAATGAAGACCAAGACTGGCCACCCACGGACGACAGCACAAAGTCCTCAAGCACAATTAAAATGGAGACTGATATCAAAGCAGATCTTATTGAAGATGATTCATCTCCATCAAACAAAACTGCAGAAGAGCTTAAAGAAAATCAAGCAATAGCAAGTGCAGATCAAATAGAGCAAAGGGCAACCATGATAGCTATTGATTAGAGAATGCCACCAAAGCCAAAAGTTAAGAAGAACGGGCTTGCAGACAAGTAAGAATCTATAGGAAGTCCACAAATCCAAACATTGCCAGTCGAATTTACCGATGTAAGTCAGATTGGAAAATGGAGTCTCAAGCCACCCTCCATAGAGACACAGCTAGATCAAGATGAGACCTTGGCAAAAGCAGAATAGAGGTCTTCAATAGAGCCAACAATGAGAATAATTTTAGTCCTCTGTAGTGTAAATGGAGCAAGTGTCAGATGCAATGCTCTACTAGATAAAGCAATAGACTGCATTATGACTGCAGAGAACATCCAAAGCATCCTCCAGCTCACTCCATGCAAACATGATAGCAAAACAATGTTAGGTATGCATGCACGTCAAAAAGACATGGTTGCTATTCTTAGCATCCAAAAGCATGAAGAGCATGTAAAGTTTCAAATGAAGCCTTCAAAAGAAATGCTTGTAGATGTCATCCTTGGATATCAGTGGTTAGACAAACACAAGGCCTACAAAGAAGATACAATGTTGATACTCTCTTTACCAAGTGTTAGCAAGCAACAAATACAAATACCATTAATGCTAGATTCACAGTTTCAAAAGTCACAAGAATCAACGACAAATCTTGCAGATAAAGCCAAAGTGACCTTCCATCTATTAGCACCAAAGGATGAGAGAGAGCCTAGAGGTGTTGCCGATTGGATACGCAACCCCAAACGCAGACTATAGTGAAGAAGGGGAGGCTACAGGATGGCGAGTTGGGGGCACGTGGAGCAATCTGGCAAAGCTAGCGACCGAGGATATGAAGCATGGTGGCATGTGCCATATGCTGGACGATGTGCAGCAAGGCTGCAAGTGACTTGCGACGAGTTTTTCTTTGAGTAAGCGCGTACTGTATACAGCAGTTGCGGCTTTGCGCTCGACTAGCTTAGCTCTGGAGCATCCAAAGAGCCTTTCCGTGGCGTGAGGTATCAAGATCGAACTCCATTGCTGCAGGGGAGCTCTGCATCAATTCAACCATGCAATTGGAATTTATCAAGATTTTGTGTAATAAAAACGGATGGACTCAGGGTATGTCCAGTAGGTCTTGTCCACTTAATTTTGTGTAATAAAAATGGATGGACTGAGGCAGTGTTTGGGAAAAGTGTGCCTCAGCTTAGCCTTGAGCCGGTTGCAAAATCAAAGTAGCCGGTTGAGGGGAGGGCAAGAAGGAGAAAATTTTATTTAAAATACATGGAAAACAGTGTAATTTTGCAAAAATATTGGCTAGTATTGTAAAATTTCCGGTTCAGATCTGTCTTGGAGGGATTTTTGTATGTTTGTGAAAATGATTTTTCCCGAACACTGGATTGAGGGTATGTCCAGTAGGTCTTGCCCCCTTAATATTCCAAAAGTTGTACTACTTGAGTGTGACTATGATACAACAATATCTACTTAGTCAAAAATGCCAGTTGAGGGACAGTGTAAAAGGCCGCAAAATAAACCTAATTTTCTAAATTTTTCTCTTGCTAAATTCAAGGTAAGGAATTTTGTATGTTTGGGAAAATGATTTTTCTTGAACACTGATCTGGAGAAAGGCATACCCTTTGCAACTAGTAGTGGGTTCTGTCGCTCTGCATACATCGACCAGAGAGAGAGAGAGAGAGAGAGAGAGAGAGAGAGAGAGAGAGAGAGAGAGAGAGAGAGAGAGAGAGAGAGAGAGAGAGAGAGAGAGAGAGAGAGAGAGAGAGAGAGAGAGAGAGAGAGAGAGAGAGAGTTGTTATATAAAATGTAGGCATCGGGACAAACGTGGACCATGCATGAGTGGCTATATAAAACGTGGGCACCAGAAGCTAGCGACACGTTAGTCTTCACAAAGGCATATGCACAAGATTCTGCCTTCTGATGATTTTCATTGAATCGTTAGGACATATTTCGCAACATTTAGAAGTAATTCCTTTTTTCCCTAAGATTGTTTGGAATCTAAGATGCAAACCACTTCACCACTCTACTCTTGAATGGAATCCATCATGAGATTTATACTCACCTTGTTGTGCCTCATAGTCTCTCTCTCTCTCTCTCTCTCTCTCTCTCTCTCTCTCTCTCTCTCTCTCTCGCACACACACACACACACACACACACACACACACACACACACATGTGGGAAGTCCTTGAAGAAAAAATTGCCGCTTGAGAGAAAGAGGAGAAGGAAAAGTCCCGCTTAGATTTTTACAAAACTAGTGAAAAATTATCACGATGGAAAGGTTTACAAAGTCAAGAGATGAATATGTCAAATATAAGAGAGAAAGTTGTGAAGAAGAAGAGGCTAATCTTTGTGAAGGTAAGTGTGATATTGGAGGAGGATAGCTAATCTTTGTGGACGTAAGTGTGGTATTGGAGGAGGATAGCTATAAGCATGAGTCTGTTACAGTCATTGAACCCATTGGTGGGAGAGGATATGCATCTGCACATAGGGATACACAGAATATTAGCCCGAAGTAGAGGTTGCAACAAAGACGGTATGGGCAATTAGAAGAATTGAACCAAGTATGTATGATTCATTAATGATGGCTCACATGATATTATGCATGGGGTTTTCACACCATGTTTTTGAGGCTGCAAAAAATACCCCGCATCATCCTGGTTGAACCTTAGGGGGTTGTGCTAGGGTTATGTTGGGTTTTTTATTTACTTTGCTACACTATCCTCTATAGAGTAATGATTGATGTCTTGATCAAGTCTTTTTCATTGAATGCGCTCGCTCGGTTTCTTGTGCGCTCGGAAGTACTCGTTGGAGGATTGGGATTCCTCCTTCTGAAGAACCCCTCAAAATCTTTCAAAACTGCTCCGAGGCAATCACCACAAGCATCACATTGAACCTCAAATGCCTTTGAGAGATCCAGAAGCATAAGGACTGGTTTGGGAGGTAAGCTTGTCTTTGAGCTTATCAAAAGCATTTTTTTCTTTGAGAGTCCATGAGTACTTAACATTCTTATTTGTTAAGTCATGCAATGGTCCTGCTATGTGAGAGAATTTTGCCATGAAACGTCTATAGTACGCACATATACCAATAAAGCTTCTTAGTTGATGTAGATTCCTTGGATTAGGCCATGCTTTTATTACCTGCAAATTTGATGGATTCATACATATACCATCTTGAGAGATAATGTGACCTAAATATTGAATCTCTTGTAGCAAAAAAATCACTTTTCTTTTGATTAATGAAAAGCTTATTCTCTCTCACAACTTGAAAGATTACCTGGAGGTGTCACTTGTACTCCTCAAGAGAATTTGAGTGGCCTGAAGATTTTTGTCCATCGTGAGTTTGAATGCGGCTGGAGCATTTGTTAGGCCCAAACTTGTAACTTATCAAAAAGATCTTCTACCCGCGGCACAAGAAATCTTTTTTTTTTAATATAGTGATCCTATTTAGTACTCTATAGTTGAGACACATGTGATATGTGCCATCTTTCTTTTGCACTAAAAGTACTGATGAACAGAATGGAGAGGAGCTAAGCCTCACCATCCTTTTTTTCACCAATTTATGCACTTGCCTCATGATCTCCTCTTGTTGAGCTTGTGAAACTCAATAAGGAGGTTTATTAGGTGGTGAGTGTCCTAGTAGAAGCTCTATTGCATGGTCATCATCCCGTTGTTTTGGAGGTAGCTCATTAGGGATGTCATCAATGAAAACATCTTGGAATCCATTTAGGAAATTAGACAACTCTAATTCCTCTTGATTCCCTTTATTGCTACTTGTGAAAACATCATAATCATTTACAGATTCTCTAACAAAAATCATATACACAAAAATAGAGCTTTTAATTGACTTATCAAAATCAAGCGTATTTACCAGGGATATGGTGTTCCTCGACCCATTAGCATCTATGTACATGCTCTTTTCCCTATAGGTAAAGTAGATTCTCCTTTCAAGGAACTTCATGTTGGTAGCCATGCGGTTGAACCATGGTGCCCCTAGGATAACATCCTCATGTTGGAGAGGAGAGATACAAAAATGTCTTCTTTGTCGATGTAGCTTTGGACATGAAGCCTCAACTTCCCAATCAAGGGAGTAACGAAGGGTTGCTGACCCTTGAAAGCTACATCGATAGTTAAGTGTCTCTCATCTCAAAATCTTGAATGCCCAACTTAGTGGCCAACTCCATTGATATGAAGTTGTGATAGAGCCAGGGTCAAAGAGAATAAGGGCATCATGCTCCCTTACTTTTCTCCAAGCATAGGAGAGGGATGAGACTTTTCAATGAGTATCCTCTTTTGGAGCTTCAACCACGGAATCTCTAGGAGTGTCATTGTGTACATTTATTTTGGGAAAAGAACAATAACCATGTCCTTGCTCCCCACACTTAAAGCATTTATGGTCTTTACGAAACCCCTCTAATTTTTTGGGAGAGAGCTTATTTTTACCTTTGTAAGCTCCTTACTCCTTGGCCTTGTTGTTGGTGTTGTTGTTGCCTTGGGAAGAGGTCCTTTGTTTCCTCTTTTCCCTTTTGGAGTGACGAGGGAGAAGGACTATGGGTTGACCATTTCCTCTTGGGAGGAGTTGGTGATAGTCTAGACTGCCGTCTTCATGGAGCCACATCTTTATAGGAACTTAGGGATTCACTTATTTCTTGTTCTTTGTATTCCTCCTCTCCTATGGGAGAGAGTCTTCTTTTGGGAGTCTCATCAAGAGGCCTCCTAAACTCTCACTCCTCTTGGAGAGGAAGGGAAATCCCATAAGCACAAAGTTGTTGGGTAACTTCGGATTGCAAAGTAGAGTTGCCCATAGCTTGATGCAACTTAGTAGCAAGATAATTGATAAACATGGGGGCATCATCATTAGCACCTTCATGTGCAAAATCAAAGTTATCAACGTTTATTCTACTCTCTTAGTTATTGTCAGCCATGCTAATTATACTTATGTGTTTACTTACTGTATTCTTTGGTAATTCAAAACCTTAGTTGATACTCCTCTTAGATGTTGAAAATAAGCACTTAAGTATCTACACCCACGGCTTGAATTGGTTAATTGTAGAGAGTACTGGGGTGGGTCTAATATAGAAAAATTATAGAGAGTACTGGGGTGGGTTTGACATAGCAAAATTACTGAGGGATAGCTCCTTTCGGATTTCTTATGGCTCAATAATGGTAAAGCCGTAGGCAAGTCTAAACAGACCCCATTATTAAAACTAAAGCTCCCAAGGTGTGCACCATATCCCACATAGTAGACTCAACAAAACCAATAATAGATCCCAGTCCCACTTACCTTAATATAATTGACAAAATCAACCATTAATAGGATACTTAAGGACATCTCTTCTTAAGCAAGAAAAGAGAAACCAAATGACTGATACCAATGTAATGGAAATGGCCGATGAACTTTGAGAATAGCGGAATTAAGAGAATTAGAGTGAGCATTTTTCTGATATTACTTTGAGAACATGGAGGGTGAACTTAATTGAAGGTAGAAACATAAACATAGTACTTAATTAACTTGGAATGAACAATACTTTTACAAGGGAGAGAGTATTAGAGAACATGACAATAGTTGAGAACCATATTTACTTGAAGTCGGTCCCCCCTCCAAAAGATGTTTGTATTATAGATTCTCCCATAAAGAGAGACTTGTTACAATACAATCTTTGTGTTCCTTGTGACCTTGGTGATGCTATGAATATGGAAAGCTTCATGCATCACGAGCTTAACATAAACTTTGCAAAAAGCATTAACTATCCCAAGCCTCATTCCCAAGGCCTCAAACACCCTCGAAGGTGGAGAGAGCTAGCGGGGAATGAGGGTAGGGAAGAGGAAGAAGAATCATCCACAGGAGAAAGAAATAGTTCCTTACTTATCATCACTCTTCTTGCTTAGCATAGAATAATAGCATAGTAATGAAGATGAAGAAGATGGCAAGCTTAAGCATTGAAGCATGGCTCTTGGTTGGATCTGCATTCCATAGCCAAGAGTGTTGGTCTAGTCTCTCCACTTCTCAACAATCTTGGAGAAGGAGATGGAGATCTTGCATTAGGCACTCCACACAATGAGAGAATGTGTGTGGGAGAGTATACCCCCCCTCTCATGCTTGGTCCACACCTCTCTCTCTCTCTCTCTCTTATTATTTTATTATTTCATTTGGACATGTGTCCTCCTTTTCCTCTTTGAGAGAAAGAGATTAATTATTTATTTTTAAGTATCTAAATTCTCACTGGACCCCTTTAAAACCTATCCAATAGCATTCAAACACATCATGAGGGCCACATGTGGAGGATCATTTGAACATGTGTCTTTTATGCTTATTAAGTCATTTGGTTGAATTGAATACTTCAAGGACTTAGTCAACCAAGCATGAAAACTTTGATGTCTCTTGAGAGTTATCTTTGAATTGAATACTTCAAGAACTTTAGTCATTTAAGCATGTGAGAAACACCTCAAGCTTTTAGGTAAGGTTCCCACTAACACTTAACAAGCCAAAAAGCACCTCAAGCTTGGGTAGGATTCTCACCTCAAGGTCAGCCCTAGCTGCCTAAGGTCAAAGGACTTTTGAACACTACGGTCTATAAGCTTTATTAGGTAGCATTTCTCTTTAATATACCATCTCTCATTTGGACCCTTTAAACCTTGGCCCCGTGTTGAGATAGATCCATAAGCACATGTCTATATTCTAACCCTTGTTCTCGTTTATTCTCCCACAATAAATGATCAATTTAATATGAGAAAATCATTTGGGTTGGTTAGATAACTGGCAATGTCATATAGTTAAGCCTCTCGATGGATCCAAGTTGTGGGTCTTTTTTCTAGACACTCGATACCCTTGGTTTCCACCTATGGGCTTGCTTGAGGGTTTTCTCTAGGTTTCCCTCATTTTAGGGTCGTGGGGGTTTTATGGGGAGGTTGGGGATTTTCCCGCTTTTCTTTATATAGTGAGCCCTCAATTTAAGTTATTAGTTTTTTGCATCCTCAATAGAGGCCAACATTTTGGGTATCTCTCTCTCTCTCTCTCTCTCTCTCTCTCTCTCTCTCTCTCTCTCTCTCTCTCTCTGAGTCTCTGTCTCTTTCTCCCCTACATTTTCTATCTCTTCACATGCAATTTGTCTCCATATATTTCTCTCTCTAGGGATTTCTCTCTCTCTAGAATTTGTGCCAAATCACCCTTCCTCTTGCACTTCATTTGCATTTTTGTAGTCCTCTCCTTATATTCCCTCTCTTGCCCTAGGTGATTCTTCTTATGTGTGTACACTACAAATATAGAAGCAACATGGTTGCTCTCAGACATTCCACATTCAAAGGTTATGGTTGTCCGCTAATGGATCCAAGGGATTATGCACCTATTGTCACATTTTTCAACCATATTTTCTTTCCTCCACTACCACTTTTCACATGGTATCATAGCACTAGTGTTGAAATCTAACCTGGGAGGTGTTTTTCAGTTGTTTTTGGAGAGGAATAAGCTTGCTATTTTTCATATTCAAATTTTTTATTGTTGTAGTCAATGCAAGTTATTTCAGATCTAGCACAATCTCTGTGAGTATACAGAGAATGTCTATTTGCTGCAGTAAATTTCAAAGTTGAAGCGATCACTTTGATCGAGTTTAGACCTGGATTTGGAGGTGAGGAAGTGGGACTAGAGGAAGGATAGTTTGCTAGCTTTCCATTCATATATGAGGTTTGGTGTTGATGTGGAGTTGTATGGGATGATTTTCACCAATTTCTCTCAAGTACTCAAGCCTATCCTCTTCACATGGCCATACTCTTTCTATCAACATGATCGATAGCGACTCAAATGGTGATGACATTCGTTGTCAACTGCTACATGGAATGTGTATCACAAGGAGATTGGTGAAGATACCTACCAATATTTTTGGTTGATTGTCAATTAGATGGTAACAACTGTAGTACTTGGAGGATGCGGATTTTGACTCATATGATCTCAGGTTCTTTGTGACTGAGAAGGTAGAGAATCCATCTATATCAAAGGTGGGCGTACTTTGGGAGCGTGTCAATGCTTGAGCGTGGACTTCTTTCATCTTGAACTGTACTCCACGGCTTTTGGATCATGTGAAACCAATGATGAGTGCCAAACAAAGTTGGGATCATTTAGAATCTATCCATGAGCATATTAACCTTTTGAAATGTGTTGCTTTGCATGTGTCGTTGATTAACCTATATGTGGCCAAAACTACTTCCATGAGGTCTCATATCACCAAGATGCAATCATTGTGGTATGAAATTATTTGGATGGGGAAGAACATTGCATTGAAGGACAAGGCAATTTATTTGATGTCCCAATTACCCAATTCTTTGATTATAAGTGGATGACTGAATACTAATACAGGGGAGGAGTTAGCACCAATGGTTTTGGACTAGGAGGATCAGTTCAAATCCCAAGTTAGAATGACATCTTTTGATTTAGTGGAGGCTTTGGTAGCAAGTTTCAAGGAGAATGGTAGGTAGGACAAAGTCCCTGTGTTCTTTGAAGATTGATGCATAGCAAGAAGCCTAGAAAACCTAGAGACATTGTAAAAATTGGGGAGAGAAGGATCATTACTAGAGGAAATGTTCTTTATGGTCAGTAATAGTGATGCCAATACCTACCTTTGTTACATTGATGGAGATCCCACAATATCAGTAACCTTTGGGGCAGGAGGGGGATTTTACTTTCCTTGACTCTCAAGATTGGATTGTTGACAATGGTGTAGTTAGGCTCATGACTTCTTCTTGTGATTTTATGTACAATCTAAGGGAGTACGAAGATTTAGTTACAGATCATTGGCTCCTGTACACAATGAGGGGGACACGGAGCTTATTCAAAATGGTAGAAGGGGAATGTATATCTCCCATTTTCATTATGTACCTCATCTTGGTTACCACATTTTGTGAGTGTATGAGTTTTGCCAGGCTTGGTATAGTGGAGATACCCAAGTAGATTTGGACTACTCTCTAGGATTCAAGCATGTTAGATTTTCTACCAGATATTAGATTTGGGCTACTCTCTAGGATTCAAGCATGTTAGATTTTCAACCAAATGTGTGAGTCAGTGGAAACATTTGCAAACTCCAATTGCAATTACAATTACTTAGTAAAGTTTCTAATGGCAAGAAGATGGCAGTGTACCTTGCCTTGTTGTCTTCCCAGACTCAAGAGATGTGGTCTTCTTTGTTAGATGTCACATAACTGCTCCAAAATTGTGCACTCCAATCAGGATGAGAGGGGGTGTTAGAGTTAGTCACCTCTCCAGCTAGTCTTGGTGGAGTTGATAGTGCCCCATTATCTCCTAGGGTAGATCATAGGGAGTGAGGGCTGGTTTGTGGTTGTGCTCGGCCTATGTGAGGTAGTTTTCTCATCATCACCATGTTATCGATGAGTTCTAACCATTGTTTTACCTGCCCAGTAATACTGGCAGTGTCCTACAGTTATGCCTCTTTGTGGCTCTATGTTGGAGGTATTTTTCCAAGATACTTGGTACCTCTAGCTTCCACCTACGGGCTAGTTTTAGGGTTCTCTCCAAAAAAATTCCAGTTTTCCCCTATTTCAGTGTCATGGGGATTTGATGGGGAGGTAGGGAATTTTTCCACTTTCCTTGTATAGGAGGGAGGGTTGCCCTTAGTTGTCATCATCAATTGTTTGCATCATCAATAGAGTGCCAGCGTTTTGGGTCTCTCTCTCTCTCTCTTGCTTACTACAGCATTCTCTCTCTTTGTGTGCAGTGTGTCTCTAATGCTTTCTATCTCTAGAGTTTTTGTGCCATAACACCCGTCGTCTTGTTGTTCCTTGGCATTTTTACAAGCCCACTCCTTCTTTGCCCTCTCTTGCCCTAGGTGACACTCCCTTTGTGTGTACACTGTAGATCTGGGAGATCACGATGATGGGGTCATTCTTGGAGGTTCCACATTCAAACATTCCTTTTGTTCACAATTGGATTCACAAAATTGTGCAACTACTTCTGCTATTATTAGCCATATTTGTCCTTCTTTTGCTACATATTTGATATGCATTCCAATCATTATAAGCTAATAATGCATGAATGTTGTGAATGGTAGACAGAGGGAGCAAAAGCATCATCAACAGAATAACCTTTCCTTTGAGCAATCTGTTTCCTACAAGTATAGCCTTATAATAATCAATGGTGTCATCTCGCTTACATTTCACCTTGGAAGCCCACGTAGTAAGAATAGCCTTTTTTCCAAGAGGAAAATCACATCAACACCGAGTGAGACTCTTTGTAATAACATCATAACAGTAGCCGATAAAGGTTTGAGTTTTGTGTCTCATCAATGGAGGAAGGTTCCTCCTTATCACACATTGTTTGAAAAGAAAAAGGGAAAAAACATGCAAGAGGCATGCTGAGAATTCAAATAAGTAACTTAAAACATGGGCATAAAAAATATTGTCATGGATAATCTACACTAACCAGTTTGGCATACTATATATATATATATATATATATATATATATATATATATATATATATATATATATATATATATATATATATATATATATATATATATAGAGAGAGAGAGAGAGAGAGAGAGAGAGAGAGAGAGTCTTGCATTGCGTGCGTGCGTGCACACACACACACACACACAGTATATTGGACATATGCCACATATAGATAACACCCCGTGATATCACGCACACACACACACACACACACACACATATGCACAAAATATAGCACCATTTGTTTTTTTAATATAAAAGGACACAAGTGTTGATGACATGCCACCAAAGAACTACTAATCCTTTCACATGGCACAAGAAACTACTTCATTAGCAGAAGAGTGATGGACGGGATTGGAGACAAAGTATGGCTCCAAGCAGGACACAATTGAAGTTTTTAATAAAAAACAAGCTGAACGGCTCTTTTTGTAAACATTTTCAACATGGAACCGTTTTTTTTATTTTTATTTTTAGTGGAAGTCACCAAAAAATGTACAAACCCTTTAATAAACAAATCCCCATTATCATTATTAATTCGAAAAACTTGTGGAAATCCTAAATAGCAAGGCATTTTTAGCAACAATTGATCGGTGGATACACTGGCCCAAGATAAATACTTGCACATGCTGAGTTAATGCACAGATAACAGGTTTTTTTTAACGATATTCAATGAACGAGAATGTATAAACTAGTTCTAAAAAAGAAAACATTGGCATTCTATTGATAGCGCAAGATTTCAAATTATATAGCCCTTGAGAAGACCCATGCACTACAGTTGTGTGTTGTGATCGTAATAGCATACAATATTATGCTTTTGTACCATATGAATGGCCCATTCGACCATGTGTTAAGTATAATATATTGTCTTTTTCATAATTAAGGGGAAAGAGATAATTCTACAAGGCTAAGGGGATATTTTTAGCAGCACCCGGTGGGTGGCTAGACTTTCCCACATATAGGTGCACATGCTCAATTAATGCACCGCATGCAAGACCTTGTGTATAAATAAACATGGTGCGCATAATCTTGAACACAACTACACTACCTAAGCTTTGTGAAACACACAGGCGTATTATGTATTAGCATCTAGGAATACCGTATGCTACAAGAAAACATGCAGGCTCTCTCTTGCGCTCACCTTGCGAGTAGCCCTTCAACTTGCGCAAACTTCAGCTCACCACAATCGTAGGCCCCATTGGGCAGGCTGCGTAATAGCTCTCCCAACCGCAACCAAGGCTCCCCTTGCTTGCTGTGCAACTACCCTCTCACCCCAAACGGCATACGAGGTCACACACAAACAACGAACGCAGCAGCCAACGACATAATATGGAGGTAATTGGTTTTTTTTACACATTGGTAGAGGCGTGAGGAAATATGTCTACATACCTGGCATTCTATTGATAGCGCAAGATTCCAGATTATATAGGCCTTGAGAAGACACATGAACTATAGTTGGGTATTGTGATCGTAAACGCATACAGTATTATGATTTTGTACCATACGAATCGCCCATTGGACCATGTGTTAAGTATAATATTCTCTTTTTCATAAGTAAGGGGAAAGAGATAATTCAATAAGTCTAAGGGGATATTTTTAGTAGCACTCGGTGGGTGGCTAGACTTTCCCACAATTAGGTGCACATGCTCAGTTAATGCACGGCATGCAAGACCTTGTGTATAAATAAACATGGTGCACATAAGCTTGATCGCAACTACACTACCTAAGCTATGTGAAACGCATAGGTGTATTATGTATTAGCATCTAGGAATACCATATGCTACAATAAAACATGCAGGCTCTCTCTTGCGCTCACCTTGCGAGTAGCCCTTCAACTTGCGCAAACTTCAGTTCACCACAACCGTAGGCCCCATTGGGCAGGCTGCGTAATATCTCTCCCAACCGCAACCAAGGCTCCCCTTGCTTGCTGTGCAACTACCTTCTCACCCCAAACGGCATACAAGGTCACACACAAACAACGAACGCAGCAGTCAACGACATAATATGGAGGTAATTGGTTTTTTTACACATTGGTAGAGGCGTGAGGAAATATGTCTACATACCTAGTTACACACACACACACAAAAAGGTTAAAAATCTTCATAGCATAAAAGATAAAGATAAGCAATGTGTTTTCTTTCCTCAGAACTCCACACACAATTTGAATACACGACAGGGCAGTCCGACACATGAACACACGTGCAAAGGTATTAAAGAAGCCAAGGTTGTAGCCATTGTTTCAAGTATGGCACTCAAAGGTCTCAAGTTTGGCATTTGTATTACATGGGCACATCATAAAGAGGTCCTATTTGTTCATAAGATTATGTAAATATAAACACACGTACACACATGCATCAGTATAAAAACGGGTCGTTTTTATATACGTATGCATATACACAGGTATATACACACACAAAACACACATTGGAAGTGTTCACATAATACATATCTACATACAAAAGTAGATATACAATCATACTTATAATATAGCATTAAACAAAAGCATAGAGGATAATAATAAGAAAAAGTAATAGTAATTACCATCATAAAGCTAAATACCTTTATCATTTGAAGGGTTTAGTAGTAACAGAATTGCAGCACTGTCGTGGACAAGACGTACATACAGAAAAAATAACACAGATGACGACGGCAAGTAATAACCAAGTATTGTGGTAGAAGAGTTGTTCTTAGTTTCCTTTATTTTGGAATCATGTACATAAACAAAACGATTTTCTATTGTAAGAGTTTTTTTCAGAAAGGTTTAAAAATCCCCTAAAAACTTAAGTCAAGTGAGAAACATAAATGTGGAAGAAAAAGCATTAGTTATGACAAAGAGTGATATTACAAACAAAATGCTGCCGAAATTTTTACAAAGTAAGAAGTTTATAAAGAAATATCATAAACAAAGAATTGGTTGACTCTAGATGGTAACAAGAAAATGTATACACCATAGGATGAAATAAATGGGGCATTCATCCAGCTGTAATCTAAATACTCACAAAGTAAGGGCAAGAAGTAAGGACTATCACATAAGGACATTAACTACATGTATGTATTATTGCTGATAAGCAGGGCTATAAGCAAACAGCCAGGATGACCATCACTCTAGACATATTTAAGCTACAACAAATTCGGGACAAGCTAATGGCGGCACATAGTAGTCAAAAGAAGACCAAGCTAGTAGCAATTAGGGACCCTGTCTCCAAACCATGTAAACCTATCAAACTTTTCAAAGACCGTAATAGACCATACTTACATAGACAAGCTAAAGAAAACATAATGTATATTTAGGAGTATGGTTGGGTTTGGGATGTGATAGCAATAATAAGCAGTGGGGATTGCTTGGATATCTGTCACCCATTTAGTACAAATTAGTTCTAATTAATTGTACTTGTGGTTGGTTGGCAGGTAAAGATCCTTGCTCTCATTTGATAGGAGTTCCGGCTAAAACTCCTACTTTGTCATTTATCAAAGTATCTTGTAATGAATTTTGATATGTATCAAGAAATTTTTCTTTGTTTTGTTATTTACACAATATGTTTTTGCAAACATTATTTAAGTCTCTCAATATATGATTCTAAATGATGGGATTTTAAATTCTCACACACACACACACACAGTAGGGGTCTCATAGACTAGGGGATGGTCATGCAGTGACCATTCCCACTAATAAGAGTGATAGACAGAGGTGAGGAGCATTGATTACGGGAATGGTCAGTGCACGACCATTTTAGGTCGTTAAAATCTAGGGGAGCGAGGGCCAATTGAGTGCTCACTCATGCACTGCGCAAAATAATTAGGATGTGCTACACAAGTTCACCAACATAGTCGGTACTTAGTGTTGAGGATCGACCAAAGTTTGCACTAGTGTACATAATTGGTTCTGTAGGATGCAAACTACGTGTTGTTGACTTGTCATGCATCCAAAGCTCAAGATTAGCATTCTGCAATTTAACGGACACCACATAGATGGTTGCCAATGGTTCCCCCCCCCCCCCCCCCCCTCTCACCCTGGACTTTGACGGAGGGAGGAAGTATAGGGAAACCTCTAGTACAAGTGTGGCAGAAAGTAGAGTTGTAGATGGTGCCTTTGTGTGGGGGACAGGGGCCAGCCGTAGATGGGGTCACTCGACTACCCCACCATCTTGTCTCTCCTTTCCTATGACGATCCTAGATCATTTTTTGCTGATGGTTGAGAGTGCTCCTCTAAGCCATGCTTTCCATGGAAAAAAGATGCTTGTGATGCAGTTGATGCATGCAAGGAGGGTTTGAATCAGGTGGAAGTTGACGGTGACCTCATGTGACCCTGTGGTCACGGGCCATTGGCTCCCTAGCCCACCTAGCGTTGATGTTGTTTCTTCTCAGGATTGAGCCTAATCTGTTGTTCATTGTGCAAGATGTTCAACATCATCATTCCACAATTTAACTGATAGCAGATAGATAGTTGAAAATGGGAACCCCCCCCCCCCTCCCCTTTGACCCTGGACTTTGACGGAGGGAGGAAGTATAGGAAAACCTTTGGTCCAGCTGTGGCAGAAAGTAGAGTTGTAGCTAGTGCCTTTGTGTGGAGAGCCCTAGGTAGGGGCACTCGACTACCCCACCATCTTGTCTCTCCTTTCCTACAACGATCCTAGCTTATTTTTGCTGCAGATGAAGGACACTCCTCCAAGCCATGCTTTCTATAGAGAGAGAGAGAGAGAGAGAGAGAGAGAGAGAGAGAGAGAGAGTTAGAAGATGAAGCAAAAATAACTTTATTCTCACCCAAGTTGCCAGATATATCTTCTGGGATTGTTCCAATGGGATTAAAAATTTTATTCTTCTTCCTCTCTCTCTCTCTCTCTCTCTACTTCCTATAGATGTTCAAGTGTTAAAGACTTGTTGTGTAACTTTAACATCTTTTTAGATTGTTCTTACACCCTTCAACATTTTATTTTCTCTTTCCCCTCTTCTCCCTTCTGCTTGTTGCATCATTTGTTGTATGCTAAAACATTTTCCTCTATGTGTGTGATTTTTGAGAGGCATCTTTGCCTATCAAAATTTAGAGAATTTATTGATTTTTAAGCATAGCCCATGGTTTAATTCTTAAAAATAAAAAGGACTAAATATCCAAGAGCTGGTAAAAGTTACTTTAACTGGGCAATCTCTCTCCCTATTTAAGGTGCCAATGTGAGGGTTGATTTTTAGTGGAAATTTTATTTTATCTTCTATGGGTTAAAAACATTAGCCACCCTTTTGGGAATACATTATACTCAATGAAAACCATATTATCTTGGAAATTTAACTAGGGGGTCACTATACATAAACTTTTTTTATCATGTGCATTCAAGGACTATTTTTAAACTCCTTATCTGTAAATTTTTGACAACCAATTCAATCTATAAAGATTTTTTCCAATAAAATTTTATAGTACCCTTTTGTATGTGAAAATGTGAGAAAAAAACTTAATAGCCCCTTCTTCTTATGTACTCACGTGATAGTTTCATAAATATTAAGTGAACCCCCCCCCCCCTCCCCCGAGAAATTTGAAGGGCTTGAAGGGTAGTCTTGGTGAGACAAAGCCCTATGAGCTCAAAAGGAAAATCTCTCTCTCTCTCTCTCTCTCTCTCTCTCTCTCTCTCACACACACACACACACACACACACACACACACACACACACATCCATGGCCAATAACATGGATAACTACTTCTTCATTTGCATGCATTTTCTCAAAGTGAAACTACCCCAAGTCGACACCATACGAGCTTTTCTCTTTTTTGGCCTAAGAAGGCCATATAGAGGAGTTGGTAGAGAAAACGTGCAAATCTCTCACCATCAAAAGTTTCACTGTCACATTAAATGTAATGTACCCTTTGTTTGCACTTTAGTCTTTTCATCACCATTTGATTACATACAATATGATTTTTTCTTCATTTTAGTGTTTTTAAAAGGTGTCTCTATATTAGTGTTGATATTAGTATTTGAAGCTTTTGCCAGTAATAACACTAAAACTTGTGTAAATTTCTCGATTTTTTTAAAAGCAAGCTCAAAATATAATTGAGATTTTATAATTTTAATCGATTAAAATACATACCCCGATTTTTTTCCAATACTACCTCCCCCTCTCTCTCTCTCTCTCTCTCTCTCTCTCTCTCTCTCTCACACACACACACACACACACATGTACGCATGCACACACCCAATGTTCGATTTTTTTATAAAAATAGAGTAAAATTACAAAAAATATCGATTATTTTGTAAAATTTCTTCTTTGAATCTACCCAAACGAAATTTTGTATGTTTTTCAAAATGATTTTTCTTGAACTTTGATGTCACATACACACACACACAATTTATTACAACTAAAAATATTGCCTTCTTGAGGCCACCGTAAAAACTTTACCTTGTTTTTTCAATCTCTTTAAAGAAATAAAAACTTTTAATTTTTAAAACAATATCAATATTGGTCTTGAAAAAATCTCTTGAAAAGATAAAGCCAAATATATCTTCAAAAATTAAATTCTCATTAAATAATAAAATCTCCACTAAATTTATCTCCTTTATGTTATGTGCATTTAAACCAATACATTTATTCTATGTAAAGTAAAAAGTCTTTGACTTTCTATTATCAAAATGCTTTCTACTACTAAGCTGAAATGTTATTTCTTACAACCTTACTCTCTCTTTTGCATTTTGGAGAGGTTTTCTTTTAAGCGAAAGCAGGGAGTGACACATGGAGGGTCTCTCCTTGAAAAATTTAAGCTGCTTTATCTATACTTCTATACCATATATGAAGCAACTTAAATTTTTCAAGGAAGGAGAGACCCTCCATGTGTCATTCACTTCTTCACTTAAGAAAAAACCTCGCAAAACAAAAGTGATGGATTAGATTTAAAATTCATTTATACTATATATAAAGCATCTTAAATTTTTCAAGGAAGGAGAGACCTTCCATGTGTCACTCAACACTTTACTTAAGAGAAAACCTTATCAAAACTTTATTTTAAAATATAAAAGTAAAGGGTAAGAAGATTTAAAATGCAAAAGTGAATAGTAACATTGGAAGAAATGAAAAGACTTTTGGGAATTAAAAATCAAACACTTTCTACTTTACATAAAGTAACTAAGTAACTGTATCCATTTAAGTACACATAATAAATACTTTTGAAAATATAAAATCAAAAGGCTTTCTACTTTACATAAAGTAAATAATCCAGTGCATTTTAAAAAAATTTGACAATTGTTGTGGATATTTTATTATTTAATGGAAATCTACTTTTTAAAGATAAATTTGGTTTTGTTTTTTCAAAAGGTTTTTTTTAAGACCAATATTGATATCTTCTAGAAATTTGTGCAAGTGTATTTTCAAATATTTTCCTTTCCCAAACTCATAGTAGTGAGTGAATGTATTTAAATCTCAAAGAAATTACAAAACAGCCTCAAGCTCAAGCTGAGCTTTGAGGTGCTGAAGATTACACATTTTTCCTCTTCTCAAGGCGACCAAGAACACAATAGGTGTACTATAATAGCAAACTTCTACTCATCGCAGCTTGCCACAAGGGCCTGGGTAGCCCTATATCATTATATTTTGGAAACAAATATGTGTATTTTCAAAATTTTAAAAATAATCAAAAGGCTTTCTACCTCACATAAAGTAAATGGTCCAGCTTAAGTGCACCCTTTTCAAAAAAAATGACAATTGTTGTGGATATTTATTATTTAATGAAATCTAATTTTTAAAGATAAATTTAGCTTTGTTTTTTCAAAGGGTTTATTTAAAGATCAATATTGATATCTTTTAGAAATTTGTGCAAGTGTATTTTCAAATAATCTTTTCTTTCCAAACTCACAATAGTGATCTCAAAGAAATTACAAAACAGCCTCAAGCTCAAGCTGAGCCTTGAGGTGCTGGAGATTACACATCTTTCCTCTCCTCGAGGCAACCAAGAACACAATAGGTGTACTATAATAACAAACTTTTACTCATAACAGCTTGCCACAAGGGCATGGGTAGCCCTATATCAATGTAATTTGAAAACAAACAATGTATTTTCAAAATTTTAAAAATAACTATAAAGAGACACTTCTATACCCTTTCTTAAAGTGCTTGAAAAATTGTTGAGCATTGGGCACCTACGTTGTTGTCCCTTCTCTCCAATTTATCGATTACTATAGTGAGTGCATGTATGTATGTGCATGCATATGACAAAAACATTAACAAAAACTCGAACATTGAGTATATTTTTTGCAGAGAGGAGAGCTTGCCTGCTTACTTGCAAAACTTGGCCATCCATGGGTA